>NC_137454.1:256250917-256803908 GCF_964235325.1 Thermobia domestica
GAAGTTAGGTGGGAAGGAAATGGATCTGAGAATTCCGGAAATTTTACGTTCTTTTACGGGGAAGGAAATAAAAATCACCAGTTAGGAACAGGGTTTTTCGTTCACAAACGAATATTACCAGCAATTAAACGGGTTGAATTTGTTACTGACAGACTTTCTTTTATTACTCTCAAGGGACGGTGGTGTGATATTATTGTTTTAAATGTACATGCTCCAACTGAAGATAAGGGTGACGATATAAAAGATAGTTTTTACGAAGAAGTGGAACGGTTATTTGACCAACTCCCGCGATACCATATGAAGATTCTATTAGGGGATTTCAATGCGAAGGTAGGACGAGAGGATATTCTCAAACCGATTATAGGGAACGAAAGTTTGCATAAGGAAAGTAATGACAACGGTGTTAGACTCGTGAACTTTGCAACATTAATAAACCTAATCGTGAAGAGTACAAAATTCCCACATCGCGACGTTCATAAATACACTTGGACATCACCAGACGGAAAAACACATAATCAAATTGATCACGTTTTAGTAGATAGAAGAAGGCAATCTAGCATAATTGACGTCCGGTCGTTTAGAGGGGCTGATTGTGACACTGATCACTACCTGGTAGTAGTGATAATACGGGAGAGATTATCGTTCAATAAAGGTAATATTCAATGTCCGAAAACGGAGAGATTTAATTTAAAGAAATTAGAAGAGAGCCATGTAAGAAAGGAATACCAGATTGAAGTTTCGAATAGATTCTCGGTTTTAGAAGACTCGGAATGCACTAGTGTTGAGGATACTTGGATTGAAATTAGAGATAGCATTAAAAGTTCAGCAACAGAAAAATTGGGACACGCGGAAATACGTAGGAACAAACCATGGTTCGACCAAGAATGCATTAAACTAGCAGAGAAGAGAAAACAGGCAAAATTACGGTGGCTAAAAATCCGAATGAAATAACTACACAAAATTTCGCAGATATCAGGCGGGAAACTTTCAAAACTTTTAGAACAAAGAAACGCAATTTTTTGAAAGCTAAAATTAAGGAACTTGAAGATAATAGTAAAAATAAAAATATTCGGGACATGTATAAGGGGATAAGCGAATTTAAGAAAGGCTATCAACCTCGTGCTTACATATTAAAGAAAGCTGACGGAACAGTTCTCACTGATACGGATAGCCTCTTAAATAGGTGGAAAGATTTCTTTGACGATTTGCTGAACACGCAGCCAAAAACTAATGCGCGTGGAGAAAAGGAGATACACACCGCAGAACCGTATATTCCAGAACCCAACCGAATAGAAGTAGAAACCGCTGTAAAGAAATTAAAGAAACACAAATCTCCGGGTGTACACGAAATTCCGGCTGAGTTAATTTTAGATGGAGGCGAAAAATTGTGGAACAAGATACACAAACTCATTCTCCTTATCTGGAACAAGGAAGAATTGCCACAAGAGTGGAAAGAATCAATCATTGTTCCAATTCACAAGAAAGGCGACAAAACTGATTGTAATAATTATCGAGGCATTTCTCTTCTGTCAACATCCTATAAAATCCTTTCAAATATTCTATTAGCAAGACTGACCCCATACGCAGATGAAATTATTGGAGATTATCAGTGCGGATTTAGACGAAATCGATCAACTATCGACCAAATATTTACCATTCGCCAAATACTCGAAAAAAAGTGGGAATACAATATCCCGGTACATCAACTATTTATTGATTTTAGAAAGGCTTACGACTCGGTTAGGAGAGAAACATTGCACAACGTTCTTACAGAACTTAGAATACCGAGAAAGCTAATTGGATTAATTAAGATATGCTTAAGTGAATCCCAAAGTAAAGTCCGGGTAGGAAAATTTTTGTCCACGAGCTTTCACGTCCAAAATGGCCTGAAACAAGGAGATACGTTGTCGCCATTATTATTTAACTTTGTGCTGGAATACGCTATAAGGAAAATCAAAGATAGCAACCAGGGCCTAGAGTTGAACGGTATTCACCAGGTGATGGCATATGCTGATGATGTAAATTTAATAGGGGATGATAGGAGAACAGTAGAAATAAATGCAGAGATCTTATTAAATGCTTGCAGGGACATGGGTTTAGAAGTAAATGCAGAGAAAACTAAATACATGGAAGTGCGTCGGGACCGTAATACGGCAAATTGTGGAGGCGTTAAAATATTAAATAATACTTTTGATAAAGTGGATACTTTCAAATATTTAGGATCAATATTAACAGACGAAAATCATATTCACGAAGAAATTAAATGTCGACTAAAAGCAGGGAATTCGTGTTACTATTCGGTTCAAAATCTCTTGTCGTCGCGAATTCTGTCGAAGAATTTGAAGCTTAAAATATATAAAACGATAATCATGCCTGTTGTTCTGTATGGTTGCGAAACATGGTCACTTACTCTGAGGGAAGAACATAGACTGAAAGTATTTGAGAACAGGATCCTGAGAAGAATATTCGGACACAAGAGGAACGAGAATGGGGAATGGCGGAAACTTCATAACGAGGAACTATATAGTTTATACGGTTTACCCAACATTGTTAGGGTCGTCAAGTCTAGGAGGCTTAGGTGGGCAGGTCATGTAGCTAGAATGGAAGAAAGTAGAAACGCTTTCAAAGTCTTGACTGGAAGACCCATAGGAAAACGACCATTAGGAAGACCTAGGCGCAGATGGGAGGATAATATTAAGATGGATCTCGCAGAGATAGGAATACAAAGTAGAAACTGGATGCAATTAGCTAAGGATAGAAGTCAGTGGAGAGCTTTTGTGAACGCGGCACTGAACCTCCGGGTTCCATAGGCCATAGAGTTAGTTAGTTAGTTAGTTATTGTTACAAGAAGACAGTTATAGATATGCGACAATTATTTTGGATATGAGTGTACCTGTGTCTGTTATGATTATTCATAATAGTGTCATTTGTTTCTAGTAAAAGAGGTGGTAAATTACTATGTTGTAAAAATATATAAAGTCATTTAGGAATATTTCGACACGTTAAGAAACAACTCAAAACTACTCTTAAAGTTATGATAATTTTATTTTGAAAAAGCGATAATGGTCGATAGTAATCCTTGCCCTAACTACAAAACAAAATCTTTCCCTTGAATGCAGTACTTGCAAATGGAAGAACACACAAACGGCATGGTGCGAATTAGTAGAATTTGGAAGTCTTGCGGGAGAAATCAACACTTACTATGGGAGATGTTAACACTATATAAAAAATAAAATCCTTCACATCTCTGAAAACAGTGTCCTTTACAACAAACATAAAACGCAATGAAATACTAGATTTAAGGTTTCTACTAGTGTACCTGTACATATGACTTATTTGTCAACTTTGCTGCGATTCATTACAACCTGAGTTGAAATACAATAACACTGAAACAAGGTAAGCTCGTTAATAATAAACTTTGTTTCCAACCTGGTTTGCAGCATATTGCTTTCAATATTTCACTACGCATAATAATCAATAATCGAAAATCACAATTTAACACAATCAATAATTATTTTTGGAATCTTATGCGAAGAATCCAACAGACGTTGATTTCTTCTAACTGAAACTAGCTTTCACATAGTCTCTTTTCACCTATGGTGTATACACTAAGATGAACCAGACGGTTGTCCTTTTGTCTGATGACTTTCCTTATAACAAAGGAACTACATGTTGAAATACCCCTACAATCAATGTCGATTTATCTCTTAAATACATTGATCAACAAAAGCTTGCACAAGTTGTCACTGTAACAAGCAATGTGTGTCAGCCTGACACACATGCATGCAGAGGGTATACTCAATCATAATAAAAATCCTTTGCCTCCTTTCTTCAACAAAACTTACAACATGGATACTTCTTCTGAAATAAAGCTTTATGTACCTACTTTAGAGGCTTCTACTCCCTATCCAACAGGCAAAAGTAACTTCTCTGCATATGCAACTTGTCGCTGAGAACCGACACTAACCTTCCACGTACTGAAAGTTTCTTCTCGCGTGCGTGTATGATCATTACCTTTGGCAGACCTTAGAAGTGTCCAAATCTCCCTAAATGACCTTACATATGTATTGTATTAACCGACGAATAGGTGAACATACTAGAAATGTGAAGAAGGGTACAAAGCTATAGTAATTCTGAATTTAGACTTTGTAGAATCCAAAACAGGTTGTCATGGCAGAGCTACTGCATTAATCAAAAGAAAGCGAGTTTGTAAGAAGATAAAGAAGAAAGCAATTGAAGAAAATGCAAAGTAAGTCAATAACATTATAGATAACGCACTTTTTTCATTTCAGGCTGCTTTCCTATGATTACAATGTCCTAATTTTCTTGGGCTCAGAACAGTTGGTCAATTAATACTTCTCGAGCTTATTATCATTGTCTAACTACAAAAGTTTTTACGATTTGCAGAATTAACCATTTCATCTTTAATTTCCTTCAAGTTTGATACTCAAGGTTAATATGCTCCAAAATTTTGACTAGTTAAAAAAATGAATCAAGTATTTATCAACTTTGATAGATGCTATGGTTTTCGTTTCGTATTTGAATTTCATTTATTATGATATATTTCATGCACAACATGGACGTTCTACGAGTGAACGGGCCTAAGGAATCAATCGTAGAGACACTACATTTCCCGTGTTAGAAACGCACTATACACGGCGACGAAGAACAATAATATACGATTGCCCAGGATGCTTCAAAACCTGAAGTGGACAAAGGAAGATGAGTGAAGGAAAATACATTTTTTAAGATTCGAGACGAGAGGAGTTTTTTATGATTATCTTGCCTTATCTCGAAGCGAGACGGGAACTGCCTCGTCTCAAATTTTAAAATACACTTCTCGTCTCGTTATTAAGACAAGAATCGAAACGAGACAAGAAATCTCTGGTCACTTGAGCAACATAACCTACGGAGTTTATGCAACAATTACAATGTCCTTCTGGATGGATTTTTTAAAAGTGTTTCTTTACTCTTTGAACAGCTGTAAGGGGCCACGGTGGCTCAGTGGTAGAGTGCTCATCTCTCGTGTGTGGTGTCTCTTGTTCGATTCCCTCACAAGCATGTTTGTAATGGATAAAATCGTGTCCGTGGATTTTCTTGGCTACTTTCATTTTCTTCCACATTGTCGTTTCACTCATTCTTCCATCATCATTCACTTGCCTTACTCATTCGTCTCCCTTAGTCTAAAGGACATAAACCTGAAAAGATTTTGAACAGCTATACACTGTTCATAGAAAATAATTTACGCAAATAAATGTCATTTATTATATATATATATAATACCTATATCTATATCTATCTATCTATCTATCTATCTATCTATCTATATATATATATATATATATATATATATATATATATATATATATATATATATATATATATATATAAGTAACCAAGAAAGTTCTGTTGCTTTTTGTGCAGGTCTGTGTTCAATTGGCCCTCACACCGTGCGTTGAATGCGAATGGAAATAAGACGAACGTCAGTTGTTGGTGTGGGTATATCCAACATACTGACTGTGGCAGTTCAGTTACACCGTGAAATTGCGTACGGTAGAGTGAATATGGGACCTCCACAGAGCGTCATAAGGGCGTGTATGCTGCACGAGTTCAAGCTGGAGTCAAACTCCGCTGCAACAGGGCGGAAGATATGCCAGACCTTTGGTGAGGGTGTCGTGACTACGCGGACAGTGCAGCGGTGATTTAACAAGTTTACGAACGGTAACGAAACACTTAAAGACGCACCACGTGCCGGGAGACCAACACATGTACAAAATGAGGATCTTCAGGCAGCAATTCAGGCGAACAGTGCCACACATGTGAGGAACTGGGTTTACAATTCAGTGTGAATGGAGAAACCATTAGGCAGCACCTCCATCAACTTGGGAAGCACTATAAGTTTGGTCAATGGGTTCCACATGATTTGATTTCCCGCCAGAAGGCAACACGAGCAGACACCTGTTTCTTTGCTGTCTCGTCTGAGGAAGGAGTCCCAGTTAACTGTGTATTAGTCAATTCTAAACGAGAGTTGAATAATTGCCTCTTGGTACTGTTAGTATAAATGATTCATACTTATGCTTGGTAAAATAGAAAAATCACCTCCTGAAAACCCGTGTTTTTTGCTTACATTGTTTCTCCCGCGCAATCTAGAATTGATTATAATAAGATGCCCATAGCTCGGAATTCCTTAACATTAAGGACATGAAATTTCATATTTGGACTTCTTATGTAAGATAATGTAACAAGAATTTCAGCGTTTTCTGATATTTGTCCTAGGAGGAAGACAATATGTAGGAAGAAAGAGGGGTGAAGGTTGAAATTATTATAATACACCGTGTTTCAAAAAGAATGACCTGATTTTGGACGGTAATAATTACGGAACATGGCACGTGCTGACAAGGAAATGAATATTTAAATGGGTGTGGCCTAGAGTCTGAGATCGCCGTTAGATGTCAGTCAATGCGTCTTCTCAGTTTAAGGTCAGTCAGAAGTAAGATGGCGTCCGCTCAACAGAAGGCGTTTTGTGTGCTGTAGTTTGCAAAGACTGAGGCAGTGATTTCGGTCCAGCATGCTTTTCGTCGGTGTTTTGGCATTGATTCGCCTGCACCCAAAACATTTGTCGTTGGTATCGCCAATTTGAAGAGACAGTATTCTGTAAACGCAGATACATTGTGTAAGATTATGACGAACTTAGCTATCGTTAGATGTTGTTTGTGCTGCTGGTGGTGGAGCATTTGTAATAGCATAGCTAAAACTTGAAGATTTTGTGAATGTTTTCTAATTTATCAAATTTTGTAGTATGTTTTTATCAATACATATGGACTTTTATAAACAGGTCATTCTTTTTGAAACACCCTGTATGTCGATATCTAGAAATTGTTCAAAGTTAAGAACAGGAAAACCGCAAAATACTCCTTACAGCAACTCGTGGAAGCATAGTTAATATTTCAGTTGAACTATTGTTTTATTTCTTGTGTTTTAGATATTTTCGCATTCCATTTGGAATAACTTACATTAGTGGTACTTTTCATTTAAACTTAACAATATTCTTCAAGTTAAGTTTTTAATTATTTCAATACATTCTTTGAAAATTTTGTTGTAGTGTTTCCTTATACATTGATGCTAGTTATTATCTGATTGCTCGCTTGTGTTTCTTGATTGGTGTGGAATTACTATGAAAATACACGAGACAAAATGACGAACAAAGCGGAGGGTCGCACTTCAAATGGAACAGATGATTCCCGTGGCGCCATCCAAACATATACAAACTTAATTCGAAGAAATGAAACATGAGCAAGGAGTGAACGAGACTGCCATGAGTATGCTTGAACTAGGCCACCAGGGTGTAGCTCAGGAAATAACTAGAAGAGAGTGAATAATCGACTTAGTCTTTTAGAACACAGACTTAAAATAATGAATCAAAAATTTTTATTCGGAGCCTGTATTATATTGTACCAATCTAGATTGTTAGATTACTTTTCTTCTTCTTCTTCTTCTTGTTCTTTGTCTCCGCCTTTTCCCATGTTTACATGAAGTCAGAGTTTCCATCTTCAATACTTTTGCTACCATTACTTATTTCTTGGATGTCTTCTATTTTTCATGCCCTCTCCCTCAAATAATCTCATATCTTGTCCTTCTGTTTCATCTTGAATAAAATGGTTTCCGTATCATATTCAACTACACTATTCATTTCTGCTACGAATTAACATATACAAAACTTACAATGAGCAAAAAATTAAATAAACCAAAGTACGTAATAAATACAAACCAATATACGTAAACAAAAAAATATATAAACCAGATGAAAATGCTCCAAGAGCATTGCCAGAACGAACTAAAAAGAAAGGAGAGATGAGCGGGAAGGATAACTGTGATTGTTCCTACACATAAAAGCAAATATTTTTATCCGTACTTTCTTCTGTTTCTCGCAAAGTCTCTCTATGACTTACGGTTCCTGAGATATGGCTCCTTAAATCTTCCGAAATTCGGAATTTTTTGGCCAATACCTAGAGAACGATGGCCAGTTCGCCAGTGGTTACTGGTTACTATTTGGTACCAAAATGTTCACCATCCCCTTAGATATTGTCGGGGCCGGTGGCAGGAGGCGATCAGAACTTTTGCGGCCACTGGTGAGGGAGTCCCACCACAGGTCACGAACATAAAAAGAGATTATTAGCGACAATATCTCTACCAAAGGTAGCCGAAATCAAGCTAACAGAATAGTTAATAAAGGACCACGAAAGGTCTCAAGAATATCTGACTTAGAGGGTTGCCTGACATTAAAATGTAATGGAGCTGAGCAGTCTATGGGGCTCGGCAATTTATTAGTACGGTAGGGAGGAGGTCCGTCCTGTTCAAACAATGTCCGACTAACCAGGCTGTCGGCAAGGTGAGTTGATAGAGAGAGAGAGAACAGGATGAGTGCCTATGTATGACAATAATTAATTACAAAGTTCAAGCACGAGTTTACGAGATTATAAGGGAGCCTTGATCCATGAATGTCCCGCAGGTAATTGCCAGCACTTTAGGGCAGTGGCGGCTCCAAAGGGGGGTCACTAGTTAACGTGAAGCCCACACAACAACGAGATTAATTAGCACTCCAAAATAATAGACAACTAGGACTCGTGCAAAGAAATAAATATTTGTAGCGGGACGACAACTTAATAATTAGGCACGTATTATACAACAATGAATTTAAAAATAAAGCTAATGCAATGGAGACAGGATTATTAACACACTTAATGGACCTCAAATACATAAAACTTCACAAGACAAGGTCAGGCTTGGCTATACTTAAATAATTCAGCCTAATAACAATTTAATCGATAAAACAATAAAATGGAAGAGATAGTTATCGCTAACAACCTTAGTTGTAGAATCACTTTACACAAACACTGAAATCGGATATTGGGTGCAAAGAAGTAGACGTGATTCTGAGCCGATGCGAGGAATCAAGATGTACAATTAAAATCACTAAAACAATTTAAATCACTCACCTCGCAATTCAACACCTACACAGATGAAAGAGTTCCAAGTGGCCTCTGGAGATATCGTCGAGTCCTGTATAAGTCCAGTTGAGCTTAGCGTGGTAACAAGATGTTCGTTGCGACCAAGAATTCCCAGAAGATGTCTGTATTGGTTCGAGCGGTAAAACCAACAAGATGCTTCCACTCCCTACGGAGAGTGAAGTTCTTTCTCCAATCGGAATTCTCACGGCGAATGCAGGAATAGTACTGGAGTCGCAGAACACACACAGAAGGGTGATGGTTCACTCAACTACAGAAGATAAAGAGTTCGGTCCTCAACAGGCGTGACTGGTGTAGTGGTTCACGTAGGAACCAGAGAACGAAAGAGATGTGATAATAATGACTTCGACGAACGGCTTCTTCGGAGGTACTTTCTGAGAGAATATGAGTAGGTGAGGTCGTACTTTGAAAACTTTAGATAGGCGTTTTAAATAACTGGAACGCCGAGTTAGAATAGTATGAGTTTTATTGTAAGTTGCTTTTGTACAGCGCAGAAGAGTTGTTAAGCAATAAGTTGTTATACATCAGAGATAATTTTAGATGACGCACAAGTCTAGTGGCGTATGCGTGAAACTTGAGAGGGGTCAGAATATGACCAATGATAAAAGAGAAACAAGGGCAGTTCAATGAAGAGATTGAATTACGACTGCCTGCAAGTAGTAGTAGTAAACTTACTAGAAACAACGTTCAGCACAGTAACAAAGTTCTTGCTGTATTGCACACACGAAATGAAAACAGAGATGGTCCTTGGTAGGAGAACGGAGATGACGGAGTTCTCCACTAACACAGTGTAATAACACACTCTGGTAATGCACTAAGTTCTTCTCTCTATGACTCTAACAAAGTCAGAGAAGAAACGCAAGTCCGGCGGGCGAAGGACAGAAGCCTGAGCCCGAAGAGTGGGCCGGAGCCCCCGGCGACGAGCACGAAGCTCGTGCCTCGTAGACACACAATGATTTCCCCCTGAGAACAGCTTGTACAGCTATTTTGTATTCAGGGAGTTTATTCACACGTTACGTACGTGGGAGTATAGTAGGGTGGTATCTTCCCAAAAAGGGCGGATACTCGTGTGCAATGAAATTAGTCTTTACGTTTAGATTGGGTATTGATAATCTAAACGACTATTTAGGGTGTTAACTAGAATAGTCACGCATGCGCGTTATTACAAACAGTATAAGGCTTTAGCGTCATCTGGTACATAATATCCAAATTAAAAGTCAAAGGTTAATTTGATATTACAAAGAAAATCAAGCTTTATCCAGATTTTACAGGTTTCTTAATCGTTTCACAATGATACCAAAAATACAAGTGTTCCCAAGACACTTATTTTATACGGTGTCAAAATAGACATATTTAGTATTTTCGAAGTGTCAACTTCGGCGCCAAAATGTTAATTATACGTCTACCATGTTTTTGAGAACATCTGGGCTTAAACAGAGGACAATGAGAGTATTCAGAAAATAACATCAGACTCTCAGATAAGACACAAGGGTTAGATATTCCCTTGCACGTGCAGCGAATCGAAGGTTATAGGTTACCAATTCAGATCTGTTTCTCAAGATGCAAAGAGGGGAGAAAAAGATATGAGTTTCCTCTTACGAGACAATAGCTAACTTTAAGTATTCGTCTGGCTTAGTTATTCCACAGAAAGAACAAAATATAAAGAGAGAAATTTAACATTGACTAATACCTGCAATAATTACATGGCAATAAAGCAATTAAAAGGTTTTTAAATAGTAATTATGAATTTAATAACAGTAAGAAAAGCAAAAAATTAGGTCGGCCCGAAGGCGCCTCAGGTCGGCCGCTACAGTCCTCCCGCGTAAAATAAAAAAAAATAGACGAGGGAACTGAGGAATATTTTTTTTTTGACTACTTGGGCTTAAATTTTTTTTTTTTAAAAATTAAGTGGCAATATTGTTTTTAAACTTTAGAGTTGGCAACACTTTTTAATCTTTAGGATTGGCAACACTGCTTAATACTCATACATAGATATATTCAATTAAAATTTCTTAGTCCTAGTTGGCAACACTTACTAATTCTTTAAGTAAAGTTCATAAAGGCAAAACATACCAGCAAGTATTATTTTATACACAATTATAGCTAAATAATCGAAGTACTCAAACACATAAAGTAAAAACCTATTGAAATAATTATCTACTATTAGGTAACACCATAATTAAATAATGACACAAAAGTAGTTATATCAGTAGTACAGACGTACTCGTTAAAATCCCAAAACAGCTTAAATATATATTTTTGTGTATATAAGAAGATATACAATTATCTAAAGGTCTAATACCTATGTCATACTCAAACAATTAAAAAGTTAAAGAAATGTTTATATATATACATCTATAACTAGAATTAAATATGAGAACCCCAAAATTATTATTAAACTACGTTAATAAACAAAGTTATCATTAGACTACCAATTATTTAGATATAAAATCTCGATTGTGAGTGAATCACAAATTTAAGAAATTACTACATGGCTCTACCAATGGTTATATACGTATAATACAAAGAGTTCCCTAGTTGGTACGATTTGTTCCTACATATTTACAAAACTAAGCTTTGTCTATAAAAATATACAAAGACTAACAAGGCCAATACAACATGATTTCATATAACTACTTTATACCTCAATTATGTACAGTACACATTTGAAATATTTTTTTTTTTACTCAGTTTTTATAGTTATTATTATTATAATACGAGTTCCTATATATACAAAGGATATACCTATATGTAAAGGAGATGGATGACCCATACTAAATTAATATAGTTAGATATTAAACCCAAGTAACATGCAATTATGCTTTACAAATCAATTATAACTACAAAGGAAATATATATAGATAATAAATATTTACACGCATTTTTTTTTTTACTAATTTACAATCATTTACGGTAGTTGGATTCTTCATCTCTCTAGACATTCAAGGAACTGCACATGTCCTAAACGAAAGTTCCACTAGGTATATATATATAGAATTACTAAATTTAACAAAGGATTTGAATGACTTCTATATTATTAAAAAGTACAAGAATCAACTACTTAAAAATTCTAGGGATTATACACACTACATAGAATCGCAAGACTACCGTATACAGAGTATAACTACATTAGTTAATGAAGTATTTAATTCATGATTTTTATTATTATTATTATTATTATTATTATTATTACTATATGTAAATTTTTCTTTTTCTCTACGTTTTGTTTTTGGATACATTAATTAAAAATTTACACTTTATCACTTACTCCAAAATTGTCAAAACAAACCATTAGTTACACGATAAGAAAGGGAGCCAGTTTGTTTTTGTTTTTTTTTTTTTATTTTCTTTTAGTCTTTACCAAAATTGGGTTACTGGGACTCCCTGAGGTCGAAGGTTATCCACTACCGGAGGGTAGTTGGGAATTGACACTCAGATGTTTTCTCTTCTTTTTTTTTTTTTTTTTACTACACTCCACGCTGAGGTCAGGGTGGTGTGAAGAAAAGAAATTATACTACAGCCCTGTCTGGTAAGGGTCTGGTTTTTCTTTTAAACAGAGAACGGCCAAAAGAAGAATTTCTATGTTTTCATACAAGCTTTCGAATGAAATGAAGGCTGATTTCTTTTAGCGCGAAAGGGATAACTAGAACATATATATATTCTTTAAACACTTTATAACATTCATCCCTTAAACAATTAGAATTCAGTACGGGACAGCGTATGAAGGTTTCAAAATGAACCCTTTTTAAATAGCATTTATATGGAACACGACTCAATACCGGGTGTTCATAAACTAAATGGCAATTTTATAGTTACGTCTAAAAAAATACCTAAATTACAATATGACGCAAACGACCAATATACAAATCAATTATTGTCTAAACTTTCAACATTTTCATTTAACAATATGCCAATTAACGCGTGGTTCAATATTATTGTTTAGTGACTATTGTCACGCAGTTGAACAGACGCTTAACAAAATCAATCAAATAAATCATCTCAATTTATAGAATGATCTACCACAATTAATCAACGCAGTTGAACAGACGCTTAATAAACTTAATCAAATAAATCGTCTCAATTTATAAAATGAACTGCTACAAATAGTTAATCGATAAGAGAGGTAGAGTTACAATATAGAATTTTAAATCAACATATATTTAATTGTACTATTCGCACAAAGGTACTTCGATTTTACGTCATTTTATTAACAAAGGAACCAATATAACTGAAGTACTGACGTTTAGAAATTAACAATGAATTTAAATTATAACTTCAGGCAATTATCTTGTTGCCTTACTATAATAACAACTACCTTTTACAGTAAAATATTAATATCATTCAATTGGTAGATCTTAATTTTTGAACCTGGATATTCACCAAAATTCATATTAATTATAACATATAGAAGATATCAGAATACAATTATCATATGCATTATAACGCATAATATATCAAATGCCATTATCATATTTATTATAATGTATATTCACGTTAGAATATTATTAGAATTACAGCTTAAAATATCTATTCCTAGTAAATACAATAATCAATATATCCAAATGATAAAAATAGAATGTGCCACAACCTTATAGAAATACAATCGAACGGGAATAGACTATAATTACTTAAATACATTTAAGAACAATTAATACAATTCAACGAGAATTCCTTACAGGAGACATGATGTCGACTCTTAGATACAAATTAAGTTGGCACTCGGACGGCAGGAGGCAAGAGAGGTATAATAAAGATTACTTTTAGCCTATTATCTAATATTAACTCATATGACCCTGGGACTTACATTTACTGCGCATTTATTCATAACTTTAACTTTGAGGAATTTTAACCGCGTATTTACATTTTAGAGACCTTTTCGAATATCTATACGCACAAAAGAACGATTTATCATTTCAAATAGGAGACAAGAAAGAGTTTATATGCAATTACAAAGTGATCAATAATGCACTTATTTACTAAACAGGGCGGCTGTATTTGACATTTAGGCCCGATAAGAATTTTATTCTAGAAAATAACTCGATTCCTGGACTTGCAAAAGCATTTCTTTTACTCATGATATTATAACATCACTAATTTACGCGGAAGCTAGAAAACATAACAATACTTGATACATTGGACAAGCGAATTTAATTATCTCTTCGGACAACCTTAGATTTTCTTAAGGACTCGTGCTTGGTCTCATTAGGGAGCAAGACTGCTCAAAAGGATTAGGTCTACACAAACGCACCTTTGATTAGATTAGGCACTCGCGAGCAAGAACATTTATGACCATTTAAATACAACATTAGCTTCCATACATATCATTACCATCTCGAAAAGCACATAATTAAAACTTTAACACCATAGGGTGTCTTTCGAACGAAACACTGGGCTTCCTTCCGAAAGAACCAAACATTCTCTGGTCGTTCGTTAGTAAACAGAACGATAATAAACAGCTGCGGGACCTAGGGGTCCATAGCGACCTGGGATGTAATAGGAGGGTCCCGTACCTTTAAGGGGGTAAGCCTTCTCAAAGATCCGGCTTAACTTCCTTACAATTACGCGGACGCACCATTATACAATAAGGTCGATATAACAGAGGATCAACATTAGAGATTGCGCGATTCTCAGCTAATACAAGCGATAGAAACAAGCGGCAATTCTCTGAAACGACCAATTTACGCTTTGGGGCTGATAATTGTAGTTAATTATCACGTTTGATGGAATTGGTACAATAAGATCGATTCAACGGAGTATAAACATCAGAGATTGCACGATTCTCAGCTAATACAAGCGATAGAAACAGGTGGCAATTCTCTGAACGACCAATGTACGCTTTGGGGCTGATAATTATAGTTAATTATCACGTTTGATGGAATTGGTACTCTTTTTAGGAAAGGGAATTGACACATCCTAACCTAATCTAGACTCCATGAATTACTGCTGGAACAAGGGAGAGGTATGTTCGCTGTCTCAATATTTTCCGACAGGGTGTCTCCCAACGATACGTTCCAAAATTAGATAGCTCGCTAAAATTTACAAGATAATTATACAACTCGAGGCATTAGCGCTCGGCAAGGAATAGCAAAATTAATAACAATACTACAGAGCACGGTTTTACGTCCTGAACAAATGAAATTATTAACACAATGACTACGGTCGAATTTATCGTGACCGGAAAGTGATAAATTTATCGATAATTCAACTTCTAAAATAATGAATAAGAAAAGATTCATTGATTAATAATGTCTACTAATAAATTATTTAAACGTCTCCTTAATTAATAACAATAGCTAAACACAAACGGAATTGTTAGGATTAATCTTTCTACTACATTAAGTTCACGTATTTCTTCCTTAATAAAACAGCCTTACACTGGCAATTAAAATTTACAAGAGCTTTATTCAAATTACAAAACTTTGATGCCATGGACTTCAAAAAGCAATAACGCATATCCTAATACTTTACGCTCTTATCATTCAATCAAAATACAAGGGACTTCGCGGTCTTAAAATACAGGGTACTATACTTCAGGGGTGTCCCACATTAGTGTTGTCTTTATTCAAACACGACTTAAAATAATAAAATAACGAGTTAGGCTTAATATTACAACAACTTATTAAGAATGGTCTCTACTTAAAACAAATTACTAAACTGAATTTATTGCCCTTTTAAACTTTCAATCTAGGTATACTTAATTCTCTCATAATTAACAAAAAGCACGTCCATTCATAAACAATAAAATTAAATTGGCCTCCAAGAAAATTTAAAATAATTTGAAAACTTCAAAATCACAATAATGAATCTCATTATGAACTTTTACTGAGAAACGAAACATATTAAGGCTTTAGTTCGCATAATTCGTGTAAGGAATCTCTTTAGCACCTAACATAATATTTAATTTACCACTAACGCTGAGAAGACAGTCGGGGAAAGATCAAGAATTTACCCACAATCAAAGAACTAACAACGCGTGAGTATAAGGACTCACAGAATGAAAATTTCAAAATAAATTTCAAAATTTCAATGATGTTTGTTTTGACTGACTTGTTCATTAATCACACAAGCAGAATTTGAATACTTGGAGTTCCTACACCAGCCTTGCGACTGATGATTCTTGAAATGAATCTCGCGAAAATCCATTGCAAGAATCGAACTCAGAATACGTTGAGAAGCTTTGAATACAGAACGGAATAGCTTTCATCTCGATAGGTGAAGAAGAAAGTATCCGTCCCGCATTTGGCGCCATAAACCTTCTCAAGGTA
The DNA here is from genome assembly GCF_964235325.1 of Thermobia domestica. Classification (NCBI taxonomy): domain Eukaryota; kingdom Metazoa; phylum Arthropoda; class Insecta; order Zygentoma; family Lepismatidae; genus Thermobia; species Thermobia domestica. The sequence continues at coordinate 256,267,209 of NC_137454.1, forward strand.
TTGTGTTGATATTTTTCCCTACAGTTTCTTTCTTTTTTTTTTTTTTTTTTTTTTTAATACTAACGCATTACACAACCGAGGAACACTAACCAACACACTTCCTTTTTCTCGCTCTTTCTTTTTCTTTTTCTTTTTGTTTTGTTTTGCCCAGCTGGGGAAACTAACAGAGAACAGATGTTTTCTCTCTGTGTTGAAGAAAAAGGAACGAACTATTCTTTTGATATATGGACTGTTTCTTTTTCCTTCCCTCATTGACTTCTCTAGAACAAGCAAAATGATAGTTAAGCTTTCAGGGTAGAAGGGGGCATTTGCCCTACGCAACATATCAACACAAAATGTTTACTTTCAAGCAAATTAATAGGAAACCTGTCCTTTCAATTAACACAATTTAAACATTAAATTATACGAAACTCATTTAGAATATAACTGTGACCCTAAGCAAACTACTTAACACAAATGAAAGTAATAATATAAATAACTCCTGCTTTGTCATTTACAAAAGCAACATTGGATTCTATAATCAATATCAAGTAACACATTATTAGATGACGAGCTAATGATCGAATCTCACTGCTGAAACACCAAATTTATGTCGGGGCCGGTGGCAGGAGGCGATCAGAACTTTTGCGGCCACTGGTGAGGGAGTCCCACCACAGGTCACGAACATAAAAAGAGATTATTAGCGACAATATCTCTACCAAAGGTAGCCGAAATCAAGCTAACAGAATAGTTAATAAAGGACCACGAAAGGTCTCAAGAATATCTGACTTAGAGGGTTGCCTGACATTAAAATGTAATGGAGCTGAGCAGTCTATGGGGCTCGGCAATTTATTAGTACGGTAGGGAGGAGGTCCGTCCTGTTCAAACAATGTCCGACTAACCAGGCTGTCGGCAAGGTGAGTTGATAGAGAGAGAGAGAACAGGATGAGTGCCTATGTATGACAATAATTAATTACAAAGTTCAAGCACGAGTTTACGAGATTATAAGGGAGCCTTGATCCATGAATGTCCCGCAGGTAATTGCCAGCACTTTAGGGCAGTGGCGGCTCCAAAGGGGGGTCACTAGTTAACGTGAAGCCCACACAACAACGAGATTAATTAGCACTCCAAAATAATAGACAACTAGGACTCGTGCAAAGAAATAAATATTTGTAGCGGGACGACAACTTAATAATTAGGCACGTATTATACAACAATGAATTTAAAAATAAAGCTAATGCAATGGAGACAGGATTATTAACACACTTAATGGACCTCAAATACATAAAACTTCACAAGACAAGGTCAGGCTTGGCTATACTTAAATAATTCAGCCTAATAACAATTTAATCGATAAAACAATAAAATGGAAGAGATAGTTATCGCTAACAACCTTAGTTGTAGAATCACTTTACACAAACACTGAAATCGGATATTGGGTGCAAAGAAGTAGACGTGATTCTGAGCCGATGCGAGGAATCAAGATGTACAATTAAAATCACTAAAACAATTTAAATCACTCACCTCGCAATTCAACACCTACACAGATGAAAGAGTTCCAAGTGGCCTCTGGAGATATCGTCGAGTCCTGTATAAGTCCAGTTGAGCTTAGCGTGGTAACAAGATGTTCGTTGCGACCAAGAATTCCCAGAAGATGTCTGTATTGGTTCGAGCGGTAAAACCAACAAGATGCTTCCACTCCCTACGGAGAGTGAAGTTCTTTCTCCAATCGGAATTCTCACGGCGAATGCAGGAATAGTACTGGAGTCGCAGAACACACACAGAAGGGTGATGGTTCACTCAACTACAGAAGATAAAGAGTTCGGTCCTCAACAGGCGTGACTGGTGTAGTGGTTCACGTAGGAACCAGAGAACGAAAGAGATGTGATAATAATGACTTCGACGAACGGCTTCTTCGGAGGTACTTTCTGAGAGAATATGAGTAGGTGAGGTCGTACTTTGAAAACTTTAGATAGGCGTTTTAAATAACTGGAACGCCGAGTTAGAATAGTATGAGTTTTATTGTAAGTTGCTTTTGTACAGCGCAGAAGAGTTGTTAAGCAATAAGTTGTTATACATCAGAGATAATTTTAGATGACGCACAAGTCTAGTGGCGTATGCGTGAAACTTGAGAGGGGTCAGAATATGACCAATGATAAAAGAGAAACAAGGGCAGTTCAATGAAGAGATTGAATTACGACTGCCTGCAAGTAGTAGTAGTAAACTTACTAGAAACAACGTTCAGCACAGTAACAAAGTTCTTGCTGTATTGCACACACGAAATGAAAACAGAGATGGTCCTTGGTAGGAGAACGGAGATGACGGAGTTCTCCACTAACACAGTGTAATAACACACTCTGGTAATGCACTAAGTTCTTCTCTCTATGACTCTAACAAAGTCAGAGAAGAAACGCAAGTCCGGCGGGCGAAGGACAGAAGCCTGAGCCCGAAGAGTGGGCCGGAGCCCCCGGCGACGAGCACGAAGCTCGTGCCTCGTAGACACACAATGATTTCCCCCTGAGAACAGCTTGTACAGCTATTTTGTATTCAGGGAGTTTATTCACACGTTACGTACGTGGGAGTATAGTAGGGTGGTATCTTCCCAAAAAGGGCGGATACTCGTGTGCAATGAAATTAGTCTTTACGTTTAGATTGGGTATTGATAATCTAAACGACTATTTAGGGTGTTAACTAGAATAGTCACGCATGCGCGTTATTACAAACAGTATAAGGCTTTAGCGTCATCTGGTACATAATATCCAAATTAAAAGTCAAAGGTTAATTTGATATTACAAAGAAAATCAAGCTTTATCCAGATTTTACAGGTTTCTTAATCGTTTCACAATGATACCAAAAATACAAGTGTTCCCAAGACACTTATTTTATACGGTGTCAAAATAGACATATTTAGTATTTTCGAAGTGTCAACTTCGGTGCCAAAATGTTAATTATACGTCTACCATGTTTTTGAGAACATCTGGGCTTAAACAGAGGACAATGAGAGTATTCAGAAAATAACATCAGACTCTCAGATAAGACACAAGGGTTAGATATTCCCTTGCACGTGCAGCGAATCGAAGGTTATAGGTTACCAATTCAGATCTGTTTCTCAAGATGCAAAGAGGGGAGAAAAAGATATGAGTTTCCTCTTACGAGACAATAGCTAACTTTAAGTATTCGTCTGGCTTAGTTATTCCACAGAAAGAACAAAATATAAAGAGAGAAATTTAACATTGACTAATACCTGCAATAATTACATGGCAATAAAGCAATTAAAAGGTTTTTAAATAGTAATTATGAATTTAATAACAGTAAGAAAAGCAAAAAATTAGGTCGGCCCGAAGGCGCCTCAGGTCGGCCGCTACACTATTTAAGATCACTACACCTGCAACCCATGAAATCCAATTTGAAATCTCATCCACTTAGACTGAGATCTTTTATATTATCATTACTCTTTCACTTTGTTTCTAAATAGTACTGCCACTCTTTCTTTTGTTAAGAAAAAAACACCACCTCCCTTTCTTAAAAAAAAAAAAAAAAAAAGAAAGAAAAGAAAAGAAAAGAAAAAATTTAGATCGCAATACACAATTTTATTGTTGATTTGTTGCCACTCTGATAAATGTGAATGTTGTGGTTTTGCATGTGTTGACTGGTTTCTTATCGCAAGTCCCAGACACCTGCAATAGTTCATACGTGAAGGGAACACCGATCATATTTTATTCTATATCTTTTTACTTCCCAATAACGATAGCCGTGCCTCTTTGTGAGAAACTGCAACTTATTTTTTTTTATTCTGCCAATTGTAAAAGAATACTAAACAAGAATTTCCCTACACGTTAAGACATTTTAAGAAAAATATCTTCTTTCACCTCTGCAGATTTTGAGCATTTTTTCCCTACGTCGGGGGAAATTTCCCTCCATCTGGCAACTGTGAGCCGAAGATGGGAAAGATTCTTTGCTGTTTCCTCGTCGTTACTTGATAATAGTGCTCTCGAATTTTTGTGACTTCTGCAGTTTTCGGTTTTTGAGAAAATCAGTTTTCAAAACCGAAACCGCAGATGCGGTTTTCAAAACCGAAACCGCAAATGCGGTTTTCAAAACCGAAACCGCAAATGCGGTTTTCAAAACCGACATTTCGGTTTTATGAAATTCACTTTTTTCAAAAACCGGTTTTCGGTTTTTTCAAAAACCGATTTCGACAGCACTAATTAAAATGTGGGTGGATGACTGGGAAAAACCTAATTGACCTTTAGTAGAAAAAGGCAACGTTGTTTTAATGTGCAGCCCCTTAGAAGTTAACACTCGTAATGACTCTTTTTTGTCACTGTGCCAAGCGACCGGAGCTGAGAGCCAACTTTGTACATTCTGTCGAGAAAATTCTGATTGATATACAATTTATTTGTATGTCTTGCTTCCCTTTTGTTGTAATGTAACTTCAATACAGGAATCAGTGTAATTATCAAATTCTTGTGATAAACAACTCTGTATAATAATAATAATATTGAACAAGTTCGAAACAACAACATAAATGCCCTTGACTGCTACTTCGTAGTTATCACCAAATAGTAATACTAAGTAAGTAAGTGTTATGTGTAAAATAATCAAAAAACTTGCTTTATGTGATACTTCTCTCTTAATAAACTAAGTAGTTTTAACATTATTTCTTTAAGCTAATTACTGGGAGTAATTGAACGGTAAATATATAATCAAGTAATAATATTCCGTATTAGGAATTATACGGAAGAACAATTGTTTGTCAGTTTTAAAGAAATTTACATTTACCATGATTGTGAGAAAGGTTAAATGAAAGGTTACACAAACACTAGATGACAAACGGCAAATGTAACTAGATCGACTTGATGCTATTCTCTTGTTGATTTTATTGTTTGTAATAACTTGTAATTTTGGAACCTAGATACTGCGTAATTTATTATTTCATTTATTATTTGCCTTAGCTCAGTATCCTGACATGTAGTACAAGGAACATACATTTGAGTAGTACATGCCTTTTTAAAAATAAACGAATAAGTAAAAAAAATAGTGTTTCGGTACTATTTATTAAGTTTCCTGAATCTTCTTTATTATTCTGTAATTTTAAGAGTAGAATTTCAAACCTTCAAAAACCAGATACTCCAAGTTCAAATAAATAAATAAATAAATAAATAAATAATGCAAGCAAATCCAGTTAGTGATACTTTTAACTTCTTACGGGTACTTCGATCACAGCCTATACACAATCTGACACACTTTTTCCATCCCCTCCCCCCAAAATGTGAGTGCTAATGTTTTTATTTACTGTCAAGTACAATTTACACAATTTTATCATTAGCCCAAGGAGAGATTCCTTGTACGCTATTATGGTTGGTCTACATGCCTGAATCGAGTTTAGTCTGAGCTTATGGTTCAGATTTCAGTTAAGATTTGGGTCCATGTCTCATATATAGCCTCGGTACTGAAGAGAACGTTAAAGTCCAAAATGAACGAAATTTCCCAATTGCATGTAGTAGTTCATAAAGTCATCTTATATTTTTCGCATTTGTTTAAACAAACCTAAAATCTAGATACATTGTGGATATTTTTAGAAGGTAGGTAGGCAGAGGTAAACCACATCAAGCAAAATTTTTACTTGTGCTTCTAAGGATGCTAAGAATATATAAAAAAAGAAATATGGGCGATTGTAAGACACCTCTCTCTCTTATTTATTTAGAATTTATTAACAAATATGAACAGTGTCGTTAGAGCAATTTTCTGTCACATCAGTGAAGAACTTATCTGCAAACTGTCCTTTTTTTCCTTTCATAGACTTTCACTTTTTTAAAATTTAAAAAAAAAATATGCCATTTCAAATAAACAAATAGTTTGGGCTATTTGCTTCAAAATAGTTGAAGAAAAAACTCACTTCCACAATTTCTAAAATTTTCCGAAGCTTAACAATTTCATGTAGGATTATTAATAGCATATTTATTCATGAAATAAGAACAAAATCGTTAGAACATTTTTATTAAAAATCGCGATTTTGTATTTTATTTTCTGGTAAATTATTTTCGGGATAGAAAACTATGAACATTCTCCAGAATCCCATATAAATCTTAAGATTGACGTCAGCCTTAGGCTTTGATTATATAAATGAACAGAGATGAAATCCGAAAAGAACTAAAATGTCCTGAAATTTGTAATTCCTTTAAAATCTTAGATATTATTATTATTCATTAGAATACTTTCTAATCAACTGTTGCCCGCTCGAAAGTAAAGATCGTTAAAAGGTGGACAATCAGAGATCAGAATATTGAAAATCGCCAACATTGATTGATCGTTATTGGCAGTGGCGTATTTAGGGGGAGGGCTTCCGGGCTTAAGCCCCCCCCCGAAATCTTATTTACTATAGTAAAGTATATGAAATATCTTGCAGAATTTTCACATTTTCAGGCAAAGCTTCCCCCCCCAAAGTTAGCAAAGCCCTCCCCGAAACAAAATCGTAAATACGCCACTGGTTATTGGTATAAGTGCGTAATTGAATTAATACGTATCACTTAGCTTAAAGAAATTTCCTCTTCACTCTGTGAATATCCATGGGCATAGAAAGTATACTTAGACGTGTAATGAGCTGCTGAATGTAAGAATAACTTTAAGAGTTTTATCTTTTAAAATCTGCAACTCTTTACATTCTTTTATTTGCTCTGTGAGTTGGAAAGAAGCACGTTGCAAGTTACAGCTGGTCGTAAAGTCTTTCTAATAGTGATTTACAGCTGATACTGAATATAGCACTATGGTAGAATTTTACGATTTAGGCTTCCTGCTTTCAAATTGTGGACTTGGGTAGATGACAAGTGGATTTTCACTTTATACATACTGTCCTCAGAAGAAATTCTTCATAGTTGTATCAGAAACGTCACATTTCCTTTGTGAATATAATTTGTACTTTTTATTTAAAGAAACACACACCTTTTGGCTGTGACGTAAGTTATGGTACGCAAATAAATATTTATAAAAATTGAGAGGCAATTAAAGAAAACTGTATACGATGGCTAGTTGTAAGTGCAAATGAAGGTTTAATATATTTTAACCATCATTGGCATAGATCAGATCCAAGAAGTCAAAGAAATGTTTAGAAAATACTGGCCCGAGAAATTGGCCAAGTTCGATGCCGCTTAAGAAAAAAGTCTTCATCTATGTCTAAGATTAATTCGTTTGAAATTTAAAACGATAATTATGTCTCTTGTTCTGTATGGTTGCAAAACATAATCGCTTACTCTGAGGGGAAAATCGTAGACTGAAATTATTTGAGAACAAGATCCTGAGACGAATATTAGGACCCAAGAGGAACGGGAATAGGGAACGGCGGAAACTTCATAACGAGGAACTTCATAATTTATACGGTTTACCAAACACTGTTAGGATCATTAAATCTAGGAGGCTAAGATGGACAGGTCATGTAGCCAGGATGGAAGAAAGTAGGAACACTTTCAAAGTCTTAACTAGAAGACCAATCAAAATGACCATTAGGAAGACTTAGGCGCAGATGGGAGGACAATATTATTAAGATGGATTTCGCAGAAATAGGAATACAATGTTCGCAGAAATAGGAATACAAAGTAGAAACTAGATCCAGTTGGTTAAGGATAGAAGTCAATGGAGAGCTTTTGTGAACGCGGCATTGAACCTCCGGGTTCCATATGCCATGGAGTTAGTTAGTTATGATGTTTACGCAGTCTTTATGCATGCAAACACTGCTTAAATACCTGTGTTATGAAGAACTCAAAAACCAACAAAGTTGATTCATTCATGAAAAATTGTCAAAAGTTCTAAGTCAAACCATTAAGAGCTATGGGTTGCTGACAAGGGAGGAGGGAATGAAAATTAAAGAAATAAATTCACATTTAATTAATCCATATATTAAGGGTGAAGTTATTCGTATTCTTCCCGAAAGTGCTAATAATAAATTGAATGGAAATTTTACTTTCTTCGGTCAACTTTACACAAGAGGAAAGCAATTTCATTTGTAATACTTTATTCATGATATGGGTAAATTTTATTAACTGAAATTATTGAGTATGCAAATAAACTGTGCAGAATTAATTATGAAAATGGTAACAAGTAATTAAAAATATTGTGGTTAAATTTGTCTACTATTTATGTATGAATGAGTGAGTGAGAATGTAATTGAACGGAAAACTGGTTATCATATAATTAATTTTGAATACGAAATTATACAGACGATTATTCGAAGCAGCTTTGTTGTATCGGTAAGGTACTTCAGAATAAAAGTTTTAAAATACATTATTAGTACCTCATTTCCAAAAGCCTTTGACATTTTTACTATTCATACTTCAGCTGCAGTTCTTATATTTGTGATCAGGACGATCAAAGTGTATGTTCTTTTGTTACATTGTGTAAAATTAATTATGAATTAAGATTCAATTGTTAGTTTATCTAATGACATGCATTGTTTTTGTTCCCAAATTAAAAAGAAAAATAAACCTTTGTTGGGCAGTTGCTTCTAATTGTTCTCCACAGTTCATGTTCACGGACATTTGGCATTCTTTCAAGAATTTTTGGTTCTTTCCCAAAGCTAGGGGGCGTTGAATCAATGTACTTTCCAGTTTTCAGCTATCTAGGACTCGTATTTCGATTAAACTTACGTCTGTGATGTTTACGTAAAGCTTTATAGAGCTTATATATATATATATATATATATATATATATATATATATATATATATATATATATATATATATATATATATATATATATATATATAAGAGAGAGAGAGAGAGATAATATTTGAAACACCGCATTATTGATTCCATAAGTTGGGTCCGTTTGTGGGATAAGGAGAATTTCTGCCACAGAATTTCAGGAAGAGAGTCCGTATACTAAATGAAAGAAAAGTATTTTCATAAACGTGAATAATACTCTAAAATGGATTCTATCAGCTATAAATTACTGAAAATTCTGAAAGCCAGTTTCTGAAGCATCCTAGTTTAAAAAATATGGGATCTAGTTCAGGCGGATCTGGCAGTTATATAGGAACTAATACAAGTTCTTTCTAAATATCTTGTATGAAAACTGTACCGTACTGCACCTGCATTACGCATTTTTGGAGAGTAGGTTGGGTAACTGAAAAAAAAAAAAAAAAAAAAAACTTCATACCTTGTCCTGATTTTCTAAAGTGCATTGTGTAGATAGATCCAACAGTTTTCAAAGTAGGTTTCTACAAAGACCGGGAGATAGATCTTTGTGTTAACCCTTTCGAGACCGGATGGCGAAAGTGTCACCAACACTGGTGACACTTAATCCTTTCCTGTGTGATCACTAAGATACCAGTATTATTTTTTTCTATGCCAAATATGGTTGGACCACAGTTTATCCTGATGGTGATTTGTTTTGCCTGAGTGTCGAATTTCCCTCAAAATTGAGTCCAAACTGAAAAATTGGAGAATTTTCGAATTCCCAGTTTTCTTTTTTTCAGTGTAACTTCCTTCGTTTTAAAGAGATCTACCTAGGACTTGTCAGGTATATATCCCTTATTGATACCTATTTTTTTTTTTTTAGATCTATTTGAACTCAAAACCAGTGCTGCCAACTAGGGAAATTAAACTTTACGTATTTTCGAGCAAAAATTTCTAAATTTCCGAAATTTGTATTTATAATTCCGTACCTGAACCCATATGGCAACAGTGGTGCCAGCTCCAAAAATCTTAAAATTCAGTTAGGGATGTTTCGTGAATTTTCACCCCTACATTTCCCCTCACAATTTCTCCTGTTGGCAACACTGCAATCAAACTTACACCATAAAATTGCCACATCCTTCTAAGAAAGGAAGGTGTAAATAGTCTTTAAGGTGTAATTCATTAACTGAAAGTCTACGAAAACTCCAAAAATGACCCTGTCTCGAAAGAGTTAATCCACTCTCAACAATCGTGTAGCAACTGGAGCAAGTTGAAACTTGTACTGAGTCAACGACAAGGGTTATTCTAACTGCCGTGCAGTGTTGCCAACAAGCTAATACAAAAAGTCGCTAAAATTTTTTCGTGGAATTTTGCCTCTTTCATATATATATATATAAAGATACAGTACGTGATCAGTTCACACCATAGTACTATCTACGCTACAAGAACATGTATGAAAGACATATGTAACTAATAATTATTTCACTTTTATACATTTTTAACTTTATGATCAATTTTGCTTGAGCGAAATAAAAAATGAGTTTAGAAAAACGAACAAAATTAAAGGTCTAGGAAGAAATCTTACACACTTCACTTCTGCTCTCGCTTTTACAGATAATCTGTTTGTTATCGGCAATGTATTATTTGTGCCTCTAAAGGAAGCTCTGTAAACTAAAGGACATTAAAAGCTGGGATTGGTCCGCCATGAAGAGGTTAGAGATAACAGCAATCAAAGTGGGAATATAGAGATAAATGTTAGGCAGTTTCCCAGCTCGTCAACACCTGCACTGATTCAAATAAGCAAAAGGAATATACATATATCTGAAGTGATTCGAGCTAATAGTACTTATTTTAGGACAAGTTGTTCGCAGCACAAAAGTCGCTAGATTTGTAGGTAAGTCGCCAAATCGTCATTCCAAAATCACCAAAAACGTCGCTAATCGGAAAAAATATTTTTGTCGCTATCCTGGAAGGCGAATCCCCTAGATTTAGCGACTTTTCCCCAAATTGGCAACACTGCTGCCGTGTGAAGATCGAGACAGCGCCGTTGTCAGTTCATGTATAATGTTGCCAATCTAGTAATGATATGTACAGTTTCTTTTTCTGTGAGCTACATGGCATAAGCAATTTTTGAAACTATGAGTGATCATGAATATATTTTTTTCCCATGTATTTGCGTTATTACGTTCACGTATAAGCCATTCGCACTATGTGGTAATTTCTTATCACAGTTTCGAGAAGCAGGTAACTAAATTGGCAAATGTAATAAATGCTAATTCCCTATTAGAACGGGTAAAGTATATTATTCACTTTTTCTCATTGTATATAACAAGTGAAAACTGCAGCAGATAATTACATTCTACATATTGAATTATATTTGAGTAAGTAGTTTCTTCTCTAGAGGGAACTTACGGTTTGATACTGTTATGTTGTACAGGGGAATTGTGTAAATAGAACGAGCTTCCCAGTTGTCTGCCAATTTTCTTTTGGACAAAAAGGAATTGAGATAGCATAAAAGGTAGTAACCGGAGGAAGTAGGGGATTTGTAGAAGTGTTAGATTGCAGTTCACGAGGAGTCTGGGTAGGAGTAGTATGAAATGTGTAAGAGTATTATTGTGAGTTGACTACAGCTTGCTTGCTTGTTGACAAAAGTGCAGGAGTCTTATTATTTCTAACAATTTACCCAATAAAGATAAGTTGTATTGTGTTTCACATTTACGGAAGTTAAATCTAACTGATGGTCCTGTCAGATCTCCAGATACCCACCCATCATTGGCTACAGAGAAAACGCAACCTTCCTTCCTTCCTTTTTGGAGTTTTTTTTTTAATCATCAGATTTTTTTTCTTTTTTTTCAAAAAAGCATCATAAATCGTGAAGACTATCCAAGCAGCAGAACATTTTACGTAATGCAGAATAATTTTGAATAGCAAATCGAATTTTACTATTACGGTATTGAGCCACTGTGTTTATCTTTGACGGTTTAGCCAAAATTTAAAATCTTCTGAAATCTCATTAACACAGTTTCAGTTTACTCCAAAGAATGAGAGTGCTGCGTATACCAAAGAATTTTTGTGACAATTTTGGTAGAATCTCACTTGATCTTCTATTCGGTGATCTCAGTACACATCGTTCTGATCAAACTAAACTTGAGGCCCTTTGAAGACTAATTGGATACTTGAATGGCGTACTTTGTTGACAAGTGTCAGCTGACGTAACACCCTGCTTTCAGCGTAAATATGTTTTTTTACTTTTTAAAAAATGAATTAAAAAGCAAGGAAATTGCTCTAAAATCAGGATTTGTTGTTATTAGGCTTTTTATTGTTTTATTAGCATTATTTTTAAAGAATACAGCTCAAGAAAGATCTCCGAAGCAGTTACAAAATTCAGTGTGTATATATAGTATTGTGAAAGCTGCTGGAGGAAATTTTTTTTTCATGACTACGAAAGAATGTAGAGGCAAGTATTTATTGTGGAGGAAATTAGCAACTCAATCCGCCTCGAGTTCATTCCCATACTGGTTTACTTTGTTGGCATTTAGTTGTCGAAGTATTGTTTTAAAACGAGCATGATACAAAATATTTCTTTCGGATGTGAATGGTGTAAATGCCCGCGTACCAAATAGCCACTGAACAAGAATGGAATAGGTAAAAGAGAATATTGTGAACTCTCCAGTATATTTCAGCTTCTTCGGATATTTGAATATAGTTCATTGCCCCTTCCTGATTGTAGTTTTGCGGGAACTAAACTTAAGGTAGTGCTTGAGATTTAATAATCTATATCTGAAGGTTTAACATAGAAATCTATTACGTCAAAGAATTTGTGGTTCATTCATATTTCACATGAATTGTATTTAAACATGAAAATATTAAAATTTTGTAGTTACGTGATGGTTTATATTGATCTTAGAGCATATGACAGCAGTGATGTCATGAAGATATTGGTTTACCAGAGCTAAATACAATAAGTTTTTGTCAGTTGGCTAGATCAGAAATTAATATCCGTATATTGTGATCTTTGAATCTTCAAGAATGCGGACCACTTTGTGTCGTAGCCAATTTTCACCTTTTCAATTTCCTTCAAATACTTGAGACAATATTTTATCCTGAAATTTTATGCCAAACATACATTTTGACTTTTCTCGCCTTCTGCTGATAGCGGCATTCTTCACCAGTGCTGCTGTGGGTGATAAGAGTGAGCCACAACTAGTGATGAGCAAATGCAAGACCAAGACCGGGGTGGTCTTGGTCTTGGTTTTGGTCTTGCACATGCAGTCTTGGCACAACTAGAAGAAAGAAAGGAGCTTGAGAGCCTTAACTGGACTAGCCATTCATCCCACTTTATTTCACAACGAATTTCCACTTGAATTTGTCAACAAAACACATTCTAGAATATGAAGTCATTCCTTAATACTTTTACCTCCTCCTGTTCAGAATCACTAAACACGCTTTGTTGTGTGTTATGGTATGCTAAAGGAATAACTATTCCCAAAATTTCACATTTCATTCAGGCCCATTGGAGATATTGGACAGTTAAGTATGTCAAATTGACAATTCCCCAACTTTACGATATTTTTTTCGGGCCTTTGGGACCAGCTACAGGTCTGAAATTTTTGAGTATAAACTTAAGACCCCGGACTACATGCACACAAAAATTCAGAACTCTACGTCAGTTGCTTCCTCTTCCCAAACATGTCTTCAATGTCAAAAAATGTTACTACTGCAGGCCCTGATTTCACCCCTTTCAAGCTCTGCACAAGTTGGACATGCCCAGCAATTTTCAGTTTGCTAGGACAAATACATACTGAGATATTCAAAACAACCTAAACGCCTGAAATCTAGAAAACGCAAAATGGCGGCAGAAGCTGCATCACTACGAGATGTTTCAAAAAATAATTAATTGTGGTTTTGAAGTATTCTGATATAGCATAAGCATTCATGAAAAAATATCTTTTTTGAAAAGGTAGAGCGGTAATTTTTCATTTTTCTCGATCACTTGGCATGAATTTACCCATTTATTATGTTCAAACATTGTCCATGGCAATATTGGTCAGTATATTCATGAAGAAAGAAAAAAAAAAAAAACTCTAATGTATGATAGATTGTACTACATTCCTTAAGCGTAGACAGAAATGTTGCAGGATTAAACATTCGTTTGTTTCGGACTCCAGTAATAAGATGCTCATCCAAGAATGATTCATTTCCTTGCTTGTGGTTCCAGATTTCAGCAATAATTGTTGAACAGAATGTAGTAGATACTGTGTGTTATACAGGCATATACTGTTCAGCCAAAATTACTGCATGAAGCATTTAGTACTTTATTCATATTAATACAGAATGCTACTACATATAGATGACTATTTCTGATAAACTATATTTTAGGAGATATCAAACATTAATAAGTTAAGGATGATCTCTAGAGATAATTCGCTTTGTTCTTAGTTTTTTTTTTTTTTTAACGTACTGATAAAATATGGTACTGTATTATTACAATCGTTTTAAGAAGAGCACTTGCGTAAATAATAATAATGGTTAGTTTCCTTTTTATGTACACTGTTAACCAGTGGCGGCGGTTGGACGTTAAAAGTGGGGGAGCAAGACATGATCTGAATATTAGTATATCAGTGTTAGTTTTCCTGGTTGCTTGGAACACTTCGTTTGACGAAAGGTTGTATAACTAATAGGATACTGTTTTTCAGTTAAAACACCGTATATCATGTTTCATATTTCATTAAGTAAATTGACAAGAGCAACGTAAGAAGAGATTTGATTCCTTGCTTATGGACATCTTAAAATTCTGTCTGGAAAATTGTGATCAGATTAGAGGCCTATTTAATAACAAATATGCAAAACAAATAAATAGAAAGGATGATATTAATCAAATAATCATAGTAATGAATAATGAGGCTTGTTTTGCAAAAAAGTTACAACTTACATTTTTAATTCCATGTATGCTATTATATGTGTTATTACTCTTAGAAAGGCAGTGAATACTACAAGCATATGCTACGACATTTAACCCTTTGGGGATCCTATGGTACAATTTGTACCATACGCGTTTTTCATGGTACATTGCGTTATTTCTCTTCTATTTGAGCTTTTTCGTCCTTTTTTGTTTTGTTTTCCAAGTCCAGAGGCCTTGTAGAAGACATTACGTATGGTTTCAGACCGTCCTGCGTCCAGACATAGGAGGTGATGACGTCATAAGTCAAAAATTTCTTTTCTCATTTTCTAAGCCTATGTTCAATATTTTTTGGCGGGCTTATTTTTCTACGTAGAAGATTGAAATTTTGCACAAACATTCAGTCCACCGAGTAGTATTTACCAGATTTTTTATTCCGATGTCAGTGCTAAAACAGGGGGGGAACCAGAGGGGCAAAGGGGTAAAAAAAAAGGGATTTTTTACCCCCCAAAATCCCGTTTTTCGTCATTTTTCCGCCTTACATACATGATAGGACCACGTGAGTCATACCGTCTGAAAGGCCGTTCCATTCTGAAGAGAACGACGGTCGAATTATTATTCTAGGGTAATTAGGGCCGTCTCAGTGAATTTTTATCCAAATATACTTCTGTATAGGGTAAAAGTGGGGCATGGTAGGGAAATTTTTTCTGGCGGGCCTACTTTTTCACGTAGAAGATTGAAATTTTGCACAAACATTCAGTCCACCGAGTAGTATTTACCAGAAGTTTTTTCCGATTTCTGCGTAAAAACAGGGGGAGTCCAGAGGGGCAAAAGTTGAGAAAAGGGAAATTTTGCCCCAAAAAATCCCTTTTTTCAGGAATTTCCCGCCTTAGATACATGATGGAGACATGTGAATGGTACCGCCTGAAAGACAGTTCTATTCTGAAGAGAATGATTGGCGGATTATAGTCCTAGGGTAATTAGGGATGTCTCAGGAATTTTTTTCCCTGAGATCATAGTGTTTTATGGTAATTTGGGGCATTGTGGGAATTTTTGATAAAAATTCTCCCGCCCTTACTATTCGATAGAAACTTGAAATTTGGCACACACATTCAGTATACCAAGTACTATTTATCAGATTTTTTTTAGATGATAACGATCACACAGGGGGGGTCCAGGGGGGGGGCAAAGTTAGAGAAAAAAAATTCCCTCCGAAATTTTCACTTTGACATTTTTTTCCCGCTTCTGGTATATAGTATGAGCATGCAAGTGGTACCATTTGAAAGCCAGCTCTATTCTGAAGAGAATGAGGTATGAACCATGATCCTAGGATAAATAGTGACGATACAGTAGCTGCTTGACTGAAAGTCTAAAAAATAGCCCCAAAAGCCAGGATTCTTTAAGGGTTAAAGAAATACTTTTGCAGCTTCCCGAAACATGCTCGTTGCCATGAAGTGCAGTTTTCACTTTCTTGGAACACATCAAAACACAACAATATCTAGAATCACTCGACACCCCAGTTGTACAAAATAATCCTAAAACCCACTAGAATTGTTGAATTCACTAAATGTAATTGTATATACAAAATTGTATATATACACCCCTAAACTCGTATATTACACTGCAAAACAATGGTAAAGGTAGACGTTGTTTCTTGTTATTCTCTTTTAATTAATATTCCTTACTGAGCTCCTTCATGGCGAAACGGTTAGCGTACGCGCCTTTGACGTGGGAGACCCAGGTTCGATTCCCGGTGGGAGGTCATGTGGTTCGGATTCCACCTTAATAATTAGCTCTACGTCTCATATAGCCTCAATGCAGAACGGGATGTTAAACTCAAAAAAAAATCAAATCAAAATATCTCTTACTATTAGAAAGAAGAAAAGACATTTTAGGAACTGTAGATTTTGTGCAATTAAAGAATAACTTGTGAAGTACTTTTTTTTTCCCTCGAAATGTTATCTCAATTAGTTCCAAAGCGGCTGACTGACATATCAAGTCCTTGTAAGAAGAAATGAAAGTACGCTCGAATTGTTGCAATCCAATAGTTTAATTTTTGGACCATTTTTCGTGGCAATTAAAACACAATTCCTGTAGCTTTCTTAACTCCATGGGAAGACAACCAATACGTATTCACGGAACAGCAAATATTGAATGGCACCATTTTTATTCTAGGAACCAATAATACATGCAAAACTTTATATTTCCAAATAAAACTATATAGATTAATTGGTCATTTCAAAAAAAGTGGGGGGAAAGCTAACCCCCCTAATCACCGCCCATACTGTTAACTACAGACATAAAAAGCAGATCGTGTACGTAACGCGAATCAACGATGATCACTCACGGTGCTTATGTTTTCTGTGATGCATGCCACTTACAAAAGTATTTGTAACAAAAACCATAATAATAATAATAAAAAGCACAAGAATGGTTTTGGAAGGAAACAGGTGTTTTACATCGGTAAGAGATAAAACTAGCTTCTTGGCAGGTTCACTCATGATTTCTGGCATTGGTACAGACGAATTGGCGTTGTCTTTTGCTTGTTTCAACAGTCTCAAAACAAGCAGTGAGATAGGGTTTGATTTGTGGGGGAGCAATATTAAAGTCGTCACTTCAACGTAGGGCGTAGAAAAACAACAGCGTAAACCTATTAAACGTTCGCATCTTCATTCTTAAAAGCTTAACGGTTCATTGCAGTGATAAAACTACAAATCAAGAATTAATAATGAAGTGAATCAGTGTTAATGTAAAAGCTGATTCTTACTATTGCTGAATTATTTGAACAGTTATTCGGATAACGAATAATTATAACTACCTAACTCTTATGGCGTATGGAATAGGGTGGATCGAAAAAAAACTTTTTTTCAGTTTCCGAGTTGCTATACCGCGGAAAAGTTGTGGTTAGTGATGACTTGAAAAATAAAAAAAGAAGTGTCGAAATCGGTTAATATCTTCCGATCGCGCAAAGCGTCTGAAAAATTTTAAAAAACATGAAAAACTTAATTTTCTCGTACTCTTTATTACAATAAAATACTCTCGTATTTTTTACTCTATAGTGATAAAACGTTACAACATGCCTTATTTAATAATAAAAACAGTTGTTTTATGATTTTAGAGAATATCTTCCGACCGCGCAAAGCCCATGAAGTTTAAGAAAAATGTCTGTTGTTCGTATTTTTTTAAAAAAAATAATCAAAAATTATAAACTGCGATATTTTTAATACCTTATAGTGCTGATGTAATAACATGCGTTCTAATATGTTTTATAATGTTTAATGTTTTAATGATAGAGTTCCAAGGTTATGACATATAATTTCCAAAGCTAACACAAATGTGCAGCTCTTTGCTTGTTTTTATACATAAAAACAACCCAGAGGAGAAGGCTGCACTTCGAGTTTCACCCACACTCTTCCCATCCACCCAGCCGTAAAAGGTGTGTACTATTTACAATATTTACATATTTAAATTTGTTTTTCTTTTTTGAAAGACTTACAAAATTGAAGCGATTTTATAGTCAGATTTTGTTCTGAACTCAGGCATCAAAGATCTGGATTTCAACGTTGCTCTGATGTAGCCATCTCTTGATTTGGATCCGCATACTTTGAGCGAAGCTTCTGTAACTAGCTTCACACATCGCTCCACGGCTTGCGTATGGCAGGGGAACTTCTTGATATCCCCATCTGTTATTTCACCTCGTTGAATGAAAGAGTTGATGTCGTCGTTTGAAACTTTTCGAAGAAGAGGTGGAGAAGAATACTTGGCTTCACTCCAGTCAATCATATCAATGTAATCTGAGGCTTCAAAATTCACAGTTGGAGTAAGAAAGGTTCTGATGCTTTTTCCTTTCGAATCAGACTGCCTGGCTTTCAACACTCTTCTAAGCCCTAGTTCTCTAATGTGCTTCCTCTCATCAAAAATCATGGCTATTAAAAGATTTTCGGGGTGGGCAAAGAACGAGTTCCTTTCAGTGACGGGGAAAACAATTTGCTTCAAATTGTCAGGCAAGTATCGAGATGTTTCAATTGTTCTATATACATGAATAGGTCCACTTATGAAGGTATTGCTGTTTTTAATTTCAAATCACACTGGTATCTAAGATTTCAAAATGAAAGTCACTATGGTTTTTAACTTATTTGAAGGATTTGCTTCACTTATGTATAGTCTGAGAACTCTATTTGCACAAGTGAGCCATCTGGAATGTGAAAGTGGTCCGGGATCACGAATTGATAAACCACTTGGACATATGCCACTTTTGACCGCCTGACATATATCAAAAAGCTATCTCTGGTCTTTACTCAAAGAATTTCTGTCAACTTCTGGAATTACACAATCTATTGGTTGAAAATCTATCACTGGCAGTTTCTCACACCCGCTTAGATTATTTTCAATTGGTCCAGAAAATGTTGTGGGGCCAACTGTTCCTCTATCCAAATGTTGAAAAAGATGACGGAAAGGTAATTCATTGAAATCGAGTAGGCAAATAGGTCATTACAGAGGTCGCCCAACATGGATCTCAAGATGACGAATAACACCATTTTTCCAGCCAGTATTTGTATTAGTACCATCACAACCGATGACATCCAAGTCTTCAATTGAAATTCCTTGTTCATTAAGGCAAGACAATGTCTTTAGCAGATCCAGAGCTCGGCGACACATGTCCAATGTATGCAGAACCAGGTTCTTTGATGACCGAGTAATGGTAATCCTTAATAGTATGACGAAATTGTTCGGATTCAATCTTATCTATAACCAAGGTGTCATCCTTTCTTCCATCAAAATAAAGACCACGCAGTTTATCTAAATCATTTTCACTGTTGTTTTGCAAGTCACTTCTAATTTTGCTCCTTTCCCTTCTAATTTTACACCTTCAATAACCATAGACGAATCTGCTTTGGTTATTATACCAAAGTCTTCTAGCACACTAGGTGCTATAGCAGAACCTGCACGGTCACCGACTCCATATCGATCGTAGTTTGATCCTGTAGCTCCTAATTTAATTCTCATCTGCCATGGAGATGGAGATTCCTTTTTCTCAGAGTCATTTGGTTTGTATTCAGGTTCAATTTCAGAACACACTTTGGCTGAACAACTTGGCTCTTCCACAAGTAAACAATCAGGGTTATCTCTATTTAAAGTATAGCTTCTTCTTTCAAGTCTACGTTTCAACTTTGATGTCTCCTTCCTATCCAAAGCACTAATTTTTCCTAACCCATGCTTCCTCTGAAGATATAAGAATTTTCGCTCAATGACAGGAATCTTGTTAGGTTTCTCACACGAGCGCGATCGGAAGATACTCCCTAAACACATATAACATGTGTTTTTCTTATTAAATATTACTAATTGTAACGTTTTATCACTATAACATTAAAAATACGAGAGTATTTTGTTTTCATAATAAGTACGAAAACCTTAAATTTTTCGTGCTTTTTAAAATTTTTCAGACGCTTTGCGCGATCGGAAGATATTAACCGATTTCGACACTTCTTTTTTTATTTTTCAAGTCATCACTAACCACAACTTTTCCGCGGTATAGCAACTCGGAAACTAAAAAAAAGTTTTTTTCGATCCACCCTAGTATGGAACCCGGAGGTTCAATGCCGCGTTCACAGAAGCTCTCCACTAACTTCTGTCCCTAGCCAACTGGATCCAATTTCTAGTATTCCTATTTCTGCAAGATCCATTTTAATATTTTCCTCCCATCTGCGCCTAGGTCTTCCTAATGGTCGTTTTCCGATTAGTCTTCCAGTTAAGACTTCGAAAACGTTCCTACTTTCTTCCATCCTCGCTACGTGATCTGCCCACCTGAGCCTCTAGACTTGATGACCCTAACAATGTTTGATAAACCGTATAAATTATGTAGTTCCTCCTACTAAGTTTCCGCCATTCCCCATTCCCGTTCATCTTGGGTCCGAATATTCGCTAAAGATCTTGTTCTCAAATCCTTTATCTATGTTCTTCCTTCCCAGTAAGCGAGTATATTTCGCAACCATACAGAACAACAGGCATGATTATCGTTTTATATATTTTAAACTTCAAATTCCTCGACAGAATTCGCGACAAGAGATTTTGAACTGAATAATAACACGAACTTCTTGCGTTTAGTCGAATTCCCTGCTTTTAGTCGACAACGAATAAGTATTTCAGCAATTATTATAATGACTAATAATTGTTCGATCGGTTATTGTAATGACTAATAATTATTCAAATAATTGTTCGAATATTGAAAACTACTATTCGGATATTGAAATAAGAAACTTTTTTTTTTTTAACGACTAATCGTCATAGGTATTCCACAATCATTTTCGGTTACCCTAACCGAGAAGTTTCTATATGTGTACTCCGATCCTCACATTACCTGTTTATTTTAATGAGGCAGTTAGTTATAGGTTTTGATACGATCAATTATAGCCTCTTTTGCTCCATTACTCTCATTCCCTTATTTCGTATCCGTGAAGGTGAAATAGTGTAAGAATCCCACAATAGCAAATATTTCAGAATTTTGCTATTGTGGGATGATGTATGTAACTGAAGAAACTACAAAGTTCGGGTGAGTTTAATATAGAATATAAAACATGTATACAATACGATGTATATTTTTGTTTCAATCATTTCCATTGCTCGAGACTGAAATCGATCAACCGAATTTACCTCTTTCCTCCCTGATTTTATTTTAAATAATGATCACTTATATAAGTTTTAAAAGTTTAGATGGAATATAGCATATATTTTCTTTGGGCTTGTCCAGTTATCTCTAGTGGTAGTTACAGCTGTCAGGCAAGGATGAAGGGAATTTACCTCCATATTAAAAGAAAAAAGAAAAAATCGTAAGAATTATTTACTTCGATTTCCAACTTGTATTTTGTTTGGTGCTCGTTGACTTATTGTTTGAAGTTGAAATTAAAACAAGGAAACAAGTTTTTGCTGTCTTAAAATTTAAAAAAAAAAAAATCCTAAGTGTAACCCGATTTTAACTAAGAATGTCAGGTACTTGTCCGAAATTTACCAGTGAGGCCTATTTTTGTGGTTAACATAACTCTGAGACAAAGGTGAATTCACTTCCACTTGAACGATTCATTGAACTTTGTGTTGGACAAACACCGTATGAGTGGTTTTTCGGAGTTTTCCCGTTTCCTCCCACCTTCATTCCACCATTCCCTTCATTTCTCATCACTATTTCCTTTAGTAGACTAGCGGCATAACCGTGCGACATAAAACTTAGATTTCTTTTAATTTTAGAACGATTCATGATAACTTTCGATTTATTATTATCCAGTTTTTATGGGTTTGACTTGAAATCAGTTAAGTTAGGGTGATGAAGGCTTCAAACTTAAATTTATATTTCGCTGATTTGCAAGTACGTAATTGTAGTTAGTTTTTGTTACCTTTGACTAAAAGCTTCGACACTGAATAGGTTTAAGCGTTCGCGTGGTATAATCGTAACATTAGTTAGGTAGTAGATAAGGACAGACTGACTCGCTCACTCACTCATTCACTCCAGTCAGCTATTGTCATGTTTTTAAAGTAAATTAGCGAGTGAAATACTACTGTTCATAGAGCTTTGTGGAGAAGAAAGAAAGAAAAAATATTCCAGCTATTAATCTCAGAACTTGACATAATAAAAGACATAAGTTTCGTTCTTCCAGATCTTAAGGAGTTGGGAGATTGATCGTTATTTTAGTAATTTGGAATTTCAATAATTCTAAAGGTATGTTGGTCACATTTGAAATAATAGTTGAGCCGAGCATAGCGAAGGTGCTCCTATTCGACTCATTCTACATTTGTGTCCATTTTTCCGTTCACCTGTTCCATGATAATTGTTACAAAGCTTATCCGATTTTAATGAAACTTATATACGCGTTCCTTCAAACTGCAGAAATAACCTTGTTTGGTGTTGTAATCCATCAAGAATAAGGGATAAAACTCTGTCCGTATTCTAAGTTTAAACTTAAAATATTGTCTACCAATACAAACAGTATAAAAATTAATCCATTAAGACAAAACATTAAGACAATGTTTTTTTTTTTTTTTTTTTTTTAGGGGAGACATTCTGACCATTATTTTAGGTTAAAATTGAAAAGAACGAAAGGGTGATTATTTTAGTTTTTTGTTTTAAATTAATTTTTGTGTAATGTCAGATATTTTCTTCGAAGTCTTCCAGTCATCCTCTCTGCAAAGTTCAAATCAGTAAAGAATAAGGTAGCTTATTTATTTGAGTTTCACGATAACTTTCAACGAAATTTATTGGGGTTTTGGTACATTATGTAGATTTCAATTCGTTTCGGAATTCGTCAGTGCTTGGCATTAAAATCAGTCAAGACTAAGTGGTGGATTTAGCTTCTTAATGAGGAATGAATTAGCCCACCCCATCTTCTCGATTAAAATTATGATCCGCGATATATTTCGTAAAAATATTAAATTTTCATGCAATATGCGCACATTTTTTTAAAAGCTTCAAAATCATTCCCATTACTTGGATTGAAAATCAATCAAGAAGAGATTGATCTTACCTCCCCTCTCCCTCCCCGGTCTACCGGTCTAAAAAAAAAGAAGCAGCATTCTGTGATAACTTTCGTTATATATATATTTTTTTTTTTAATAAAAAGTAAAGGACGCTATGTTTCGTACAAATTCAACCGAATTCATCCAATCAGGATCAAACGTGGCATGGTGATAGTGTGTGAAATATGGTGACTTTTGGTCCGTGAGTTATGGGCAGTCAAATTTTGAGTCATATTTTCGAGAAAAGAATGTGTACGTAGAAATCGTCTGATCTGCATCAAACTTGTCACGTGGTAGTCCTAGATCTGAGAGATGAGTATGTGAAAAATGTTGTGCTGGATTTTAGTTCCCAAGTTGAGATATTTCAAATTGAGTTGTGTTTTCGAAAACAAGTCATGCAGCGAACTTATTAGTCTTCAACTTACTTTTACAAGCTTACGGCTACTGAGTTATGGACGGTCAAATTTTGGGTTACTTTTTCGGAGACAGACAGACACAATGGTTTAGAGCCTTCTGCTTTCTATAACCGAAGTTTTACAGTAAATCAGTTCATTGGACATAATAGTAACGTAATATTGTTTAAATACCAATTAAAGGTCATCCTGGGACAGAAAAAATAGAAGGAAATGAAGTGACGGACAAATATTTTACGACTATGAGTATTTCACTTTTCACATAATCCCTCTGTTTGAAGTCAACCAAATATGAAGATTCATTTAACTACACACACTCTCTCTCTCTTTCTCTCTCATATTTAAAAAAAAATGTTCTAGTCAATTTTCATTTTAAACAAAATTGATGTTTGTCGAATATGTCATATTTTTTGATGATTTCCAATCGTCTCAGCTGTTTGGATGGGAAGTGGACCAATAGTCAGAGCAGTGCGCAAAATTTCCGGTCGCCAGTCGCCATTGGCGACTAGAAATTTAGAGCTGGCGACCAGTGGTCAGTAGGAATGGTTTCTGCCTAAACCCACAGGACTGCGCAGTTTCTGATTTGCACGAAAATAATTGTCACTGAATAAGTGAAAACACGGAATTTGAAGTCTTCACTACGTTGTAATTCGCCCGTTCTTTCCCACCCTCATTGATATTGAATCAAACCCTAAGAAGATATACAGTGAAAACTTCATTACGAAATTCCCAAATTTGGTTCCAATTGTCACATTTTGTGCTATTTTACCTGTGAGTACTGCTTCATGTAAGAGAGGGTTTCAGCAGTCTCAACAGTTCTGACTGCCTACAGAAATCCACTGAAGACTAACACACTGGATGAATTGCTAACAATTTTCATCAATAGCCTCTCATTTAAGGACTTTGATCCGAAAATTGCAATCGGCAAGTGGTACTTCAGTGCATAGAGAGTGCGTTACCCAAACGTGAAGTCTTAAGGTAAGATATTTTTCTAACATGTATACAAATTGCCCAATTCAAAATAGATTATCCTGAATCCAGTTGTATGGTTTTGAAATTTTATGCCCTAATGTGATCTCTTTCTTTGTCAAACCGAAGGCTGTTTGAAGGGAAAGGGAGGAACTTCTTATAATTTGTATGTGAGTGATACTGGCGACCATCATTTTTGGATTGGCGAGTGTGCCTGACTGAAATTTTGCGCCCAGGTGAGAGTGTATATTCACTAATGACTTTTCATATTTTCTATCGTAAAACAAACAAAATAAATTGGAGAAATACTCAGCAGAAATTTGAATTATATCTTTGTGTCGTATTGCACTGTACTAAATAGTAAATAATTTCTGCTCAATAAGTAACGTGAAAAATTATCGACTATGATGTAGCCCGAGCCTTCAGAAGAGCCTGTGTTTGGGAAAGAAACGTTATACTCGTAATTCTATCTTGTTTTGTGTCTATTAGTAGAGATATTTCAGTCTGTTGATGGTATCAGAGTGGATAATTCAAACTAAGTTTACTATTAATACTAATTTGTTCACTTTATCAGTAATGAAGTAATTCCTCAGCTGTTATCTTTCTTTATTCTAAGCGTAATAATTTGTGTTAACATTTTCCTATACACTTTCGTGCAGGTTATCCGAATAAAAAAAATCTCACAGTAGGCGAAAACTAGAAAAAACTCCCATCGGTCATCCACGCTTGAGTCACTTGTAAGAGATAAGAAGTCATAAATATTCATGTTTGTTGGAAATGCAGTGATGAACTAGCAGATGAAGTTCGAAATACATATCAAGAAAAACTCATAACAAGCGGGAGAAAAATTATAAATATTATTTGTCTTGGAATTAAAACAAGATAGAAAATTAAGGACTATTAAAACTAGTCAATCGTATGTATAATTTTCGTTATTAGAACAACTAATAGAGCATTAGCATTACCATAAAATACCTCGTCTTTCGTATTTATAAACACTTTATATAAGAGGAAGATTTGTAGTACTGACTTCTCATAACTTTTAAGAGCAATTTTTAAAGTGTTGTTTTAACTTCTGTGATTATTAACTACCATAAGACATTTTTTGTTTATTTTTATCTTTCCAAATCTGATTTGTAATATAAGTTCCATTGCGTAACACACAGTTTCTCCCGAATATTTCTTCTAAAGTAACCTTATATCGGATCCTATGTAGAAAACAGGCTATAATGTTTATTTAATTTTCTACTATCTTACCGATAAAAACACAATCAGGTGGAAACCATATCGCATAGATTAATTTTGAATTTATTTCTTCCGCCATGAGAATCTAATCAAGGCGAGAAATTTATTCTCTCATACACAACATTAGTTTTACAATTTCCTTACCAAAAAGAGTAGTTACGAATAGTCTGAAAAAAAAAAGGTCCAGTGCATTATGGCACATAATTCTGTACACGCTATATATTACTTTATAATTCATATTCTTCGTAAGTACTCTGTGGTTTGGTTATTCAGTATTAAGTAAATTTACAATATGCTCTGACTTACTTGTTCTTCCTGCACTCAGCTTCTTAAGATATGTGAGTAGGTTGTCTCAGGTTGAGTTTCTCGCGTGATATTTTGCTTGCCAAAAAATTCTGTCAGATGAATAAGGATTTTGCGAAAATCCAGTGGTTTGTAGACTCCAGTCTTCTGAAGCAGTACTTAAATTTAAAATTGTTTTACACCCCAGCGAGTGAAAATAATGATTATTATTTATGTAAGGATGACATGAGTTTTAACGTTTGTTATTCGGGAGTTCTTATAGATTAATAATTTCGCATGTTCACGTAAGTCTTTGAGTATCCTTTAAAATGAAGTTCGTAAAACTGCTACAGATGATTAAAATCACTTCTTGGAAGTAAAAGTAAAGAAAGGTTTACAGTCAATAGTTGGCGCTAATTGCCATGATCGAAAACAAACGTTCTATACATTTTACTACTTCAAAACAATGAATTAAACTAATATTGGTAGTAATGAGTTCTTATCATGTAAATTTCGTGTTTATTTAAATGTATATTTATTACCAAAAAAATATTACCTCGAGAAGAATGATACCAGGTAAATTGGGTGCGTTCTCAGGAATTATTGAATATCTAACAGAGGAACCATTTTCATGATTTGTTGTAAAACACAAAGTGAGTCATGGATAACTTTTTCAGTTCCTTTTGAGCATCCATTTCAGGAGCCTTCTGGTCAGGAATCTGAGTTGAATATTACTTTGCAATTCCATATTCTTCCTAAGTACGCTCAGTGGTTTGGTCATTCAGTAGCTCAAGTTCAAATTACCTCATTAAAACATAAAAAATAAAGATCGTGTTATTCTTCGTTTTTAAGCATGTGACCTATAATCTTCAATAAAGCCAAGGGAAAAAAGCCACAAAACTATTAGATTGTCAGTAGCGATGGTGGATAGGATAAGCAAAACTCTCCGAAAAAAAAAATCGAGGATAAAAGAAAAGTTTTAAGAAAACAGTCTCTAGTTCTTTGTTTTGTTTTATTTTATGTTTTATAAATTTTTCATTTAGCTGTAACCCAGGCTAAATTACAAAGTTTCACGAAATTTTAGAAGGCTTAGAATCAGAGGAAATACTTTCATTAACACATGCGATATATTCAATGTAACTTTTTTTCGCTATTTTAGTTGCATAATTACATATATCATAAATCAAACTTAGACAATTCTCTCAAATAAATAAATCGTGAACCACTTACCAGGGTTGGAAAAAATATTTAAAAAAAAAAGAATAAAACATGTGTTTAAAACACGAAAAAGGTGTTTAAAATGTTTTAAACATGTTTTAAAACACACACGAAAAAAAAAAACAGGTTTTAAACATTTTGAACAGTTTAAAACATGATTTTAAACATATATTCCAAAATCGGGTAATAACTTATTTGTTAAGATTTCTTGTTCTTTACTAGCAACCAATAATGTTATTCTAATTCTTTTAACAAACGGTTCTGTCTATATACGTACGTCAGAAAAATGGATACACCTGAACGAAATTGCAACTTACCAGATTAATATGGTGTCGGGCCACTTTTCGCCTTCAGAACAGCCTTGATGCGACGTGGGATGGAGGCATAGAGGTCGTGAATGGTAGCAAGTGGAATTTTACACCATTCCTCGTGCAGGGCATCGGCCAGTTCTGTGAGAGAGGATGGAGGTGGAAATCGTCGCCGGAATCGTGTTTCCAAGACGGACCACAGATGTTCAATTATGTTGAGATCTGGGGATTGGGCGGGCCAGGGGAGGTGTTGAACTTCATCCCGATGTTCCTCAAATCACGCTGCAACAACACCAGCTGTGTGAATGGGTGCATTATCATCCTGGAAGATGGCGTCATTGTCCGGGAACAACATCCGGACCATAGGATGCAAGTGGTCTCCTAAAATTGCGACATAATCGTTGGCAGTGATTTGTCCGCTAAGTGTGACCACAGGACCCAATGAAAACCATGATATGGCGGCCCACAGCATCACCGAGCCGCCGCCATGTTTCACAGTTGGGCGGAGACACTGCAGATCATAAGCTTCTTTGGGCGTTCTCCACACATAAACACGGCCCATGGTTGGGAATAGGATGAAGGATGACTCATCCGACCATATCACATGTTTCCTGTCCTCAACGGTCCAAGTTCTATGGTCGCGGCACCATTTGCGGCGTGCGAAAGCGTTATGGTCCCTGATGAGTGGTTTGGCCCGTGCAACACGACCCCGTGAGTTCATGTCATGTAATTCGCGGCGGACTGTGATTGTCTAAACAGGGTGGGGGAGGTGCTGATTGAGTTCCTCCGTCACTTGCTCCGCAGTGGCACGACGGTTCTGCGTGACAATGCGCTTTAAAACCCGGCGTGACCTGTCACTCATGATTTTCTTCCGCCCACTGTTCCGCTTCCCCGATGTGTATTTCCCGTGTGTTGTGTAGGCCGTCATCACCTTCGACACTGTCCCACGCGACACACCTAACACAGTAGCCACTGCCGTCACACTCACTCCACATAACCGCGCACCAACAATTTGCCTTCTTTGAAACTCTGAGAGGCCTCCCATTTTACACTACCTCCGTCTGCTGCAGCCACTGGACACTGCTGTTCCACTGCGCCTGACGTAGTATGGAGACCGACCTAACACACCACCACCAGCGGTCCGGCGCTGCGGGCGCCACGACACCACTGCCAACCCATACATCTGACGTGTTGCCAACTACAGGTGTTTCCATTTTTCTGATCACCATCTGTAGAGAGAGAGAGAGTAGATGAATAGATAGATAGATAAATAGATATAACTCTTTTAGGAAAGAAACTGTGCAAGGTAGACAAAAGCAAATTTTTTATTGGGTACCACAAGTGACAAGAAGCGACTACACAGCATTCTAATACAAGGTGATGTGACGAAATTAGATACTACTGCAAATATCTAGAAAACAAATTACCCAACATAGATGGTTGTTAAAAAGTATTGAAAAGACTTTAATCCAGCAATGGATCGGCAAGTGTTGATAATATGTATGCGTTTCAAATATATGTAAATAACCCACATCACTACACTCATGTGATTCCAGTTTTCATTCTTGATATCTGAGCATTTGAGATTAAGAAATAAATCGGTTATACTGTCTCTCTCGGAATCATATGTTTAACCCTTTAGCTGTGAGAATTTCTAAAAACAATAATAGTTAAACTAAAATTTACTGTTCCTGCGTATAACTGGGTAAAATGTACTGTTACATGTGGTTATAACAAACGGTTCTGCGAACTCGAAATATTTAAGAACCGATTCTAGCGAACCGGTCGGAACCGGCTGAATAGCACCACTGCTTGTAACCGACCTTTTCATTTATTTTATCCCTGTTAAGACTACAATGTATTGGCTACAGAATATTTCAGTATATAATAGTAATTCTCAACTTTTTTCATGGGGGCGCGGTGGCTCAGTGGTAGAGCGTTCACCTTCAGTGCTTGGGGTCCCTGGTTCGATCCCAGCTCGCGCCGTGTGGACTTTGTGGTGAACAAACACCGTGCTCGTGGGTTTTCTGTGAGTTTCCCGTTTCCTCCCACTTTCTTCATTCCACCATTTGACTTATCTCTCATTATCACTGTCTCCTTTAACCTAACCGGCATAAACGTGGGAGGTAAAACTTAATTTCATTTTTTTCAACTTTTTTCATATCGCGGCCCCCTTTTATTACACCCTCTTGCTAGCAACTCTCATAAGTACTTTCTTGGTTGTAATAAGCTTTTTAGGTAGATTTTAAAATCTACCTACTATGGAGATTTCACACAATCTATCAATATACACGATGAAATTAAGTCCTCACTACCCTTGTGTGTTGAGAACGGGTTGAGGGAGAATGGTTGAAACTTGAAAGTGACCTGACACACCAGATGGTGCTATCAAGCATCATGGCGGCCATCTTTGATTGTAATTCAAAATTTCAAATGCAAAGGGAGTTATTTTACATGTTTAAGGTTAGAATTTTACCAGAAATACGCTTCTGCGGTTATTTTATCCCTAAGACAAGTCATTTCAGAGTTACTATTTCTGAAAGTTCCCTAGTTACGCTCTTAGGATCAAAACTCACGTTTCGTGGAGGCCAGTGAGATTTTAGTTGCAAAATTTGATTACTATTTCAGAACACTGATGCTAATAAAATTATTTTAAAATAATAAATTTTTGAAAAGTAATATTTCAAGCATACTTCGCGTTGTGTTAACTTCAGAATATTTTCTGCAAGCCTATGTAGTTGGTTGCTTTCTTCAAGTCAGTAATTTATTGAAGAAAAGTAATGTTTGGGGCGTTGAGAGTAGGGGTGGACAGTTCCTGAAAACGTAAACCGCGGTTTCGGTTTACCACTAAACCGGTTTGGAAAGGTTAACCGAAACAGAACCGAACCGTTTCCAAACTAAACCGAACCGAACCGAATCATACCGTTCAGAACTGTCGGTAGAACTTTGACAAACTAAATTGTCCAAAGGGTTTGAAACGTGGTTTCGTTTACTATTGGCTAACCAAAACTTAAACGAACTCCGTCAAAGCGAATTCAGCTGTATCCAAATGGAGCTGAATTTAATCTTTAACTCACTCGTAACATACGACCAGTTAGCAGATTTGTGTATAATAAAAGAATAAAATAATAATGAGCTTAAAAGTACTCATTGCATATATATATAAAATGTTTGTATATCTTTTGTATGTAGGTAGATAGATAAAAAATATCGCTCAACTAGATACCACGTATGCACAAAAAAAAAAAAAAAAATTCGGGTTATAAAAGTATTTGATAGAGAAATGATCCCAATAAATTCCTTCAAATTAGAAGCATTTCATATGTCAACGATATAAAAAAAAAAAAAAATCACTGGTAGTGATCAGGCTTTGAAAAAGATTAAATTCATTGGGTTAAGTTCTGACCTGTTAAGCCTCCATTTTACAACTGCTTCAAATTCGAAAATGTTATTATTCCCCTTGTTTACCTTCACTTTTAATATTCCCGCTCAAATAGCAGCTTGCATGTGTGTCTTCATTTCTCTCATTTTTCATACTTTCATTCTCACCGTCGTGATTAATATTATAAGAAAAGCGTGATTAACTAACCAGACTCATCATCATCAAAACGCCGAACACATATTTCAGACTTTAACCGTTTCTGATTTTGAAAACGCTCCTACGTACAATGTAAGTCGATACTCGGCATCTTGTATATCACATCGTTAACAAATCATTATATAATAACTTTCTGTAAAGTAATATGTAATAAGTAATATTACATATATTTATACATTTATATTTTATACATATACACATACATTTATATTTTTATATATTTATACATTTACATATATAAAGTAATATTACATATATAAGTAATATTTCTATAAAGTAATAAGTAAAAACTTGTGAGTTTTACTGAAACGTTTGGATTGCGAGTGTAGTGAGTAAGAAAATTTTTAACAAATTATTTCTTTGCAAACCGACAACAATATTGATTTAATAGGGCGCCAATACTTTTACGGGGCACCACGTCGTTTACTCATTTTCAACACTTCTTTCTTCTTATTGCTTGTTCGTCGCCCTCTTGCTACCAGCCCCCCCCCCCCCCCACCTCCCGTAGCTACGGCTCTGGGTGGTGGTATCTTCGTCACGATGTCGGTTTTGTACATTTGCTAATAATCGTACGCATAAATATTCTCTGACAGAAGAGTTGCAATCTTCGATTCTGGACTGTGAAGACAATGGCGAGGAAACGTCTACCATTTCCTACTTTAATTTCGCTTTATTTCATCACCATACGGCCAACGAGTGTGATTACAGAGGCAATGGAGGAGTACACACATGAGGAATTGGCAGACATTGATCTGGCATACGGGAAAACGGACGGTAATGGCCGTGTGGCATAACGGCTGTACAGACAACAGTTTCCTAATCTTAGAATTCCACACCACGCAACGTTTTCCGGTGTAGATCGAAGATTACAAGAAACAGGATTGCTGGAAGCACACAGGCCCAATGCTGGACGAAACAGAACTGTATGGACTGGGCTTTTGAGGAGGAAATTCTTGCTTGAGATCAGAGAAAACCGTCCACCAACACACGGGTAGTAGCTGCTGAAATTAACACCCATCATCGGCAGGTTTGGAACATGCTTCACACAAAAATCATATGTACTTTTTCCATATCCAAAGAGTGCATGCATTACACGCCATCCACGTAGGCGGGAGTTTGTCCAGTGGCTACGCGAACCATGCTAATATATCCCGCTTCATGTCTCGTATTATCTTCAAAGATAAAGCTATGTTTTTCTCATGATGGAGTGATGAACACTCACACTCAACATTCGTGGTCTGAGGCAAACCCATATGGAATATCAACTCGTGCCCATCAGGAACGGTGTTCTATGAATGTGTGGACATGAGTCGTTGATAATTCTCATCAGACCGTACCTACTACCACAATGCCTAATCGGGTGGGAGTATTGGATATTTTTGAAAGAGATTCTACCTGAACTACTAGAGACTGTGCCACTGGCTATTCATCGAAACATGTAGTTTATGCACAACAGTGCTCCAGCACATTTGCTGTGGAGGGGCGAAGTTGTCGCAACGCATCCTTTCCGAACAAATGGACGGCAGAGAAGGGCCGGTATCTTGACCACCTCGCACATCCGACCTTAACCACTTAGATTTCTTTTTCTGGGGCCATATGAAACAACTAATCTACGCGACGCCTGTGCAATCAGAGGAGGATTTGGTTGCTCGAAATGTTGCTGCAGCGTGGAGCATTTAGGAAAGCCAGGCGTGTTTCAACGCGTTCGCAGTCTTTCCCTTCGACGCCGCTGTAACCTTTGCATTGAAGTGGCAGGTCGAAACTTTGAACACCTTTTGCAGTGTCCGTTCTTTCAACCATCCTCTTTCCATGTAAACAAAGGGGGGCGCGGGGGCTCAGTGGTAGAGCGTTCATCTCCGGTGCTTGGGGTCCCTGGTTCGATCCCACCTTGCGCCGTGTGGACTTTGTGGTGGACAAACATCGTGCTCGTGGGTTTTCTCGGGGTTCTCCCGTTTCCTCCCACTTTCTTCATTCCACCATTTCATTCATTTCTCATCTTCACCGTCTCCTTAAACCTAACCGGCATAACCGTGGGACGTAAAACTTAAAGATTTCATTTCATTTTTTCCATGTAAACAAAGACACCCCTCTTTACTTTGCTTCCTACAACTACCTTCTGTATGCAGTCCCATTATACGATTTGGAACCAGAAATATCGGCCCCTGTTACAGTACGTACAAATATCGTGAATGGAGGAATATTGTTTCACATCCGTCAGTTTAGAACATTGATTTGAAAAAAAAAAAACGTACTGTAGTCGCATTTGCGTGATGTACTGATCGAAATGAATGTGCTAAAACAGTTGTGTATTATTGTTACGCGTTCTTTATTTGTCTGTAGTTCTTGTTCAATTACTGTCGTTGTAAAGGTAGATGCGTTCTCAAAAGCGTTGCGATATCATTAATATGAGCAGATCAGCAATCGGAATTTCTTTACTGTCTGTTATTTTCTTTATTTTTTGTTACTTATCGGCTTGTGCCGTACGTATTTTTACATTCTAGCGACGTAAAGTTTCCAGTGAATCCTTGTACAACGAGTTTACTAGTACTTTTTTTTTTTTTTAGGAAGTATGCAACCACACACAGTAATTTTTACTTCATCCTCCATCTTTTATCTTCGTGTATGAGTATTGACCTGCCACGTAGTATTATTTCCAGGCAGTGAATTGTCCTTTACATGTTGTTATCCACTCAATTTACGTCATAAAATATCAGGGAATCCCTAAAGTCCTTTGGGGAATCCTCTGCGCCACCATTGCGCAAATCGGAAAACTGCAAATTTGGATAGAGCAGGTTATAATCCTGTGTCGATATCGTGCATCACGTCTACAATCAGTAGTTTATGCAATATTTAACTTTAAAGTTTGCTTTTCCACGCTTTCGGCAGCCTATAACACGTAAACGACACGCTTTCCGTCCTGTGTGTACTGAAACTTTTTTTTTGTTTGTTTGTTTCTTTGTTTGTTTCGCTCTCAGGAATCACCCCTCTGTTTGGTACAACGAATTTAGCGCCATACTGTTTAAAGTCATCAACTAACGTGACAAAAGTAACTTCTCAAAAACAGCACAAATTTTCTTGGTTACCTGATAATATTACACAACGATATATTCCACATACAAGGCGTAAATCATGCCCTCCCCCCTAGTCATTTGAAGAGGAGTTCAGTGTTTCATTCTAAACGTAGTTTCTGAAATAACACCCACCCTTCAAGTAACTGCCTCCCCTACCACGGTATCTCCTAAATCCGCCCATGCCGTAAAGTTGTCTTCCAACTGATATTAAGAGTTTTATTCCAAAATCCAAAGCATCAGTAAAAGTACCCACACAAGTACGACCCCTCAATTGTTTCAGTAATATCGAAATAATTTTAATCTGAATAAAGTTATACCGAAAAACGTAACATTCGGCCTTATTATAATGTCTGGGTGGACGGTTCCTAATAATGCAAACTGCATTTCTGTCGATTTCAAATATTCAACTCAAACCGAACAAAACAGTCCTCCTGGGCGAACAAAACAAACCTTAAGGGCCTAACAGTTCTTAAACCGAACCGATACCGGGAACACCTCTCATATAAAGGTGCATATACAGTTATTACAAATGACCTTCCCTGTCCATCTGTTTGGTAGTCAGCTATTCAGTTCGTCTGACATCTGAGTGGAAATGGGATGGTGCGCTATCATGTTTATAAATGAAACCGGAGATATCGTATTCCAGTTGTGGAAAAAACAGTGTCAGTAACATTTAAAGGTACGAAATCTACATGTTTCTATCCTCATCGAAGAAGAAAGGGCCATGTACCTTTTCATGGCTGATAGGTGGAAAAACATTCACCTAGGATGAGTCGCGTACATGCTCTAAATAACAGGATTTTCCAGACCCCAGATCTTGACGTTATATTTGTGCACTTCACCTGACAGGTGGCTTCATCATTGAACACCAATAATACCGTGAAAACATCAGTTTCCAATTCGATTTGCATGCTCTCGCAGAAGGAGTGTCTTTTACTTCATCGTCCGGCTCCAAAGCCTGCAGCAATTGCATACGTTAAAGATGGAACCACAAAATCTTCAACACAGTAAGTTCGTAGATGTTTAATTCTCTACTGGATGCAGTGGTGAATTTCTGTGGAGTTCTCTCTCACGTTCCACATAGTTGCTTCGCTTATTAGTGAGGGGCCGCGGTGACTCAGTGGTAGAGCGATCGCCTCTGGTGTTTGGAGTCCCGGGTTCGATCCCAGCCGCCGCCAAGTGAACTTTGTGGTGGACAAACACCGTGTGCGTAGGTTTTCTCGGGGTTCTCCCGTTTCCTCCCACTTCCTTCATTCCACCATTTCGTTCATTACTCATCATCACCGTCTCATTTAGCCTAACCGGAATAACCGCAGGACGTACAACTCAAAGATTTCATTCGCTTATTAGTGGTCGGCCGGTTGACTTCCGCTTACCGGTGCTTCCATTTGCTTTAAATTTCATAATTCCACTTATGGATTCTGTGCCCACTGGGTACATCTATATCGTATTTCCATTTAAAATTACATTGCACAATAATAACAAACTGGAGATGTGAAAATCACAATGCACACAACACTTTCTTGTGTTCATTGGTAGCCATTTTATCTCGTATTGTCCTAGCAGCAAAAACTAACTACGCGACTGCTTTACTAGCTATCGAAAATATATGAATTTCTGTTGCAGTTGATATCATTTTCTCGTGTCTGAATGGTGTTGTACGTGATTTGTTCAGGTTTGTAATCGGGAAGATTATTCGTAACACTGTATTAGGCCACAAGGAAAAAATAGTTTATTGATTGGAGATCTTCGCATAAATTAGAATTTTTCTATAATAGGGGGCGTTGTAGAAATAAATATTCTTACAGACTGTCTGGTAGTAATGGGACATTTTTATTAATGCTCTTAGCACGTGACGTTGAATACAGTCTCCAGTTGCGCAAAGTTTGAGTACTTGTAGATCATAAGTCTTCTCAGAACTTGTTAATTAGCAAATGAAACTTAGGTTCAGTATAATATGCTGTTTCAATTTTACGTGTACTGATCTAAGAAAGAAGTTCTATTTTGTTAAAGAAAAATCATATCAATTAGATATTATTGAAACGCTTCATTTGGAGGAATGTATCTTCAGTTTGACATGCCCACTTTCTATTTTCAAGTTGTTAGTCAGTTCTCAGAAAAACATGGAAAAACAGTAGAGTTTATTCACACAGGTGTCATGAAGATTCCAATCTTTGAGCTTGAATCTGATAGACCATGTCCCCCTACTCTTTTTTTGGCAGCGTGTATCCTAGAAGCCTGAGTGGCTGGCTCACCCGCGAAAGACCGGATCAATGAAAGACCCGTCCAGGCAAACGAGGCTACAGGGATCGAGTAAAGCGACACTGCGGAAGGAAGATACACAAAAATTCACTTATCGTGATTTTGCAAGAATGTAATATACAGACTAAAATTCTTCTGCTTACTATAATTCGTTTTGAAACAGTGAACTACATACGTTATTACTTAGCTGAATGAGTAAAAATATGCTCTCTACATTTAATGATACATTTAAATAAAATATTTCATTTATCTAGGAAATCTACTTTTAAATGCAATCGAAGATTGAGAACTCCGTGATGTTAAAGATGTTCCATATGCCAGAAGTATAATTTATGTAATGTTTAAACTCACAAGGTATATTGACCTCAGCATAAACATCTCCCATATCGTACTGATGGCAGAACTCACTCACTCACTCACTCACTCACTCACTCACTCACTCTCTCTCTCTCTCTCTCTCTCTCTCTCTCTCTATATATATATATATATATATATATATATATATATATATATATATATATAATATAATATAATTTTGTATCGAACTAATAGGAACGGGAATATTCATGTATGCGATATCTCCCCATAAACTGTCACAGATTTTTATATTTAGATTTTGTGTCTAATTTTGTAATTAATTAAATAATAGCGAAAATACTTATGAGGATTTTTTAAATTATACTTCTAGTAATATGAACGTTCATTTAATTAACTTCGTGTTTTCGCTTAATTCAAAACTCGATAGATGCAACAGATGCGTAAGAAATGATATTTCCGAATAACAAGTTACAGTTATTTACGTTTATTAAAGTCATGATTTAAAAAAAAATGAAAAATGAGGGGACCACTTTTGCTCGGTGGTGGAGCGCTAAGCTCTGTTGCACATAATTGCGTGAGTCCCTGGTTCGATCCCAGCTCGCTTGGTGTTGTGTGCTAGACAACCACCATGTGCGTGAGTGTTTTTGGAGCTCTCCCATTTCCGTTCACTTTCTTTATTTCAGTGTTTCTTTCATTATCATCAGCAGCGTATCCTTAGCCTCGGAGTATAAGTATTAGGCTGAGCCGGAAAAAAAAGTGAATTTTCGAATATTGATAGTACAAAAGAGTTGTGTATTTGCATGCTAATGAAGTGGGAAAAGATTGAGAAAATTCCTGTATCTTGTCTTCAGTTCGCCTAAAGGGCTTAAAGTTTGAAAGAAAAATGCCAGTTATGTTCTAACCTTTAAATTATAACCTTTACATTTTTAAGTTTTACAGACGCACACTCATATTAAGAATGCAATCAAGCCATTTTTCCTAAAGAGTAATTTTGTATGTTGGAATTTGAGAGGAAAACATTAACTTGCAGCTCTTTGCCGATTTCGTAAACTTATTCGTGCTAAAGGGACCCAGATCTCAGCACGTGGAGCTAACTGCAATTCGAGCTCTACCCATGACCTACTAAACCATCAAATATTCATAGGATATTAAATTACGCTGAATTATTGGAGTTTAGGTTTCCTTTCCGACACTAAGACAAGCTGAAAGGTGTTGACTTACAGCTTAATGTGGAATCCGAATCACATGAGCTCCCACCAGAAATCGAACCCGGGTGTCCCGCACTGAAAGCATGTACGCAAACCATACATCCATAAGGGAGCTCTTATATTACGTTGTTTCACCATTATCAGTCAAGGTAATCATTAAATCTGATTACTGGTCGAATATAGACATTAAAAATAAAAATCACAAGTTGCTGCAATATAGCATTCTGTTACTTTTCCGGTGGACTCAAACAAGCATTTACACATTTATTTTCTGTTGAGGCGTGACAGGGGAGATTTATAAATTCTGTTTGTCGTAAGTGATAAAATATCTTACGTTCTCAAGCTTTCTGTTTTCTGAATTTATAAACTTCCCTCTGCAAACGTGCAGAGATGTTTTAAACTTGTGACAGTTCGCCAGAAAAGTGTGGACAAGATAACAAATGGCTGTATTAAAGCAACATTGAAATTATAATCTTTGATGTCTAAATTAGATCGGAAATCTGATTTAATGATGACACCCTTGACTGATAATGGTGAAACAGCATAATTTAACATGTCCTGAATGGTTGGGTACGGAGTGGAGTTCGAATTGCAGCCATCTCCACGTAGTGAGATCTGGATTATTTCAGCAACAATAATTTTCCGAAAAGAGCGAAAAGCTGCAAGCTAATGTTTTCGTGTCAAATTTGAATATATAAAATTACCCCGTAAAAAGGTTAAAGATGGTCTTTGTATATTTTAATAGAAAGTTCCTAAGTTAGTAAAATTGCTTTTAAAAAAATCAATTTTTCACCCAAATTCACTAATTTTATACCATATGCGCGACTTCTAAATGTACCGTTGTAATATCAAAAATATTTCTACCACTATTAAAATAGAGTAATTTCATGTTATTAGAAGTCGGCACACTTAATCTTTAAAAAATGAGTGTTAATGCAATAATGGTGTTTTTATTATTTTTTTTCAAACTTTAAACCTATTGCGCGAACTGAAGACAAAAATATAATTTCAGTATTTCCCCTATTTATTAATATGCAAATACGCAAGTTTTCCATTATCCACACTACTTGAATTCGATTTTCGAAAATTGTTTCTTTAACACACACTAATAATCATAGAACATAGTGTTCATTCCGAGGGAGATGGAAGTTTATCTAATTATTTCTCATTTTAATGATGGTTCTGCTTTAGTTGAGAACATTTGGTACCTTAGAGGGATGCTAGGTTGTACTATTAATTATTATAATTTGACATCTGACGATTTCGTTTTTCATTCTCTTAAGTACAAAAGTAATTCTTTTAATTATTGAAATAATCAGGTCTGAACTAAAAATAAATCAAATAGTTGATTCGTATTGATGGACTGTTTGGTATAATTTGACTCTACTTAAATAA
This sequence comes from Thermobia domestica, assembly GCF_964235325.1. Classification (NCBI taxonomy): domain Eukaryota; kingdom Metazoa; phylum Arthropoda; class Insecta; order Zygentoma; family Lepismatidae; genus Thermobia; species Thermobia domestica. Next base: position 256,306,545 of record NC_137454.1, read on the forward strand.
ATTATATGTAATATTTTTAACATCGATGTTAGTCATTCAGAGCTTGTATTACAAAAATTTCCTAGTTTTCTAATCTACGTATGCTCATAACTGCATAAACCTATTGTGTGAGGTAAAGTTCATTTAAGTGTAGCTTCATTCTCCAACTTTATACCAGACATGTAGTTCCTTCGCGGTAACAAGGTGCAAGCTGTAATTCGAAAACGGAAGCATCATTTGTTGTCTTCCACGTACTACTAACAGTTCACAAGAAATGAGTCTTGGAAGGGTTAAAAATGTGGTTGCACGAGGTTAGTACTAGGGGCCTGGATATGTATGTATTGTTTTATGTACTCAAGTCGTGAATTTTCTACCCGTACAATAACAGAATATGTTGTCAGATTATATGAGAATTCTATTTCGGTTTACCATTGGTGAATAACGATGGCAAAGAACAGTTATTCACCGCACTTTTCTTCCATAGACACATACTTCTAATTTCCGTTTAATGAACGTATTTGCAGGTTAAAAAGCTATCTGGTATACCTATACGTAGATTAAAAACTCATGTAGAAGTTTAGATCCCAGTTCAATAAATAGTAGTTCTGGTCCGTCATATAACATCTTAAATGTAAAGGTGAAGATACTAATAAGATGAAAAGAAAATGCAATTTTGTAAAACTAGTAATTTCATGTAAAATTCTTAGTTATCTTATTGAGAGAAATGATTTGTAAAGATGGTGAACTGAATAATAAGCTTTTGACTGTCCGTTAAAATTAATAATTCCATTGTACAATAATTTGTTAATACAAAGTACTGTTTTAATTTTTCAGTTGGAAAGATTCAAAGAACCTCCGGCTTTCGGTCCTATGTGTGATCTTCTGTGGTCAGATCCTTTGGAAGACTTCGGTAATGAAAAGAACGCGGAACATTTCAGTCACAATAGCGTCAGAGGTTGCTCATATTTCTATAGGTATGTATTGAACTTTTTTGAGATTAGTTGCTAAGTGTTCAGATTAAATGTGACCAGTCAGTCAGTCTAGTATAGTAAACATTTTGACTTTTTTTAAAGCTAGCTGCGTCCATAGCTTTGAGATACTAAGGATTGATATAATGGGTTTATTACTATTTTTCTTTGTTTCACACTTCTTAAACTGAAGTAAAATAAGATCCAGTGATATATGTATAGATTATGGTTCAACTAGCATTTATCCCCCGCATGTTACCGCGAGCAATAGTTTTAATCTCATTTTATCCCTGCATTCTATTCCTCTTCGTCTTCGATATTGAATGTAAGTGGATAACAAGAACACAGTGTCATGGTTTTCGTTCAGTAGTTTCCATGATGTAGTAAAGAAAGAAGAGATGAAAGTTCATTTCCCTCTAAAGGTTCGTATTTGTGAAATCCCGTCCAATCCAGATGCTAGGATTCAAGAACATTTTACAAATTTTCAAAGTTCTACACCTGACAGTTTGTTAGATCTTGCGGACGAAAAAAAAAAAAAAAAAATCAAGGTCCCACCATTCTTCTTAGAATACGCAATCCCTGAAGCCTAGTCTTATTTACAGTATAGGGTGCAAAGATTTTTAACTTTTAAGGGTTTACGCATTATATTTTAGGAGATCTGGCGAACGCCAGAAAAGTTAAATTATTAAGACCCTCATCCTTCTTTAGGAGGTGCAATTCTCAAATCCTTTTCCTTATTTGCTGCAGATATAAAAACAATTACACAAAATTTCAAGGCTCTGTGCATAGTTGTAGTTCCGGATATGTGTTCAGTGAGTCAATGAATTTACTGTTCATACATGAATGTGTGACAGAGAATTATTTAAATTTCAAGACACACAGTTTTGACCTAATTGCAAGCAGTATTATTTTGCACTGTCTTGTTAACAGCAGTCTGAGATTGGTTTCACGATAGAACGGCAACTAGAATAAGATGATTTGCGTGTCGTGGGCATCGTATCCTACTTAACCTCTGGCGTGAAAGATAAAAATCTTACGTGAAGGAGAAAGTGGATCAAACAACAGTAAATAATCTTCTTGTGCTTTATATATATATATATATATATAATAAGATTTTGTGAAAATTTATAGTACGAACAGAATAATAAAACAGCGTAGGTGAAGAATAAGATTATATGAAAACTTATTTTTTTTCTTTAATACGTTACTTCCGATTGGAACAAGATTAATTTGAAGACATTGCTTTATACCAGTAACGTTGTGTTTTAAACATGCTGCTCTTTTCGTAACGGGCGTTTTTTTATGTAGTATTTGCAGAAAATTTATATCAACAATGTCATGATAACAGCTGCCTGAACTATTTGCAGTGCAGTAGTGATTTTTCATACAGGAAACTAAACAAATGTTCAGCTGTAGTATCAAGAACAAGGAAACACCAGGATACGGACAATGTGTATTCGAAATATCACAACAGTAGTAGGCTTCCGGTTAAGATTCTCTTTCGTTGATAGTTTCAAATCGTCAGCGGAGTATTTTACCGGCAGTTCTGTAATTTCTGTGGTCAGATTTTGCAAGAACAATTTGGTGACCACTTCTTACATGGGAAGTTCTGAAATCAATTCTCTGGTCCTTTCATCCTTACTATTATTTTCCAGGACTTTTCCTCAAATCTGCTACGCGAACAATTCCAACAACGTTTATGGGAGTTTACTCACATGCTACATGAGCTGTTTCATTTTATAGTATTGGGTACAAACTCTTCTAGTGACACACGAGTTCTAGTTTTCCTTCGTTTTGATTCAGGTACATCATTCAGTGACCTGAACCAGAAATACTATATAGAAAGAAATCCTTTAGCATGTCTTGAGGGTGACATTCAGCTCAGTTGAAATGTTTTGTTATTTAGGATAGAACCACTTAATATGACTGGCTATACTGATGTAATTTTCAAGAAATAGGAAGAGAAATATTTCAAAAATACTTAGAAAGAAAGAATATACAGATGGTTATCAAAATAATAGGAATACTGGAAAAGATGGAACTTATATTAATATGAGATTGAACCACCTTTCGCCCTCAGAACGGTTCTGATGCGGCCTAGAATAGAATCCTAGAGGTCTGAATAATAGCAAGTGGAATATTACGCCATTCTACATGCAGTGCATCACTCAGTTATGTGATAGAGGATGGGGGTGGAAATATGTGCCGTCGTGTCTCCAAAACAAAACCACAGATGTTCAGTTATGTCCAGGTCCGGGGATTAGAACCAGGAGAGGGAGTTCAACTTCATCCCGGTGTTCCTGAAACCACATTCAACAGCTTCAACTGTATGGTTAGGCGCACTATCCTGTAATATGGCGTCATTACCAGGAAACATCGTCTTGGCCATAGGATGATATTGTGCCCTAAAATGACGACATAACCTCGGGCAGTGACGCTACTGTTAAGCTTCAGCACTGAAAATCAGGATATTGCAGCCACATCTTCACAAAGCCGCCACCATGTTTCACGATTCGGTGAAAATACTGCAGATTATACGCTTCTTTGAACATAAACACGTCCCGTGGTTTGAAATAGGGTAAACGGTGACTTATCCGACCCCATCACACGTTTGTACTCATCAGCGGTTTCGTACAACCTAACGTCGTATGTTCATGTCATGTGACTCGAGGCGGACTATGTTTCCACAGGCTGTGCAAAATGCTTCTTGAGTTCTTTCGTCACTTACACAGTCTCACGACTGTTCTGAGCGGCCAATCCGCTTTAATGCTTGCGAAACGTGTCACTGAAGTTTTCTTCCGACCACTTTGCCGATGTGGTTTTGCTGTTGTGAGCTTTGTAGGCGTAATCTCTACATACTTGCCACTTTCGTCACCATCGTACCTCATAACCAAGCGCCAGCAATATGCCCTTTTTGGAAATCAAAAGGTTCGCCCATTTTACACTATCACAGTCTACACAGCTCACTGCACACGGTGGTTCTAGTCCTTACGTAATACAGAATTTGCCCTAAAACAGCACCTCCAATATTTCGGCGCTGCGGTCACCACCTGACCGTTGCGAACACAAGACATGTGGCATGGTTTCATCTCCAGGTGTGTGTATTATTGATAACCCATCTGTATAGACACTGGATATGATGATTTTCTAGTCCATAGTTTGATTCACGAGATTCCGGGTACTTTTTTCTGCGGAAGAGCGGAGATTTTGAAATTTGAACGCATTACGCTGGTTCGGATTCTACCTGAAATTGTAATCATTGTAGCCTGTACTGAAAAGGAATGCTAAACTCGAACAACCAACTGTCCATAGAGAAAATGGGTACTACTGAAATACTCCTATATTAAGATGAGTGTTTTGTACTAACATCTTCGTTGGCGAAAGACTGTACATCATGTACCTATTAACTGTCTTAGTTTAATTATAGTCTGAAAGATTGCTTCTCAGACAATGTGTAGTTAATGGGTTCATATATGAAGGAAATATCCTTTTTGTCAATGCTATATTCTCTAAGGTTCCAATTAAATGTGCTTAGTTCTTGGCATTAATGAAATATCTTGATCTTCATTGGTGGGTCTTTAAATTTGGTTTGTACTTAGAATAGGTTTTTACGGTTGATAACTAGGTACGTGATAGTGATACATTTTGTGACGTAGTGGATATATTCTGTCCCAATTTCTCAGTATTGGTCAATAGTAAGACAGCCAGTTAGCTTATATCTTTATGTAGATATGTTCAGTTAAGACAAAGCATGATTTTTGAATGACAAACTGAAATTCGAGAAGCTACACGTCTCACAGGCCAGTTTAACATTTATTAAGTATATTTTTGAAGAAGTATTCTGATGCTTGTGTGGTTTTGTGATTTACTGTCGTTACTGATCTCAATTTATTCATAATTGAGTGCTGTAATGTTATATTATCAAGTGACAGTACTTAGTGCTAAAAGGATTAATCTTCCTTTTCTATGGTATTTTATCACATTCATGGTGCACTCATGTCCAAAATTATTGTCGCGTGTCTATAAACATGTTGTTGTAGGAATATAATTTAATAACGAATTCGGCCGGTATTTCTTATTATGTTAGTATGTGCATAATCGGCAAAGACATGTATGTAACAAATTTCATGTCGAAAGAGCAGTAAATAAGAACAATAAAACGAAAATAAAACTTTCTTGTCCATTTAGCACATTTTGTTTTACTCATTCTAATTTTCGTATTTATAATTCTTTTTCTATGAAATTTGCGACAAATATACATTTCCCGATTATACTCATAGTATCAGTATTAAAAGTACTCTACAAAATCATTATCAAATTATATTCTTACAAGAAGACAGTTATAGATATGCGACAATAATTTTGGACATGAGTGTACATTTTTTAAGTCTTACAATCTGATCTTGCTTGTTCTTCTGTTACACATGATTATTTATATAAGATAATGGTTTTTAACGAGAAAGTAAGTTGGGCAAGGAAGCCGAAGGAGAAAAAGATAAACAAAATAATTTAGACAGAAACATGGAACGTACGTACGTACAGTGTTACAGGAAGAAAAATCTCGAAGAAATAGTGAAACATAATAATCTAGATTTTATAGGAATTTGTGAAATAAGGTAAAAAAATGAAGTTAGGAATGCAGTGAAGGATATAGGATGTTTTACTCTTTACTAAATTGATACGAAGGATGTTCCTAATAATATAGAAGTGATACTGATTAAACGACAGGAACCGAAGGTAATAAAAATAGAATATATAGATGATATTTACAAAGATCAGGCTGCAGAAAAAGAAAAGAAATATTGTTGTAATACAGTCATACGTACCAACCACTCCATACATGCATAGCCATTATGAAAAAAAGAAAGGAAGCATAAATTGTAAGAAACCAGCTGCATGGATATAGAGTAACTTTTAATGATGTAAGATAGGTAAGTATTGTTTATCGTATTGTTTAGTATTGTTTAGTAAGTATTGTAAATAAGGTTAAATATGAGAGAGGAGAGGGTAGATCGGCTTTCGTCGACAGAACTTTCCAATGATGGAAAACACGTTCAACTAATACAAAAAAGAAAGACATACCTGGTAGTCTCCATTCGATGGACAGTGGGTACACTCATGTCCAAAATTATTGTCGCTTGTCTATAAATATGTTGTAGGAATATAATTTGATAACGAATTTCCCGTTATTTCTTATAATGTTAGTGTGTGTATAATCGGCAAAGTATGTGTATGTGTCAAATTTCATATCAAAAGAGCAGTAAATAAGAACAATAAAACGAAAATAAAACTTTCTTGTCCATTTAGCAACATTTTGTTTTACTCATTCTAATTTTCGTATTTATAATTCTTTTCCTATGGAATTTACCACAAATATACATTTCCCGATTATACACACAGTATCAGTATCAAAAGTATCCTGCAAAATCATTATCAAACTATATTCTTACAAGAAGACAGTTATAGATATGCGACAATCATTTTGGATATGTATACATGCTACAGGATAGAAACTGGAATAATTGGGAAGAACCCAAAGGTTCTCTTTCTGATCTGTATTATCTTAAATCACAAACTTATGTTAGCCGAAATAAATACACAACTAAAAAACGTAGTCCAGAGAAAGAAGAAAAAATGTTGGATGTTGAAAAGTTGAAAGAAGAGAAATGCTAAATCGATTTACAAGAAAGTTTGAAGAAGAAAGAGATGGACTAATATGTAGTGGGAATACGTTAAACAATTCGTAAATGAGACTACAGAGAAAGCGGTGGGATGCTGCACAGAGAACATTCCGAGAAGAGATACAGAGAAAAAAAATGAGGAAAAGTGTAGAAACGAAGTTGAAAGAAGAAGAAAATATGAAAGGAAGTTAAGTAAAAATTTTGTAGTATAGGAATGTTTTCGTGATGTTTTTTTTTCTTTCGTTTAGCCTGATTTCCTAAGGTGATCTCTTTATTGACCTAGCTTTTCAAATAATCAATCAACAAATTTTCTCCATAAATAAGTCGTAGGATAATCATGCTTTGGAATTAATGATGGGTTTACTACGTTGTTCAATCTATAAGTTAAGTAGAACTGAAGTTTGGACGACGTTAATGTGCAATTTCTTTATTTGCAGTTATGCTGCGTGCTGTGATTTTCTTCAGAATAATAACTTGTTATCCATAATAAGAGCACATGAAGCACAGGATGCGGGGTAAGTTTGCTTTTTACTTTTATCAGTAATGGTTTAAAATGTAATTTCATTTGTAGAATTGTATATTTGTTGTGAGGGAATGCTACTCATATATTCTTAACCTAACATGTATAAGTTTACACGCTAGAAATTTAAACAAGTCTAGACATACATGTATCGACAATAAGTTCAACTTCTTTTCTCTTAGTGTTCTAACTGCTGTTCACTGTTTTATTTAGTCTAGGAATTAATTCGTGCGGTTGGTACGCACACATTGAAGCTGTAGTACAAACACAAAATACATAAATACCTTAAGAAAAATATTGTCCATCGCTAGCCACCACTTTCGCCCATCTGTCAGGCAATGTACGGATTCCGTGGCGAAAGAAGTCCTCGTCCTTGGAAGCGATCCAGTCAGAGACCCATGTTTCGATATCTTCTGAATAAGTAAACCGCTGTCCAATCAAATCGTTGTTCATGCAATCGAACAAGTAGTAGTCCGAAGGAGCAACGTCTGGTGAATACGGCGGGTGGGGTAAAACTTCCCATCCGACATTTTCTAAATAGGTTTTGACCGGTTTTGCGACATGTGGGCGAGCGTTATCATGTTGAACAATAAGTTTATCATGTCTGTTCTCCCATTCTGGTCGTGTTCTGGCCAGAGCTTGCTTCAAACGCATTAATTGTCGTCGATAACGTTCTCCATTCATAGTTTCACCCGGTTGCAGCAGCTCATAGTACACCACACCTTTCATATCCCACCATATGCACAGCATAACCTTTGCACAGTGAATATCTCGTTTTGGTTGTGATGGACCTGGTTCACCTGGTTTCACCCAGGCCTTTTTTCGTTTAGGGTTCTCGTAATGGATCCACTTCTCATCACCCGTAATAATTCGATGCAGAAACCCCTTTCTGCTCTGTCGTTGAAGCAGCAATTCGCAAATGGTTTTTCGTCTTTCAACGTCTCTGTCTTTCAATTCATGTGGAACCCAATGTGACATCTTTTGAATCATTCCCATGGCTTTCAAGCGTTTGGAGACTGTTGTTTGATCAACGCCTAATGCTGCTGCAAGTTGTTCCTGCGTTTGACACGAATCCTGCTCGAGCAATGCTGTCAATTCTTCGTCTTGAAATTTTTTTGGCTGTCCAGCTCGCTCTTGGTCTGCCAAGCCGAAATCACCACTTCTAAACCGTGCAAACCACTTCTGACACGTTCGCTCAGCTAGAGCATGGTCACCATACACTTCCACCAAAATACGATGACTTTCAGTCGCACTTTTCTGCATGTTAAAGTAATGCAGCAGGACACCCCGCAAAAACACTTTATCAGGCACAAATTGCGCCATGTTCACTTAACTACAAACTGGTGTTGTTGACGCTTTAATCCACTGCCCTATACTACGAACGATACGCGATGACAGGGGTTTGCAACACATGTGTGGATACACGGAACTGTGGGACGCTCCGTTCGTTGCGCCATCTCTTGTCCACCCGCACGAATTAATTCCTAGACCAAATATTATTAGATTAATAAACATATTACCTGACATTTCACTTTTGTCTCTCGAATTCGAATGCTGTATCCGTACCGATTTTTTTTTTTTTTTTAATAAGTGATTGTCTTCTTTGTGAATGAAAAAGTACAAAATATGTTAATAAGATATTATAAACAAAATTTCACTTCCCCTCCCCTTTTCTTTGTAATAAGATGAACAAGTTGCCGAATGTGAGAGATGGGAAAGGTTTTTAAAGATGACTCGTGTCAAATACAAATTCCAACCTCACCATTGCTCTTTTTAGCTACTATCAGTAACTGCTACCAACCATAACTATGTATATTATCACTTTTTAATATTGTAACTAGCTGAACCTGCGCTAGTGAGGCTAGAAGTCTTGGTAAAAAATTTTAAAAAATCTGCAAGGGATATCATAAAGGGGAGATTTTTTCGATTTTTTTTCTCAATATCTCGCACCGTTTGCAAGATTTGAGCCTACTTCCGGTTGGAGTTTCTAATTCATGTATGACCAGTGTTTTCTTTCTTCTTGCATGCGGTATGTAATGAGCAAATACATTACATATACAATTAATTATAAAGTCAGTTATGTATGGTGTTCATTAGGCAAAACACTCAAAAAATAAAGATTTATCTTAAGACTCGAGAAATGATTATCCTTCCTTCCTGAAACACATACAACCCCAATATACAACATTGTGGTGTTGGAATGTATAACGCATAGGATATGATGCTTTACTTTTTTTAAATTTCAACGCTTCCAGTGTACCCTAAAAAAAAATGTAATAAAGAAATAATGGCCATGATTTTTTTAATCAATTAGAACTGTCCAATCTACGCAAAATTTTCAATCGATCAGTGAAAACATCATCTTTGTAGACCCTGTAGTTTTCGAGATATTGTCGAAAGGATTGACCACAAACATAAACGTCCTCAGCATATAGTTTAAAAGAACTCGGAAGATGGAAGCACAGTTCACATGCATTGATTTTAGAGAAGGCTTATTAAAAACAAACGCTTTGAACAATAATTTTGCATCATAAACTTTATGAAAAAGATATAGTTAACTAATTTAGACTATTTAAAGTACAAATACTTAAAATGTTTCTCTCTGTTAAACGTGAAATCACTCATAACCGTAAATGAAAGATTTGAAAGCTGAAGTTATAGGTTGGAGCTCAGGCGCTTTTAATTTCTGTTGTAGCATTTTAATAAATATTTTTTGTAGGTTGAGTCAATAATGGACCAGGAATCTAGCCCTTCACCGATTTATTTATAAGAATACAAAATAGTCTTTGTGTTTTACAAAGTTGATATATTAGAATCTCCCTTATGACCTAAAGGAAGTAACGTTTCATACAGGAACCCCTTCGTTCATTGCAGCCACCAGGGTGTCTTGTAGCGACTCCAGGTTATACTCCTAGGAAACCTTTTCGGTTCATGGCAGCCACGTGAGTTATGGTTTGTGTTGAGGAATCCCCTTCGCTTCAAAGCAGCCTCCAGGGATGTTATGATAGGATAGGTAGAGAGAGCCCCTTAGTCCAATGTGACCTCCAGAGCTGTTGTGAGTTGGCGATCAGTGGTCAACTGATGCCTCCTTACTCTGTGGTTCCTCTTTTATAGGCCCTCTTCAGGTGGCTCGTCCTCTTTCGGTTCCCATCTTGTTGATCTTCGTGTCTTCCTGTTCAGTGTATTGTCTGCTTTTTTATAAACGTTAGCACACATCGTCCATAAACAGTGCTCGTGTTGTGATGTGGGGATCCTTACAATGTGCATTCATTATTTATGATTTTTAAGTTTCTATTTACTGGTTTCTGTAGTTCTTAAATGTTACTTGCGCTTCCCAGCTTTTGACCCTCCCCTGAAGTCTTAGTCACGGAGGATAAAAGCAAGAAGAAAAATAAAAACATTAGGAAATAAAATAGAACGGACATACCAAGGTAAAAGCGAAGCTGGAACAGACTTTTGTCAAATTCAACGATCAAACGTCAAATGATTGTGAGGCCAGTTTCAATAGGGTGGAATCGATTTGTGTGCTCTTTTGTTCTTTAGTGGAAGATTTCGAACTCATGGTGGTATCTCTGTTGTTATGGCAATGCTGTGCGAATTTTCTAATTTCTGCTTCCCATTTATCACTTAACCAGTAGAATTAACATTCAAGAATTACAAAAATCTGTAAGTAATGGTAATTAGAATTCCTAAGCATGGTTATAAATTTTCTGATTTTATTTATTTATTTATTTTTAAGTTTAAAGACCATAACTATTGAATATTAGGCCAAAAAAGGAGCTTCTATATATAATATGTACAAAACATGTGTATATGAATGTATATTCTAGCATAACTAGAACTCCAGGGGCAATTTCAACCAATATTGGCAGACATATGACTTTCAATCTTAAAAAAAAAATGGAATTAAGACAACAAAAAGGGGGAGTTTGAAGGGGATGACATGTAAAAAAATTCAAAAGACCGATGTTAGTGATGAGTGTGCAGTTCACAGATTTTGGGATCGCTAAAATGAATAGTGACGCTCACAGTGCCCTAGTCTAAGTTTAGCCCCATCTTCAGAGAAGTAAAAAAAAAAAAAAAAAAATGTCAAAAATGTCTTGATATTGTTGTCGAATTCATAATTTTCGAGGTTGGAGAAAACGGCTGACTCATTTGAAATGTTTTTTGTTACATAGTACACAACTCAAGCTCCGTTTTTAATCATATCAATTTGATTACACGGCGTATTCTGTGGAGTTAGGATGTTTCAAATTTTATAGCAAAAATAGAGTATCTTATGTATTTTTCTCATTACACTTTAATTGAAATACGTATCCTAAGGGGAAAGAGGATTCAAATATTTTCCATGAACCTTTTCCTCCTGTGCGAAAAACTGTAATATCAGCTAGGGTATATAGGAGTATCAACAAGGGAAGGAATATAGTGTATCAACATGGAAAATCTGTATTGTTTAGCTGCTATCTAAGTGGATTTGTTGTATTTTTACTAGCGAATGGTAATTGATGTAGTTTGAGTGTAATGCATGGTATAGTAAAAGGATAACATTGATGTTACTGAGCTTGATTTCTCAATAATATCTCATTCATATTGTTAAACAGGATTGAAAAATATTATTTTTCCTCGTAACTGTTTTAAATATTGCAAGCAAACTTTGCAACACATTACACTTTTCAATGGAGATATATTCAGGCACCTGTAACCAGAACTACTCCAAGGATTGACAAATTTAAAATAATAATAAACCTGGAAGGAAATTTCTGTATTTATCCCAAATCCTCTTTTTCGTACACTGTGAACACATGCGCATGGTACCATTTAAAAACTTGTTTCATCTGAAGAAAATAACGTATTTAACCAAGATACTTGGATTAATAGTACTGTGTTTGGGAACTTAAATTTCACATATCATACGTTTTCTCTATTATATTTGAGATTTGGTATTGTCAAATATAGTTGAGAAACATTTGTTCCCTCGTAACTGTTCTACATATTGAATGACTTGGCACATGCATTACATATAGACCGTAGTTTCTTTCAGAGTAGATCATATTCGGGTGCGGTAGACGGGGCCACCCTAGGAGGCACCCAGAGAGAAATTTTCCCTTTTACCCCAAATTTTCGTTCTCGTACATTATGCACACATGCTCATGGTACTATTTGAAAATTTGTTTCATTCTAAAGAGTATGACGTATGAACCATGATACTGGAATGAATTACTGAAGCAGTGGCTACTGAAAATCAATTTTCCTTAGGGAAGAAAAAGAATCCTAAGGGATTAAATGCAACGGTTCTAATTACTAAAAGGCATAATTTTTCATGAAGAGGAACTAGCTTCATGAAAGAAAAGAAAGAAAAAAATGCCTACAGAACTAAGTGGTTGAAGCCAAAAAAGTCATGGCAACTTTTTTGTGAAAATGGGAACGAAGTGAGAAATTCTGAAATATGCAAATAAAAAGTTAGTATATAAACATTACGTGTGGGGAATTTAATGAACAGGTATATCCCCTTTATGATGCAGCACACGAAAGAATTGTTAGTTCTGTGTGTGTTTTGCCTCGAATTGCAACACTACAATTACGCGTAAAGCCTAGAAACACACACCAGTGGCTATTCAAGAGAAACGTTCTGAAAGTCTACACGAGGCATTCATCCTTCATGACAATACAACAACCCATATCGCTGTGTGTGGGGGGGAAGGGGGGGTAGAATCTCGCGCGAAGGGAATGAGTAGTACCTGAATATCTACAATATTCGCCAGACTTATCGTCTCGCAGTTTCGAGTTCATACCAAAACTGAGGGATGCATTGCGTGAAGCACGAGAACATTGTCACATCATTACCCATGAAATCAGGAGATTCGCATATGGAGAGATCACGGGTATTCGACGCCTTCCACATCGTTAAAACTCGAGATGCTATTGGTATGTATTTCTCGCCTATATGTATAATTGTGATTATACTTTCAATTTTTTGTGATGTTGCAGTTGAGGTAAAACATGTATAGAACCAACTGTTCGTTGCACTAATTTTTCTCGTGTTATATCCTGGTGGGGATATGTATGTACATCTAACTCCATATGTGTAACATTTACATATGTACTAACTCTCAATTTGCATGTATCAGAACATGTTTCCCAGTAAAAATAAATTGACGCATATTGCTATTACAGTAAAGAAGCGTACCTGTTGCATGCAATTTCTTGATTAGTTCTGATTATAGATGTGGCGTTGCGTATCAACATTTCGAATCATTGTTTTTAAGCTCTTCGAGTCATGTATTGCACGTAAGGTAAATATGGATAGAACATTGTCAAAAGTCAAGTTATCAAGTGAAATCCATAATAATGATAAAGTATATGCATCTTCGAATTACCCAGGGTGACCCACGGGAAGAATACGTGCTTCAAATATCTCACATCTTAATTTGGAATCTCCAGACTCGATTTAGCATGCAACGTGACTTTGAACTGATCACATGACAGACAGTCTGGTGCTTATGAAACCTGATAGGCCCTTTCCTCGTATAATGTATACTTCAAAATTCACAGGGAGTCGCGCTTAGTAGTAGAGCGGTCACATCCAGAACAAAGGGTGCTGAGTCCGATTCCAGGCCATCTAAGTATGATCGACAACATCGTGCTCATAGATAAATTATACAAACTCGAAAGAAGTAAAGCATCTACCGTACTTCTTTGTTAAATGAAAAAGGAAACCATGTTTGCTGTTTCTGATGAAATCATAAGAAATTTCGTGGCTGTCATTGATAATAATAACACAACATACATGCTAGAAGAGAAATAAAATTTTCCATGTTTTGCAGAAGAAATTTAATTAAACTGTAAGTTAAATTGCATTGTAAAGATGCCTGGATGCGGAAGACCCGAGTATAATTCTCGGTGTGAGTAGCGTGTGGTAAACTGTAGATCCACGTGCCAAAGAGAAACTTTGAATTAAAGAAACTTCATTTTCCGTACAAGTCAGTTTTGAGCACTTTTCTTTCATATTGGTGTGGGAGCTGATGTGGTTCGAATTCCATATTAATCTGTAGGTACACGTCTCATACAGCCTCGGTACTAAAAGAGATGCTGAACTCCAAACAAACTTAATTCTGTGTAATGGGAACAAGATAATCCCTCAAAGTGCATTTACAATTATTGCCAAATAGAAAATCTACTCTTGAGCTGCTTGCATATATATATATATATATATATATATATATGTGTGTGTGTGTGTGTGTGTGTGTGCGCTCTTTACACAGCGCATCATTCATATATAAGCATGAATCTCCTTGTTATTCCTCACATCTGTACATGTCCCTTTGCAGACACAAGTGAAAGAAGTCTTGGTAAAAAAAATCGACACGAGATACCGTAAAGGGGAGATTTTTTTCGATTACCTTTTCAATATCTCGTACCGTTTCCAAGATTTGAGCCTACTTCCGGTTGGAGCTTTTAATTCATGTATGATCTGTGTTTTATTTCTTCTTGCTTGTAGTATGTAATAAGCAAATACATAAACTAAGTAACTCTATGGCCTATGGAACCCAGAGGTTCAATGTCGCATTTACAAAAGCTCTCCACTGACTTCTATCCTTAGCCAATTGGATCCAGTTTCTACTTTGTATTCCTATCTCTGCGAGATTCATCTTAATATTGTCCTCCCATCTGCGCCTACGTCTTCCTAATGGTCGTTTTCCAGCTGGTCTTCCAAGTTAAGGTTTTGAAAGCGTTCCTACTTTCTTCCATTCTGGCTACATGACCTGCCCACCTGAGCCTCCTAGATTTGATGACCGTAATAATGTTGGATAAACCGTATAAATTATGTAGTTCCTTGTTATGAAGATTCCGCCATTCCCTGTTCCCGTTTCTCTTGGGTCTTCGTCTCAGGATCTTGTTCTCAAATACTTTCAACCTATGTTCTTTGTTCCGAATAAGAGACCATATTTCGCAACCATACAGAACAACAGGCATGATTATCGTTATATACATTTTAAAATAAGCTAATACATTACACATACAGTCAATTACAATGTCAGTGATATATACGGTGTTCATTACAAAACACTCCAAACAATAAAGATTCAACTTAGATGGAGAAATGGTTATCCTTCGTTTTTCATTATAATTTGGCCATGAAACAAACACCTGAGTGATATGCAGCCCCTATATACAATTATATGGTGTTGGAATGTATAATAGGTAGGATATGATGCTTTAGTTTTTTTTTTTTTTTATTTCCAGTGTACCCATAAAAATGTTTAAATAAATAATGGCTTTTTTTTTTAATATTGAGTAAGAACTGGAAAATCTATGCAAAATTTGCAATCGGTCAGTGAAAACGTCATCTTTCTAGAGCCTGTAGTTTCCGAGGTCTCACTGTCGAAAGGGTTTGCCACAAACATATAAACTTCCACAAGCGTATAGTTTAAGAAACTCCAGAGATGGCAGCACAATTCATTTGCATTTATTTCGGAGAAGGCTTATTAAAATGCAAAGGCTTTGAACTATTATTTAAAAGGATAAACTTTGTGAATAAGATTCTTTAAGTAATTTATTTAAAGTACACCTTTTTAAAAATATTTGTCTTTGTTATAAACGTGAAATCACAAATAACCGTAAATCAAAGGTTCAGAAAATCACATACGTGTATATACATAACAAGTGTAACCTGTTTCACTTGTAATGCTTAAGATTTATGCTTACCTGTTCTCTGTGCCAGAACATACCATTTCTTCCTTACTCTGTTTTATTCTTTTGATTTCTTACTTTATTTTGTTAGACATTGCTCATTCTTCCCTTTTACCAGTTCGTGATTTCTGTGCGTTTTAAACATATGAATTCGACTAATATATTTGGTAGCCTTTGTCATATACGATACTGTACAATTAGTGTATACTGTATAATTAGTGTTTTTATTTTTCAGTTACCGAATGTATAGGAAGAGTCAGACAACGGGATTTCCATCACTCATTACAATCTTCTCAGCACCAAACTACCTGGACGTGTACAATAACAAGGCAAGTAATTTCATGTTAGAATATGAAATACATAGAAGTAAATTAGCCATTTCTAGTATTTTGGATAGTTTTTTACCAAATATAACGATTGTGACCACTGTTTCGTTGCGTTTAGTTTTCCATCAGCCATGTAGAAGGTTTCAATTGACTTTAAAGTTTGTTTGAAATGGAAGAAGAAAATAATATCCAAATAATGAACTTTTACTACCATGTTGATTGAAATCATACCAAAAATTCCTTGTCCGTGGCTTTATTTTTGCAAATTAAACTGTTAGAATGGTATTCATTTTCTTGTACATATTTGTATATTAATGTATAATAATGTATTTTTTTTCTTTGTACGTTATTTTAATTTCCCACCCATTATTACATGATTTTTGGGTGTTTTCGCAAGAGAGGTGGAAACTAAGAGCTTCAACTGTGATCACATTCCTGTTGTTTTATCAAAGCTCCTTTATCCAATTCCTATGTTTCAGTGTTTATTTATTGATTTATGTACACTGAGTCATTTCTCTAATCTTATAATAAAACATCTACAAAAATTAAGCACAATATGAAAAAGCAATAAATATTAAATTTTAAACAAGTAAATATTAAATTTTAAACAGAAAAATCTTAAAACATTTAAGCGACACAAAGGAGCTAGATCTTTGGTGTAAATTTTATTTAATGGAAACCAAACATTCCGTAAACAAAGTAAAAGTACCACAAAGGACGTATTTGCAAATCGAAAATATTGGGTATGAATTAATGAGATAATGATGATAATGAGATAATGATTAGTATTTACTTATTGTATTATTATTATATTTCTGGTTTGATTTATAATTCAATTTATTGAAGTATTTACAGTTTGCCACTGATAGGGTATGTTCCCTATGTATTCTGGATGTTACAAGCGTATACTTGCGTTGTCACTAACTGAATATATAGAAAAATGTGTACGATATGTTTAATACATCATACAGCATGTTGCCGCCTCCTGTATAAGCAACTTGGTCAATGTCTATGATGTGTTTTTCCTCCTTGTAATAGCAAACACACCTAAGACTACACCGTTTTAATTGCTGTACTTTGTAAGAAATTTGCCTATCATTACCCATATATATCCCGAAAACGGTTGAACATAATTAAACCGAACGAAAACCCAAATAGGAAATGCTATGGGGCACATCGAATGGTGTTGTCGCAGTGCCCCCAGGGCCGCCCTTCATGGAGGCCTGGGGTCCAACTTTAAAATTTTAAATAGAAACATGGGACGATTATACATCGTTCGATAGGTTTTTAAAAACTAAAACCCGTTGTGGCAAAAGATTTGTTATATATCGGTCACCGTATTAAAAATGGCCGCCAAGACATGATGCCTGTATCAGATAAAACGAGCAGTACCACTAATATGAAAATGGTTGGAGATAAATGAAAAGAACAAAAAGGGAAACAGGCAAATGACATGGGGCACGTCGAATGACCCGGTGACCCCCAGGGTCCAATTTTAAAATTTTAAGTGGAAACATGGGGCAAGTGAGACCTTGTTGATCTTTAAAAACCCTAAATAGCACTGTGGCAAAACATTGTTCATATGGGTCATCGTTTTCAAAATGACTACAAAGACATGGTACCTGTATCAGATAAAACGTCCAGTGCCCAAGAATAAAAAGGTTAAAGATAAATGAGCAGAATAAAACTCGTATAGGAAATCACAGAGGGTATTAATCATTCCATTTCTCGAGAATGATGCAACAGAGAAAAAGATGATTAGAGGAAAAGTACAGGGTGCGGCACGTAAAACCGGCCCGTCGTAATATTCTGGTATATTGTGTTTTTGGCAACACTTAAATAATCTACCTTCCTACCAAAAGATGGCGTGTCGAGGTCGAGTCGACTTATGTGACCTGCAGCAGTCACGTGCAGCCGCAGCCAGTGAAACTTGTCGAAACCAGTTGAGAAAAAGGCCTCGTTGTGTTAAGCCGGGTGAGTGTCAGTGTGTGATAATGCCGTATTCGATACCCGAGCGTGTTGCCATTGTTGAAGGGTTCATTCTCACTGGATCTTTTGTGAAAACAAAGAATTTGTTTCGGGAGAAATTTCCAGGACGTTCTGTGCCAGCAAAAAGCACCATTCAGGAATTGATTGAAAAATGGCGGCGTACAGGATCGGTTCAAAATGCTCCCAGGACCATCTGTCTGCACACCTGAATTAAAGATGCAGGTGGAGGAGATAATGACAAGAAGTCCTCGAAAGTCAACCAGGAGATTGAGTCAACAGGTTCATGCGAGTGAGAGAAGTTGCAGACGTGTTTTAAGGGGACTGAAGTTAAAACCGTACCGGATAAGTGTTGTGCAAGAACTGAAGGAGCCGGACCTGACCTCCTCGGTCACCAGACTTGTCCACGTGTGACTTTTACTTATGGGGACTGTTAAAGGGAAGAGTATACGAAACAAATCCACACACAATTGAAGAACTCAAGACCAGGATCCAGGATGTCACCAATAGCATTACAACACAAGAACTGACAAGGGTATATATGAATCTCCTCAATCGTGCTCACATGTGTGTTGAAGTGGGCGGAGGACACTTTCAGCACCTGCTGTAAAGGCTGCTGTGAAGGTGAGTAGTCATATTCAATACATTACATTTCATTTTATGTGTTCACTTTACGGGCCGGTTTTACGTGCCGCACCCTGTATCATAATGCAGAGTGAGGTGCAATTAGATGGAGCAGCATCTCACTCTGCGCAAAGAGTGGTGGAGTATTTGAACACGCGTTATAATGGAAAATGGAATGGAAGAAATGGACCAATACTAAGGCCCGCACGATCCCCAGATTTATCCTCACCAGATCTTTACTTCTGGGAATATTTGAAGACTGTTGTATATAAACGCGAACCTAAAACTAGAGAAGATATGATGGAGCGAATTCCAATGGCTTGTGCTCAAATAGTAAGTAACGTTTTATTACAAACTGGCATGCATTTTCGCCGAAGGATTAATTTGTGTATACAGGCAAATGGAGATGTCATTGAATAAACTATGAAATGGAGTCCCCATTTTGTTGGTACGTGAGAGGCAAAGAGACTCAAAAGATGAGAAAAAACACCCCGAACGTGGGAGGCCAGGGGACACGCAGAAAAAAACACCCCGGACGTAAGAGGTAAGGGGGCTCAGAAATAAAAAGCCCTGGCCATGACTTGCAAGAAGACACAGAAGGAAAGGAATCAAACCAATATCATGCAGACGACGGTTGAACAAAACATACGTTTGTACACATTGTTCTAAAAACTGCATTGTTCGACAATTTTGTTTCGTATTTCAGTTGATTCATTTTTGCATCAAATCATTGCCTTTAATAAAAATGGGAGATACCATTTAACATGAAATTTACCTACTTTTTCTCATTACAGAGACATCCATCTCTTATAAAAACATATTTCAGGTACTTTATTTTTCTAAGAATTAGATTTCCTCCTTTATATTATGGCACTTTGAATCTTTTTATCTGTTACATCATTCTCGAGCCGTGGAATGATAAATACCCTCTGCGATTTCCTATTGGAATTTTTGATCTGTTCATTTATCATTAACCGTTTTCATTCTATGGGCACTGGACGTTTTATCTGATACAGGTACCATGTCTTGATGGTCATTTTGAAAACGGTGACGCATATAAACAATGTTTTGCCACAGTGTTCTTTAGTCTTTAAAGATCTGTCGAACGAGGTATCTATCACTCGCCCCATGTTTCTATTTAAAATTTTAAAGTTGGGCCCTGAGTCCCCACGCAAGGTGGCCCTGGGTTGAGTTGAGTTGATTTTGAGTTTTACGTCCCGTTCAGCAGCGAGGCTATATGAGACGTGGACCTACTGATTAACGTGGAATCCGAACCACATGAGCTCCCGCCGGGAATCGAACCCGGGCCTCCCACGCCAAAGGCGTGTACGCTAACCGCTTAGCCACGGAGGAGCTCGAGCAAGGTGGCCCTGGGGATCACCACGACATCATTCGACGTGTCCCCATGCCACTTGCCTGTTTCGCTTTTTGTTCTGTTCATTTATTTCCAATCGTTTTCATATTAGTGGTACTGCACGTTTTATCTGATACAGGCATGTCTTGGCGATCATTTAGAATACGGTGACCTATATATGACAAATCTTTTGCCACAACGGATTTTAGTTTTTAAAAATCTATCGAACGAGGTATCATTCGTCCCATGTTTCCATTTAAAATTTTAAAGTTGGACCCTAGGCCTCCATGAAGGGCGGCCCTGGGGGCACTGCGACAACACCATTCGATGTGCCCCATAGCATTTCCTATTTGAGTTTTCGCTCGGTTTAATTACGTTCAACCGTTTTCGAGATATTTCCGTGGAAAAATTGAAATGAGCCACCCTGTATATTGCAGATTTCGTTCTGCAATATGAGAATTAACGTTGCGTAAAAACCAGTGTGCCGACCAAACATGACTATGTTGACTGTACGCCATATGAGTGTAGTACATAACCTCCCATGAAACAGTGTAAATCATAGGTAATTTTTATTATTTTCTACTGTATAGCATACAGAAAAACGTTAATATTGGTAAGGACATCCAAGAAACAATCGGATCTATTAATATATTGATTATTATTATTAGTAGTAGTATAGTAGAAGCAATAGTATTAATAATAATAATAATAATAATAATAATAATAATGTGATTCATTATATTCAAATTTATGAACAAAGAATCCCTGACATGAAATTATGATACAAGATCCAAAACTTCTTTACTGCCTCGTAAGATAATCAAGAATAAATTGTTCACTATATATTTGGATTGGACACCACAGAAACATCAAATTTTCGTACAATATCCACTTTTACTGTATATCATTACTATTTAATTATAATCATAGTTTTGAGGGTTCTTGCATTTTAAAATATTTTACGCATTTTAGGATAGGACACATACTAGTTCGTAAGTGAAGTCTTTACCCGACCAAGGTAGGTCCCATAGTTTTGGAGCTATGAACCTTTAAAATACATTTTTTCATGATTTCGGCAGCCTATAACACGTAAACGATGCGGTTTTCGCCCTATGTTTATTGGAACTATTTTGTTTGTTTTAATCCCAGGAATCACTCCTCTGCTTTTCTTACAATATATATTCTTACAATTTTTTATATTCCCAAATTCAAGGTGACGGATATTGATATATTCAGGAAGTGTTGACCACCCTACAGAATGTCGGTCGTACGCCGTTTCGGTCCTATGCCGTGTGGGTCCTACGCAGTTTCGGTCCTGTGCGGTTTGGGTCGTATGACGGTTTTCTCCTATATATCAAGAAAATAATTGTTACTTAATATTGCGTGATTATAAAATAATGTACTTTTTATTATTTCGATCGTATGAAAGTTATGCTTTCGATCTTATGCAGTTTCGGTTCTGTGCCGTGTCGATCCTATGCCGTTTCAGTCGTATGCCGTTTCGATCCTACGCCGTGTGGATCCTGTGCGTGTAACCCTATTATATTCCTCCAATAAGATCTAAAGATCACAGTAAACAGTTTTTCAAACTAAGCAATAACGTTTATACTAAAGCAGTAGTGTTTCACTATCTGTTTCTTTGTCCATAGCAATATTTTTTTCCGGTCACTTTGAATTTAAGCAACCTATGATCGGTTACACAAATGATAAGTTGGATTGCACCCTTGCAGGCAAACAATGAATCTCCAGTTTGAAAACCAGTTAAAATAGCCAACTAGCCTTAAATCGAGCAAAGGATTCTCAAATACTGCATATTGTAAAAGCACTTTCTTAATTGTTAAAGGAAAAAAATGATAGTTGAATAGGAAATAAAGGAATTAAAATTTCCTTTAATTTAAGAGAGATTAATTAAAATGAAACTAGTTTAAATCGTCCAGATCATTCAAACTTTTTCGTATAAAACACAAGTACATTGTGCCTTGTTCTTATAACATTGTCTCGAACTTCGAAGCTCACATATTAATATACTGAAAAGTTAAGACTATTTCCACTTCTCGCTAAAGCTTAATATGTTCATGCATGTTTTGTTTATCATCAGGGTTAGATTTTATTAGGCAAAATGGGATTTTATTGAATTTTGTACAGTACGATGCAAAAAACCTGCAACATGAGAGTTTAAGTTCATTGTGAAACTACGCCTAACAACGTAGGCAACCACCTAACGTCTTCGTGGCACTAATCACGCCAGAATAAACCTCAGCTCCGTCCCCCTGCACACTTCGTTTGGAGCAAGAAATGCGACCTCGTGACTACAAAACACAAATTTCACACAAGATGGAGTGATAGAATAAGGTTCCCCTCATTTCCTTTTTTCATTTCACATCCTCAGCTTTAAAGAGAGAGAAAGAGATGAAAGTGATAAAAACTAAATAAAGAGAAACACGAGAAGAAAAGAAAAGAAATATATTGACAAATGACACATGTACTTCAAAAGGGGACCGCGACAAATTTTGTTATGAACCATATGTAATCAGAATCAGCAAACCACATATACATATTTACACATACTGAGTGTTATATTACACATATTTATTTAAAGAAATAAAAATGCTCGGAGTAACTTGAAAATTTCTTAAAATATTTAAATATAACGGAAAGAAGAGATTACTTCTCTATTCTTTTTCCTCGTAGCATCCATCTGCATGGAGAAATGAGAGATAGAAAGAGAAGATCTTAGAGATTCGCACGTATACAGCATCAGAAACTGCTGAATGAAAAAAAAATTACAGTCCCCAAACAGGATTCAAACGCAATACCATAGAATTAGAAAGCACACACTCTACCGATATAGCTATTCTCACACTGCTAACCCCTTCCTACATTATTAACCATGAAAGCTGGAATGGAATCTGCAGAAAACTAGGTCTTACATGTTCATGACAAACCGCCTTTACCCTATGTCTAATTGTTATTTTAAAAAGGTACCTATACACATGCATAGAAAAAGTCAAATGAATAGTTAGTCAAAATGATGTTGATGCCACCTAATTCTTCATCATTTTGCCTGTCTCGAGGAAGAAGAAAAGAAAAAAATTTAGAGGTGGGAACACAGGAAGGACAACCGAAAATAAAAATTGGAGAAAACTGAATGCCAAGGATGAATATATATATATATATATATATATATATATATATATATATATATATATATATATATATATATATATATATATATATATATATATATATATATATATATAAAATGCAGGGAAAAGAGCAAAGAATTTAACACACATTCGAAAAGAAGGTTCACAACTGTGATCTATATTTAATGCAGGGATGCAAGTAAGCAACAAAATTTTACTAGCCCAAGAGAAAAAGCTACTCGCCCATATCCCTCAATAGAAATAATTTACTTACCTGCGGTATGATGATAAATACTCATCCGCACCGATTAACCACTCACCCTGGGGCGAGTGGTTATTTGCATCCCTGATTTAATGTATTGCATATTCTGTTTTCTTTTAAATGGCTTGCTAAGTAACAAATATTAATTTGTAAAAATGTGTCCAATCCCCAAGTTGTCTTGTTTTCTCACTATCTTAGTAATAGTGAATAATCTATGTTTATGCGAAATAATAAATCACTTATTTTCTCACAGCAACCATGTACTGTTGATCAGTGGCGTAACTAGTTTCACTGCGCCCTGGATTGATCGATCATCGATTTACTCATACCATTACTAATACGATTTATTCATTCTTACACACTAAAGTAAAAGTGCTGGAAGTCTTTAAATATAGGATAATGCACAATATTGCTAAACATGACGTTATACTATGAAAGGCAGGTGCAGAACAAGTAGATGTGACTGTAATCCGCTGTTATTCCATGCAAAAAATACTCACTGTTAGTAACAAAATATTTGCCAATTTCTTAAATCCAATACATTAGAATGTAGTAGCAGTTACTATCTCCCAATAACGTAAATTCCATCGAGTAGTAAGCATAAACACAAACCTGTAACTATGCAATATTTTACTTACATAAAATCCCCGAAGCACTGTACAGATTTAATCTGATTTATTTGTGGAATTCAGGTACATATAAGATTGCGATTGATCTGACGGTGAGAAAATTGTTCACTTTTGGCAAAAACAGTTCTATTCTATTATTCGCTACAAAATCATTTGTATGCATATACGACAGACAAGAAAACAGAAACAGGTAGAGTGCAAATACTCTAAATAATATTTATCGAAATACTACGAGGAAACTGAAATATGGCCGAGCGGTTTAATAGAGTATATCTATTACCTCCAAATCTTCGTATTCGAATCCACTTTTTTTTTTTTTTTTTTTCTCGCGTGCTTCTACTATTGACGTTGCAAGTTTGAGTCCAGAGTCAATACATTTTTCTATACTTCCTTCTGTAATTCCTATAAACTGACTTGGAAACAAACAAAGTACCAGGGTGGAAAAAAATAATTATTTTTTTTTTTAATCATTTTTGTTGATTTTTTTGATTTAAATCGATTTTTTTGATTTAAATCAAATCTTTCTCCTCGTATAATACAAGTCGTGAACTGGAGAAAAAGCATTAGGAATTAGTATTAAATGCTAATTATGCCATTTAAGTGAAAGTATTGGGGTTGAATTTTGAATTATCCCAAATCGTTAACCTATATCAATCCCAAACAATATTTCTTAGCCCTTTTAAATTATGGCTCTTTTTAAAGGTAAATTATAGACTTTCAGTCAAGCAGCTACAGCATCATCCCTATTTATCCTAGAATCATGGTCCATACATCACTCTCTTTAGAATAGAACAGTTTTAAAACGGTAACATTCACATTTCCCTATTATGTCCCTGAAGCGGGAAATTTTGAGAGTAATCGGATTTTTTTTTTAATATATATTTTTTACTTTTTTTTAAAAAAAATTGATCCCCTCTGGATTCCCCTGTGTTAACGCACAGATCTCAAAATCAACTGGGAAATACTAATGGGTATACTAAATGTGTGTACAAAATTTCAAACTTCTAGCTTGAGTAGTAGGGGTGAGGAAACTATTTAACAATGAGCTAAGAAGATCCCCACAATGCCCCCAGATGACCCGGATGTAATATAAAAATTTCCTCAGACATTCCTATTTATTCTAGGGTCATGATTTGTACATTATTCTCTTCAGAATAAAACAAATTTTCAAACTGTACCCTTCAAATGTCTCGATCATGTATTTGGGGTGGGTAAATCACGAAAAAAAAAAAGAAAATTTTCTGTTAAAAATATATTTTAAAAAAATACCTCTATGGACCCCTCCCCCTGTTTTAAGGCAGAAATCTGAAACAAATCTGGAAAATACTGAGTGGTGCACTGAGTAAATGTGGAAAATTTCAATCTTGTAGTTGCAAAAGTAAGCCCGCGAAAAATATTCCCCAAATACCCCAGATTCCCATACAAAACAGGATCTCCGTTAACAGTTTCCTGAGACGTCCCTATTTATCTTAGGAACATAGTACGTACATCACTTTCTTCAGAATAGAACAGCCTTTCAAACGGTACCATTCATATGTCTCCATCTGAGACGGGAAAATCACGAAAAAAGCTATTTTTTGTTAAAAATATCCTTTTTTAAAAAATATTTTTGCCCCTCTAGACCCCACTGTTTCCACGCAGAGATATGAAAACATCTGAAAATTATTAAGGGGTGCACTGAACGAGTGTGCAAAATTTCAGTCTTCTGAACGCAAAATTTAACCCGTCAAAAAATAATAATAATATTTAATACACATAACAATGTTTAATAAAAATGTAATGTTTAATAAAAATACACATAACAAAAAATATCTTAAATTTATGATGTCATCACACGCTATGCCTTAATGCAGAAAGGCGTGACAGCATATGTAACGTGTTCTAAAATGCCTCCAGCCTTGAAGAAAACTAAGTAAAAAGCCTTATTGATACTTTTTTAATCGAATAATGAAGACTCTACCCTATCACCTAAAAGTAGGTCATATAATTTAAAATGTAAGCATTAAGGAAAAAGTACAGCAACGTTTATCAAAATGACAGTTTTTTTCACAGAAGTTACTGAAACTCAGAACTAGCTTGCGGCATGAAATACATAAATTTCGCCTGAAGTTATAAAATTAACAAAAAAGAGGGGATAGTACTCCTCTAAATACGCCCTATTATCTGGGAGCAAACAAACAGACACGCACAAAAAAGAATTTTCGTCTTAAATGTCGATGGTGATTTCCCCGTTGGAATAGTTGAAAGAAGAAAGCAGGGTTGCTCCGTTAGCTGTTCAAAACGGGATTTTCCTTAATCATCCTCTGCATGACACTTGTTTTCATACTATATTGTACATTTGAGTCTCATTGTATTATGATTATTAACTTCCATAATCGAAATAACAGAACAGAAATGGGATTTTACTTATTTTCACTTTAAATTAATTTATTTCGGAATTCGATTTAAATCAACGATTTTTATTTTAAAAAATCAAGTAATTTAAATCTTGATTTATATCGTGATTTAAATCAGACTGATTTAAATCAATCCACCCTGCAAAGTACACATGTTTATTGTAATATTCTAATCTCGAACTTTGTTATTCTCTTCTTTTGAATACTTGAATTTCTTATACTTTCATAATTTCGATTAATGCATATTTCCAAAAAGTTAAGAATCTAAGTGAAAAAGCTCAAAGCTAGAGCTAAAACCGAACCTGCGACATTGAATTCAAATAAGTAAAACGATGTGATCGACAGTTTAACATAAAGTTCAATAATCACTTTACGAGAAGATACCACCACATGAACGTCGTAATTTTACAATAAATTCCCTTTAAGTAATAGTTTGCTCAGGGTGTCTACTGATGCTGGAAATACTGGAATTATACTGGAATTTAATTTTGATGCTGGAAATACTGAAAATATACTGGAATTTTGATCCACATACTGGAAAAATCACTGGAATTTTGAAAATGAAACTCTGTAGACACCCTGTTGTACGACTAAGGTTTCGTATCGATTCATGTATTTTGCTGATTAGTTTCTTCTTTTGCTTATAAATTTATCAACACCAGTGGCGTAACTACAATGGAATGAGTGCAGTTGCAACAGGGTGCACAGTAAAAGGGCGCAAGGAAAAAAAAAAAGGAATACGGAAAACTGTTCCTCATGTAAAGAACGTCTGAAAACATTTCAAAAGGTACGCTATGACTATTAGCAGTTAATTGGCAACAGTCAATACCGGGGCGTATCCAAGAATTTTTGAGGAGAGCGCAAATCTGAAAAGTAAACTTGCGATATTTTTCGATATTTGGTTCGCTAACTGAAAATGTGGACTGCAGTGCTTCATAATACGTATTTATCTCCATCCTTCTGGAGGCGGCATTGGGGATAGCCATGTTGTTCAACAATAGAGAAGGCAGGATTACCATGAACTGGAAACTCATACATTGCCTACAATGAGAGAAGAAGTCTTTCGAAATCTTCCTTTTGAGAGAAATTTTAAAACTTTTTTTTTTTTTTTTTAAACAGCCTTTGAAGAAGCGCTTCATGAGGGACTAATTTATATATTTTATTCCTCATGGAGGGTCGCCCGGGCCCAACGCCTGCTTCCTGGATCCCGACTGGGCAATACTCGGACAATCGTCACTGCAATGTTTCACTAGCTAGCTGCCTAGTGAAAGTTTTGCATAGTGTGTCATTGCAACCAGCGCGCTGCGCTCCTCCCAGGTTCCACCTGCACCGGAGCATAAAACGAAAGTTCGGCCTGTTTGAAACCTAGTTGACACTTACAAAACTATCCTGTACTTCGTACTTATATTAAGAACTATATGTAATGATATTCTACCTTTAAAGTATAAGAGTAGCAATAATAATAATTAAAAAAAAAATGCTCTTTCTGTCTCAACCAACCTTATTAAAATAATAAATAAACCTATGTACTAAAGTAATCATTCGTAATTAACCTTTATTTTACGGCTGTCAGTACACTGCCAGAATAGTAAATCCCTTCTTTCCCGCGTGGCACTGTACTGACACAGGTGAAATGTTTACTTTGACCCGCGAGCACACATATTTTTTTTAACTGATGTGCTTTATTGTATGAAGAGATAGTCCATAGTGAAAGGAACCAAAAACGTTGGTTCTCAACCGGTGTGCTCGCGGGTCAAAGTAGACCTTTCGCCTGTGTCAGTACAGTGCCACGCGGGAAAGAACGGATTTACTATTCTGGCAGTGTACTGACAAGCCGTAAAATAAAGGTTAAATATAATTTACATTTTTTACAAACCATATAAAAGAATTTTTCGCACGCTGTCGTCCTCAGATTAAGTACATTAAACTATTTTCATTTAATTTCCTTTGAACATAATTCATATTAAGTATGCCCTGATAACTTAGGAAAAAGACAAGTAAATCTTTAGATTTCTTAATAAAAATTATATATACGGTAATAAAATTCACATCATCTAATTTTTTAGGCTTTATTTACTTTCTTCTTTGTTTTTGCCTGTTAAAATTTTATAATACAGAATTAAGTTCTGTTCGCCAATACATCAATTTGTAGTAATTTGTACAAAAAAAAAAAAAAAAAAAAATGAAAATTTGTATTGTCCACGAATATACTTGAGATTGTATTATGTTGTATTGATTGTTTCTACACCGTTAATTGATTTTGTTATTCCCTATTCAAATAAAACTTCTTTATATGTGTATATATATATAATTATTATTATTATTAGTAGTAGTAGTAGTAGTAGTATTAACGCAACAGCTAACATGCGTGGGACAGGGGGCGGGTCTCTTATTTTGTGTATTTATTTATTTTTAAGGCTGAATGCTGTTTTTTAAAAAATAAACTTAACTATGTTTTGTAAGCTATGTACACGTACTGTATTATTACTTATCGCTTTTTCGTCAAAGGTATTAAATTTAAATAATTGGAAAGTATAAACCTGCCTATTAAATGTGATTCTTATAAATAGTTAATGTAATCAGCGGCGTGCCGTCAAGGGGACTAGGGGACTAGGCTAGTCCCCTGGAATTTTAATTAAAGTATTTTGTGATAAATATATACCAAAGAAAACGGAAACATTGTTTGTATTTCTCTATTTTCGTAAAATAACACTATTTCAATTGTTCTGATACAACTATAGTCAGCGCACGTGTGCTGGGTGCGACAGCGAAGTGAAGATCGGAAACGCTCGGGTTTTAATCGGCTTTTCTCGGAGAAGGAAACAGGGTCCAGCCAGCTAGTCCTCATATTATGTTGTCTAAGCTCTAAGCACGGGCGTTTTGTCGTAAGCGAATTTAATACTCGTTTGCTTTTTACAGTTAATAGTTTTAACGCAATTAAAGTTACAGTATTAATCTTGACACTTTAAGAAATCTAGTGAAGTTTGAACTTTTTAGATTATCAATATATTTTGCAAATGACTATAAGAATAAAGTATGGAAGGGGACTTGTCTGAGAAATCGAGTCCCTTGCAGCAAAGCGATGGCGCAAAGAGTGATATTACTTCAATTGGTATAGGGGACAGTAGGGGTGGGGATCGGCCGTTTCAGTCTTGTATTCTGGACCATTGGATTGCTTAATTTTCAAGAAATGCAACAAATAATAACCAGTGGTAGAACAACTCCAAGCATTTTCATTTAGACAAAAATGAAAGATTATATATATATAATATCAAAACGGATTATTTTGCTTCTTCAAAATAGTTAACTGCATGTAAGACAAGAAACAAACTGTATTGCTGGCCTTGTATTCTGTTCCACATAGAAAAGGATGTGTGGAATAATGATTGCTTTTGTAACATGAACAATTTTCACAAACCCAAGTTGCGCCAAGAAAAATGTTATTCACACCTGTCCACAATAACTAAATTGAAAACTTTCGGGAAACCAGAATTGATTTTTAATTGAGCAAGCAATGTAGAAGTTGATTCTAACCGAGAACTAATGAACCGATTGACTTATTCCTCTTGTTTTATGGCTAAACAAGAGCTATCATTGAGAAGTCATAACAGACAGGAAGATTCTCTCAATAAGGGAAATTGAAGTAATTCAGTTACTTTCCGAAATGGACTTGCAGGAGCGTCTGAAGAAAATTTTGTAGGGAAGGGTCGTATACATTTTGCTATGTTACGTATACATTTTCGTGAGCCAGAGGAAGGTCCAGGCCCCACCCTGCCCTCTCGTTCGGGCGCCCATGTTGACTTGTCATCTTCACAGCATCCTGTGTTTAAAGGAACATCAAACAGAATTCAGAATTATATTATTAAATGTGTTGGTGAGTAATTCTGGATAAAATTAAGTCAGAAATAAACAGTACACTTCTTACAGCAATAATGTTGGACAAAACTACGGACATTGCAAAGATCTCTCAACATTCAATCGGTACGTGAAAGACGGCAATTCATGAAATATTTATTTGTTTTGCAGATGTTACTAGTGATTGCACTGCGACTGCTCTAAATGAGCATGATTTCCAAATTCTCTCTCATTTTAATTGTAAGCAAAAGCTTGTAGCACTAGGCAGTGGATGGAGCTGCCACATTTTCTGGACATTTGAACGGTTTACAATCTTTTGTGAAAAGGTGTTTGAGTGCACTTACCATACACTGCTATCATCACAGACTCAATCTCATTGTTCCACAGTCTGTTAATCACATCAA
The DNA here is from genome assembly GCF_964235325.1 of Thermobia domestica. Lineage (NCBI taxonomy): Eukaryota > Metazoa > Arthropoda > Insecta > Zygentoma > Lepismatidae > Thermobia > Thermobia domestica. The sequence goes on from NC_137454.1 coordinate 256,337,366, forward strand.
GGAATGTAAAATATTTTTTAGAATAAGTGGCATTCCAAATTTCTTTTCATATTCATTGAAACGCTGTAACGCACTTGCTGAATCAGAAGTAACTAAGCGATTTCCAACAGTTGCCACTATAAGACGGAATTACAATTCCAAAATTGTGAATGCAGTAAATGAAAATCAAATAGAACTCTTACGGTGTTCTGAGAACATTGTAGAAGATTCAGATAATTGCGACACCAAAGCTTTCATGACTACAAAAAAGAAAAAATGTGTGAGTTATCATTGAAGGATTTCGATTTTGCATTTCTCCGCACGGATATACGGATTCTTTAAAGTAAAACCTTAGATGTGAAATATTGCATCCAAAAAGTACAAAAGATGGTATCTCAACTTAGAAATGCAAGAAACGATTTTGAATACTTATAGAAAAGTAGAATTGGATGACAACGGGAACTTTCTAATAAAAGACGTAAAGTAGATGACTCGACAGATTCAGAAATTAAATGTGTGCGTATCTTCAATGACATTATAGATACTGTGGTTTCAAGATCTCAGTGAGTTACAATTTCTTGAGCTGTTAGATTTAAAGAATTTTCAGTGCTTGAAATCTCGATTTCCTGATTGCTTGTTTTTGACCCTTAAATCAATTTAGGGAGCTTTTTTTAAATTTTAACAATTTGCGGAGTGAATTAATATAGGTTTACAGACTTAGATTTTTCAAATAAAACTGTGACTGAAATTATCCATTCTTGAAAGAAAGAGGCTTGGTTGAAGAAGCGTTTACAGAATCATATAAATTGTGTTATTTGGCGTCAACAATACTACTCAGGACCTCCACCCTACAGCACACATTCTCTTCGAACCTAGTCCCCTGTGAGAAAAGCCACGGCACGCCACTGAATGTAATGCTTCAAAGTAGTGAATCTTTTTTATTGCTTTTTTATGTATTTTGGTGAAAATGTATAATAAAACTATTGTACTGTACTATTAACATTACAGGCTGCAGTTTTGAAGTATGAAAATAATGTTATGAACATTAGGCAATTTAATTGTTCACCTCATCCGTATTGGTTGCCCAACTTCATGGACGTGTTCACGTGGTCGTTGCCTTTTGTAGGTGAAAAAGGTAAGTCAAATTTAGCAGATTTTTGTTTTTTCGGAATTATGAACTAACTTAGTGAAGTCACAAATTTAAATGATAGCCCAGGAAATGAAAGGAAAAAATCAGTTTTTCGGAAAAAATTCGAGACAAGCTGAATTTTTGCCAGTTGTTAGGGCCCAATTAAAGGTCCTTTTTCCTGAAGTCCCCACTCCTCCCTCTTGGGCTTTCCCCTCCAACCCCCTTTAACATCCAATTTGCAATGTTTTTGATTTATCGCTCATATCTCTGTTATTAATAATCCGATCTTCAAACTGTTTTTACAGTTTTCTTCCTTAAACCACGATCTTAAAAAAGTTATTCGTAACCCTTTTCACTACGTCTATTACTTTGAGATGTTTATAGAAATATGTAAAATTTTACATTTTGTGTGTGCTTTTCTCCGTTTTTTATATTTTAACTTTTGTGTATTCGATAATTTGTAGAAACACTTCAAATAAAAGTTGTAAAGCGCTTCTTTAGCTTTAAAACGGTGTATATATTAAATATACTTAGAGGTATAGGAACGTGTAAAAGGACACCTTACGAGACCGAAGTGCGTGCTCACATGTAACACACACACAGCCGCTTGCTGCGAATTGTTTAGTAGACTTTAATATGTCAACATAATAATGGAGAGTTCCGTGTGTTTACTTCGTAAGTGGTGGTAGTCTGTTATTTTGATCCCGTGTGTGCTCATTAGGACAATCCATGGTTAATTAATATTTTTACTGAAATAGAATTTTCGGTAAGTAAGTGTAGATTTTGGACGTACCTTTTATTTAAATGTGACTTAAGTTACAGTGTCTTATTTATTCAATGTTCAAAGTCGATTTATTTTTATCTTTTTTAGCAAATCTGAGCTCTTAAAAAAATACCAGTTGTTAGAGCTATATACGAAAGTCAAAATACTATATTTCACAAAAGTAAATGTACGAATTAGTTTCCTACATCTAAACTGAAGTTTGTCAATTAAATTAAATCTCCTTACTATGAAATTCCATTGTTATTATGGAAACTTTGGACTGTTTTCATTTATCGAAAGTAATACGCAGAAAATTTAATGTGTTTCAATTTATCGAGTCAAATACTAAGATTGAATTTCCAAGTACATTCGTATTGTAAAAAGGGACCAGAGTCGCTTCCATGAAGTTTCAAGAAAAAATAATCTCAAATATAGCAATGATATGGAGTGTATTTTTCTGACTCTGTTATTCTCTATTATTGCCGTTCTCTAATATAATATATCCGGTGTTGCAAAATAAGTGTTAAAACTTTTAACCACCGTGTAAGGGACATCAAAAAAAGAAAAAAGTTCGCTTCAACTGTGATCGAATGCCACTGGTTTCGGAGATACAACCGCGGCAATCGTGGGAAAGTGAATTCCAGAGGCCTGTATTTCAAAAGCTATCCGACGTAGAGTGTGCAGCTTAAAAACTCACAAGGGAAGTCATACCTGCTGTATTTAAAAATGCAGGTTTCAGATCTCTGCAACGCGTGCGCGAGGGATGTCCCAAGGGGAATGAAAAGCTGCCCATGAAATTCACTGTCGGTTATTGAGTCCCTTCAGAAAGCCATTGAAGAGTTTTTGGGAACTGCTATAACATTTACTGAACAACATTTGGAGCTTTTTTTTATCATCTGGATATTTGTCTGATGATTCTGTCAACTGAATGAGGCTTATGAAATAGGAGTCGCAGCGATGAAAAATATAAAAAATAAAGACAAAAATTTAGCGATTTAAAGCTTCATAGAAGGAAAATGGTGAAAACTAAAGCTAAACCAAAAAACTGAAAGTTCGGTCAAAGGAAGTGGCAGTCAATCCTTAACAGCTTTTCAACAGAATGTGTGTTTGTGACAATCCAAACAAATTAAAAGAATACCTATCATGTGAGCTAGCATCTAGCCTGCGTCTCTTTCTGATGATGTCACTCCGTAAAGATACGAAATCTTCATTGCTGAAGATATTCTAAGGTGGTTTGCAAAAAGATATTGATGTAAGTGATGGAACATTTGTAGTCGATGGAGAATTTCTGATTCATTATGTGAGATGGCCGAGTGATTCCACATATGGAGAAATAGTTAAAAATTATTGTGACTATGTAATATCTAACTATGGAGGAAATGCTTTTTTTTTTTTTTTTTTTTTTTTTTTTTTTTTTTTTTTTTTTTTTTTTTTTTTTTTTTTTTTTTTTTTTAATGGATATCGGAACACTAAACACGAGGGACAAAACAGGAAAGCTGCAAATAACGCTTCATGCAAAATTAATTTTGAGGATAACACAAAACGTTTAACAGCCAAAAAAAGACTTTTTAGGAAATAAAGAAAAAATGTTGCAGGTTGGAGCATCAGAATTGGCAAAAAGGGTATATCAGTCTACACGGCAGAAGATGCGAATGTTCATATTGTGGAAGTTGCCATAGAAAAACTAAATCAGTGTTCCAAGATTGTTGTTGTAGGTTCCGATATGGATTTATTGGTCCTTTTAGTAGTCGTTAAAAAAAAAAAAAAAAAAAAAAAAAAAAAAAAGTATGTATTTTTGTGAACAAATGGGTGGTAAGGATTGAACCAAAGTATTGTGCAACATTCAATTGTTGGTTAAACAAAACAAAGAAATCAGAAGAGGTTTCGTATTTATCCATGCAATGAGTGGTTGCGACACTACGCCTTGCTTTTATGGTTTAGGAAAGGTAAAAGCAATAGAAATGTTGAAATGCTCATCTGACGCTAAGAAGCAAGCTTTGATGTTTGCTGAGAACAATATTTCCAAAGAATTGCTAAGAAGTGGAGAACATATTGTATGGACTAAACAGATACTCAAACTTGAATGAAGCCCAATACTTCAAATTCACTATGCTCACAGGAAAGTCAAATTTGAGACCGAATCTCGTTTTGGCTAAACTACCTCAAACATGTAATCAACAGCACTTACTAAGGGTTTATTTGCAAGTAGCCTCTGCTCGCTGTCGCTGTCGTATTCGAAGAATTTAGTCATTGCTTCTCTAGTTCTTTTTCACTTCACTTCATTTCATTTCGGCCTCCAGTTGGATACCTTCTTCATGGGCACGACCGTTTAGGTCCAGTTGCCTTCTTCCTAATTATGCAAAAGTGATAGAATTAGGTTTAAAGCTTCACATGAACCTTTGTACTTTAGAATTGCCGGAAATCAATGGATCTGAAAAATTGTATTTAATAAAATTCTGGTTCTGTAGATCTGGTTAATCTGTGAATCTGGTTAATTAATAAGGTTCTGTAGATCTGAAAAATTGTATTTAATAAAATTAAGTGCACTAAATTGAAACAATAAATTTGATTTAGTGTAAATAGTAATTTCCCAGCTTTTTTTTAAGGTAGTTTATTAAAGTTCTTGATGATGTACCATGTTTTTTTTATAAATTTAGATTGTTGTCTTGGATGAATTGTAATAATTTTTTAATTAATTCCCAATTTCTAATGTATATAATCATATTTGTGGAGACTGGAAAAGTATGAAAGAAATTAAGATGATATTTATTGAAGATGTTTCTTTTTTGTTGTAACAGTTCACATTGGAATATTAGATGGTTTATGTTTCCTATTTCTTTTCCATACCAGCACTTATTTGTTTCTCTTTTTTGTATTATATTCAACTTGGTGGGAGTTAAAGCAGTGTTAAAAAATTAAGCGATGATATAAAATTATTTTTGATCTAAGCCAACTTTTGAGAGAATCCCATGTATACTCCTTCGCTATGTCTGTTAGGTTCCAGTAATGGATACCAGGTTCTTCTCGTATTTTCCTTTTCCATGAGATGATATGTTCTTCAATTTTATTTCTTCTTGCTTATAAACCTTCACGCCCCCATGCTTAGTAACTGAAGAGCTCCGTAACCATGTGTACTGATGTCAACAATCATTAGACGTTACATTTTTAGGTCTAATAAAGTGTGCTGTTGCATTATGTTCGTGAATCCGTTACATCGTGAGTGCTAAGCAGAAAAGAACTACAGTGACGTTGGAAAGTAAATTACAAGCTTCAGGAGTATGTTTTTATGAAAGAATTTTGGAAAGTACTGTACTGTGCGTTTTCTACTTTTTCAGTTTTCTGTGTTTTATTTCTGTACATTTCAACTTGCACTAGAACGATTAAATGTGCTGTATAATAATTAATATAGGCCTATTTATACTATATTGTACCTGACAGCGTTATTACTGTACGTGGAGTACTCTTTTTACACAATGTATTAGTGGTTTCGGTTATCCGAGGGTTAACCAGGTTTACATTAGCTCGGATAGTTGAAATTCGACTATAAAGTCTTGTTTAATTAGTACGAGAATCTCCTTAGATGTAATGTTGGCCGAATTTCATGACACCTCGTTTGATGATAACTACTTTCAAGACGAATCAACTCGTTGTGATGATTCTCTCCAATGTTCGGCAATCACTCTCACGTAGACTTTGTTTCCGTGCTATTCCTTTTCTCTGATATCTTACCGCGAGTCCTGTATCCATTATCACATCAGACTGTCGCTATCGACACAACCAATACTTCTTCTTGGATATACTAGCGGCTGCAACTGTTCGAGCACCCGCAATTCGCCCTTTTTGGAAAGTGATCGACTCTATTTTGCACAAAATGTCGGACCTATTACGCTACGAATACGTACTACTGTGACTCAGCACAGACACAAATTAGTTACAGTATAGAAACGTTTCGTGTTACTAAGTAAATAAATTACGTGGTACCGAATATAGCACAATTTTTAATTTGAGGCATTTTTCCGCGGAGGTACGAGGTCTTTACGTAAACATACATAAGATGCTCCGAGAATAAATGGACAAACTTCACATACATGTCCAGGACCTCAACACAAGAAAAAGATTTACCTTAGGCTTTGGTTAGAAACACCCAATTCCTGAAATGGGGGGCCGATTTGAAGTACTTAATAAAAATAATCGTATGTTGCTTTCCTTGAATTGGCCCCATTGTTGTAAACAGGCGTTTCCGATCAAAGTTGTAGATAAAAAAATTTTCTTGAAATGAGGTCTTTAACACGCATGCAAAGTTAGTCAATCGTTTCATTCAGCATAGACACCCTACGACCAATTCCACTAGTTGCCTTAAATGACCCCATCTTCCTGTATATCTATATATAATATATGTATAATATATTCGTGTTATGGAACATATAAAAGAGAAAATCGAATGTTGCGTAGTTATCAGGGAATTGTTGGTGCGAATCGAGAAAGGAAGGATGCAGATGAAGTTGAAAGACACCAGACCTACCGGAATGGTGGAAAGCGTGTGTTGTCTTTGTAAGGGGTATGTTGGAAAGTCGAACGAGGCATTCCTTCGGTGGAGATGTGACATTTGTCAAGGAATTAGCTCTCATAGTAAAGAGTGTGGAGACTAAGGGGGAGGAGAGGCTTCAGTAAACGATTTTATTGTAGGTTGGAAAGCTTTCTCTGTTTTGTGTGAGGTGATGAATCCTTACGAAATATGTCAATTACATTAATTCGTAACAATAACAGTCTCACTCACAGATGTTGCTACTTGTACTGACTGCCTGATTCCAATAATGACGTTTACTGCAGCGAGCCAAAGGCTTAGGGGGGAAACAACCAGTACAACATAGCAAGATTCATTAGTTTCTATAGGGAATGGAGGCTCTGATAATGTTGGTAAGGAAATTCGGAATAGAGAATTTTACAGTGGCAAGTTGGACGCATGAATTGTTCGCTGAGGGAGGGGTTTTCTCAGGCTCAAAATATCGATGAGAAACGTCCATATCAACGTGGTTAACTATTTCCTACATATTTTACATTTCACGTTACCCCCTATTTTCTGTTTATTATTTTGTAATTGTTATTATTTTTGGTCAATACTTTATTAAATATATATAATTACCCGCACACTAGCGACATCTCTTTGCGTCATCAAGTAGGAGACAGCGTGGTTAAAACTATTAGCCTGATTGTACCATTAGGAGCATAACTAACAGAGGCGTCTTGCTTTTATAATAAGGATTATTACTGTTATTATTATCATCATCATCTTCATCATCATCTCTCTCTCCTTACTCGCAACGACCCACCGTCCTCATTAGTTATGTCCTCCTACACTAAATACATAATGTACGCGCCTTTGGCGTGGGAGGCCCGGGTTCGATTTCTGGCGGGAGCTCATGTGGTTCGGATTCCACGTTAATCAGTAGGTCCACGTCTCGTATAGCCTCGCTACTGAACGGGACGTTAAACTCAAAATCAACTCAACTCAACTCAACTAAATGCATAATAAACTTCCAGCCTGATACCATTCTCACGTCATGCTCCATTTTAACATAGTACCTATTTGGATTCTTTATCGTTATTCCTTGATTATTTTCCTTTTCTTTCTACGCATACCTCTTTATTTGATAAAATATTTAGCGAAACCTCTTAGTGTACATTTTATATATATATATATATATATATATATATATATATATATATATATATATATATATATATATATATATATATAATATGACAGTTTTCATTAAGTATATTCATGAGAGGTTTATGGTATTAACTGTAATAAGTAGTTAAGCGAAAGTATTATTGTTGCAGTTGATATATTTTTTCAAGTATATTGCAGATTTAATTATTCGATAATATAATTATCAACCATAGTTCGTCGTTATTTTTATTGGTTGTCATTGCATGATGATGATCTATAGTTATCTATTATTGCGAAATATAAAAAGTAATGTATTTGAATATATAATGGCATATGAATTCAGTTTGGAATGTACCGAAACTTAATTCTGAACTTATTTTTTCATCTTTCAGTTACAGAAATGTTAGTGAATGTTCTGAATATTTGTTCAGATGATGAATTAATGTCAGACGGTGATGATACTCTGGAAGAAGGTACGCAAGATTTTTTTGTATTCTTAAGTTGCTATCAGCTGACATAATATAATTAATGCTTACTTTTTAAAAAAAGCTTTCTTGACATACTAATAAAGTGCATTAGTGTAGCTTTTTTCAGCACGTTAACAAAGCAAAAAAAAAAAAAAAAGGTAATTACTCTTATGGTATATGCAATTTGCGATTTTTTAAAATCAGGTTAGTAGCAAAGTTTATTGTTAATTAGATTTAAATAATTCTATTGATGGTTTTACCATGAATATTAATTGCAAATATATATATAATTTTCTTTAGAAATTAGTTAACATTTATTACGAATTTTGTCTTCCTGTATTTATACACGTGATGTTTATTTGAATTTTTATTCTTTACGTCTTATTCAATATAACTGGACAGATGGTAAGGATTTAACACCTGTAGATGTCTTTGTAGTGATGTGTAGTTGAGCTGTTGAAGTTACATTTTGTTTTCCAAAAGAATTAATGTGATCTCAGTTTTATTTTAGCAAGAGAAGTAGTTGTTAACCAGATAATTATTTTTATATCCCTCAATTTTCCATATTCACTCCCTATATAGCTGTAGAGTCCATGTATTCAACAGCCATTTTTGAGTGTCAGTGCGCTTTTATCCATGTGTAGATTTTTTTTTTTTCATTGGGTCATGTATTATACCTAGTCACGTGATGTTAGGCTAAAGGACTTATGAACGGAGTTCTTATCTAATTAAAAAAAAAAAAAATGGCTGTTGCAGAAACAAGCTTGTATTAAATGATTTTGTTGACTTTCTTTTCACTTTATTTATTTATTTATTTTTTTTTTTTAAATTAGGCATTCTAGCTTTAATGTACACATGTACGACTGTGTTTAGAATACGATAGATTGTGTTTAGTGTTGTGTGTTTGATACTATGGTATTGCATTTTATTGACATAAAATAATTATATGTAACTAAAAAGGTTGCAGACTCATTCTCTATAATTAGTGTTATTTGCTGAATAAACGTAGCTATATAATCTTCTCATAATTGGAAACCTCAAAAAAAAAGAGAGAAAAGAAGTCTAATTCAAGTATCTGTTCCGTTGGTTCTAAAAATTACCAGTTATTCTTTTATAAAACCTTCTTAACTTTCCAAATAAAATAATATTAAAAGTCATATTTCCTTTTCAAACAATTCAATTGTAGATTTCTTCTTTTTTTTCATATTCTTTTTTTCACATCCTTTGCTTTAACGATTGCACCTTCTGACTGCACTTTACCTTCTCTATTCAATGGGCCCCTTCTGCTCCCGTGTGCTGGGTCGCACAGGGAAACTTTATATACAAAAGAATGGTAAGTGTCTTTTGAACACCTTCGACTTGGACAGAATCCCTAACAGTGTGAAGAAGAAATTTTTTGATGGATGAATCACTACTACCACTACTACTTTCATTACTACTATTACTATTACTACTACTACTTTACAGAGCTTAATCAGAGGGTCGTAGTGCCATGTACATGCGTTGCTATGTTGTTTAATTGCATTTCATTTTGTCTCGTTTTAAGAACATTTTTTACCCTCTTACTCATTTTATTTTTCTCAACAAATGCTGCAATTTTTCGTAGAACAGACGGTTTCTAGCACATTATTTTAGCTATCTTTTTTTTTTTTTTTTTATTGTAAACTGTGTGTATGTGAGCGCATGAAATTGAGAAGTGTTAGTAAGTTGCGTGGAAGTAAATAGATAAGATGCTTACATATAAGACTGACACTGAGAATTGTAGATTGAAGTTTGTATGTGTTGATTGTAAAAGGAAAAATATAGATAAAACACAGTTGAGCCGGTGAAAAATACAGATTTTATATTTATTCAGTCATCCCTGGAAAAGCTTAGTGCTTAAAATTTCAAAAATAATTTTATTTTATATATTAATTTCGATAATATAATTAATATTTAACTGAACTGGATGTTCACACTATTTTAGTTATCTAACTCAGGGATTGTATGCAGATAGTAACTGTTTCCGAAGGAAGGAAGGAAGGAACAAAGATAACAGGCAGTTCAAAATTCGAAATGTAAACTGTGGTGGTAGTTTGATGTAACGGAAGTGATTAAAATCTCAAAATGACCGAACCTGAACAAATGTATGTGCTAAATTAACTGCCTAATAAGCTCGTTGACTCCCTGGACTTGTATGAACAGCAGTATGTTACATGAAACTGTAGCAATATGCTAATAAGAAACGAGTACTCTACAGGTTTATTTGTTTGGTTAAGAGGAAATGGATATACAAAAAATAAGAAATGTGGTATTAAACTTCATATATTTAGTTTAATAATAATATAAAAGCAACAATAAGCACTTTCTACGTACAGGCACCTTGAATACCACTGACAATAAATTGTAATTGGTGATGTTAGTACCTGAAATATTTTTGTGTCTTTCGATGATACAAGAAAACAAGAAAACACGCTTTCTTGAAGATGCGAAACTCCCGTGAATATTTTAATTACTATAGTAGGATATTAATTACATCATATGTTTTCAACCTGTTTGATTCCATACAACTTAAGCATTGCATCTAAGTCATACAAGTCTGTCAATGGGAAGGTAGACAATTATAGTGACTCGACGCAGTAAAAGCTCATGATTAATACATTTTACTGACTTAATGGATGTCAGATATACGAATGTACCATGAGTTACTGGAGCAGTTGGCAGAACATGTAATTAATGTTAAGAAAAGTCGTCTTGTATTTATGAAGTGAAAGCTATTAGGATTTTTTTTTCTTCTTAAATCCTCCATCAAAGAAACACATACACACAGTATTGTTCTGCCTTTCTTACCACTTATGTCTTTTCAGTTACCGTTTCAAGTAAGGAACAACTCATATAAAATTGATTTCAAAAGATTTTACATGAATTCTCTCCTTTTGTCTATCTATCTATCTATCTATCTATCTATCTGATTTTCCTTGTATATTGAGATTTTTTTAGGATCGTGAATATAAACAGTTGTCAATCTTCCTTTTAAGTCTTTCTCTAGTTCTTAAATATTCCACTTAATACCTTCAAATCACTCAAGTAAAAATAAATATAACTGTATAGGATAAAAATTGCACAGTAATATCTTTGGATTACGTGTTCTCGGAAATGTTGGACTGTTCACATTTGATTTCGATTGAATAACCATAAAAAATAAAGAATGTATTCAAATAGCGTAAAAGAGATTGTGATTTAATACTAAACAGTTTTTCTTTTCTCTTCGTTTTAATTAGAAGTATTTTTAAAGCATCGAGTTTCCATTAGAAAGTAAAAAAAAACTTTCGTTTTTGCTGTTCTCTCAAAGTAATCATGTATCGACACTAATTAGAACGAGCTCACTTTGCAAATTATGGGTTATATATATTAGAGAGAGAGAAAGAAAGAAAAGATACAGAATAGTGGTCCTAAATTTGGTTTTATTATTTGGTACGTGGAGCTCTCATTTAAAGCGTGTAGGTAGAGAGAGCGTATTGTTGACCAATTTTTAACAGTAAAAAGTTTGAAATTTATCTTTAAGTCAAAATTACGAAAAATAAATTAATAAAATAAAAGAAGAAAGTATATAAAAAGTATTACTTTCTGGGTGATTGGAGAAATTACCTGTTGAATGACTAAGCCATTTAATTTGTTTTTGTGCTCGTGGTATCACCCTGTTTTGTAAATATAATGAATGGGCTGTAAAGCAAGGGATGTGTTTGTTTCGTAACCTAGTTAACGGTTCTTTGATCACAAAAATAAAGTATAGAAAATATTTCTGCACTGTTTTTAATTTAGTTCTTCCATGTGTTTTAACCGCGAATGAAGAGAGATTAATTATAGATCTTTCAGTTATCAACAGCAAAACGGAATAAAATGTTTTATTCATTTTTAGTATTCGAATTATTTCTTCAGCACTTCACCAGATAATTGATTCGTATGACTGGTAACAGACAAAAAGAAAACTGAAAATAATTTACACAGGAAGATAGTAGTTTAGATCACGAATAATAGAAATTCAAAACTATATGAACGCATTCAGGAAACCAAAAAGTTAGCACGAATACTTCCCGTTAGGGTCCTGTGTTACCCGGAATCTATTGAGGATCATGTCTTGCATGTTCTTGGTGCTAAAATTGAGCTCGACTCTCAACACAGTTGTTGACATACGTGCTTATTGATGAACTTCGTAAGTACTAAGGACGCAACAGATCTAGTTTATCAGAATATTGTGCCGTGTACAAACATCACTATCCAGTATCGTGCGATATTGCATCATTCCAAATGATTTTATTTCCAGTGAGATGGAAAATTATTAGTTGAATATCATACTGAGGAAAGAAGAAAAATTGTTCATACTCTTTAAGGACTTGAAATGTAGTGTTTTAGATTGATCGAAATATTAAACTAAATTATATAATTGAGTTGAATCAAATGTGAACTTTCCATTATGACAATGCGAAAGAATAATTGATTCTACCCCTGGTCATTTTTTTTTAAATACAGCTTTAATTTTAGTGGTAAAGGAAAATTCATTATTGTATTTTTCTCGTAAGTGTGTATAATAAAATAAAGTTCTCTGGAATAGAAATGTATAATTTGATCCAGAAAAAATACCTATGCAAGCCCTTTTTGAATTTGTTTTCTATAGTGTTTGTAGCTTTTGTTTGCTTTTTAACTAATTTTCATTAGTGTATTTGTGTATTTTACGTTAACAAGTGATTTTGTTTTATGCTTTCTAACACAAACCTTGTTTGTAAGCATGTTATTGTATTTCAACAAATGCTGTACTGTTTGGTTCATTTTTGTTGGAGTATTTTAGTTAAAAGGCATGTATTAATTGTTAAATTTATGAATGTAATTTAAATTATTTGCTACAGTGTTTCCATGTTACGTAACGGTACTCCATTCAGGAGCTATGAATTTTAGTGTTACCACTCTAAAGAAGTTATGAAATTACATTTACTCTGAATTAGCATTAATAAATTAAAAAAAAAAAAAAGTTAAGTAAGCTTTCTTCATTAGTCTTTATATTATTTGAAAGCTTGATTATTTTAAATGTTAGTTTATTGTTCATCGTAAGAGTTCTTAATATAAAAAGATATGTGTAGAAAAGGAACTTAAAATCCGTCATTTATTTTCAATTCTTTGAGATATTTAGTTTGAATTAATGTATGGAATACAGTGTTTGTTGTTTGATTCTTTCTCTGTTACATTAAAACATACTGTTACTGACCTTCGATTATCTCAAACCTTACTACAAATAAATAGTATTCTGTCTGCTCTTAGATTAAAATCTGATGTAAACAAAAGCGCGGTGTGCGATGATCGTAGTATAAAATTTGATCAGCTAAGTCATAGTAGAAATGTATAATTATGGACCAAAAAAGTAATTTACATTCATCTTTTTAAAATTTTGCACTTTTAATTACTCATGAGTGAGACAGCAATAATATTTTTATAGAGATTAAACTTCACTCAAAATAAATTGATGCGCATGTGCGCTGATATTTTCCCTGCAGTTAATTTTTAACTTTGTATAGGTGATTGGAGGAATAGTCAAACGTATACAATTTAAGCACCCAGCCTCGTAAAAAAATGGCTGAATTGTGCAGTTATCTTCTTTTGTACATCAGGTGTAATTCTTCGAACCGGATTCAGTGTTGGTATAGTTAGTTACTGTTTGAACATATCCGCGGTTCGAACATCTCTACACTTCGTGGATTTACGATGTAACATACAAATCTCAATTTAATGTCATGTTATGTAACTAGACGAGAATTAGTTTTTTCAGTTTATTGGTATTTGATTAAATACTTCAATTATTATACAGGGTGGAACAAATGTGTGCGGCCAAACTTCGAGTGGATTCCGCATGATAGAACAAGTGAAAAAAGTTCATATGACCATATGTCCGAAAACACATGGTTTCGGAGCTACAACTATTACCAACCTGATGCTAGGCGAGTAATTGACAAATGTGACAGTCTTATTCTTTCAATCACTGTTTCCCCGATAATGAATAGAGCCATGAGTGATGCATCAGTGAAAAGAATATGGACTACAGATTCCAACGAAGCCATATTTGTATCCCTTGCGCTGAGATGTAGAAGAAAAACGAAAAAATCAAATATAACGAGCAAAAAGTTGTACGTTTATTTCCTTAGCGTAAGTGCTATAAATGGTACAGCGACAGAAATACATTCGCGAATTTGAACGTATTTGTGATTTTTATGTATCTAAATCTCAGGCTGGGATAGGGAAGAGCCAAGGATGTAGAAAGGCAGCGGTTCTGGTCTTACATAAGGTACAGTCCTCAGCAAAAAACCTGCAACATGAGCATGTAAGTTTATTGTGAAACGACGAAGTCTTTTGCTCCAAAATAAGTGTGGAGGAGAGGACGCCGAGGTTTCTTCTGGCTTGATTTTTGCCACTTAGACGTTATGTTGATTCCCTGCGCTCTTAGGCGTAGTTTCACAATAAACTTAGATGCTCGTGTTGCAGGTTTTTTGCTGCGGACTGTACCATTCCGGCGTTCGCCTGGTGGGACTGACGAAAACAGGTACCACTGTGTGGTATTCACCTGGGAACTGAGGAAACAGGTACCATTCCGGCATTCACAAGGTGGAACTGAGGAAAACATGGAAAACTATAAAGGTAGAAAAGAGTTTGTGCCACGCTTGACCTTACCAATGTCTTTAGCAGGCAGATACACTACCCATACCGCATCTGGCTGGGTCAAGCATACTCACGAACGCAATGACATCGTAAAGCTTAACCAGAAATCAGCAGGAGGTACACCCAGAAAAGAAAGTATTTGACAGAACTGTACAACTTTGACAAATTTTCTTTTGCCAATAGCTCGGGAACAAATTAATTAATTTGAATCTTTTTTGTTGTTATCCTTAGAATACTTATAATTTGATAACTTGCAAATATTGGTACTCTAATAGGTTAATTTATTTTTAAGTTTTTAGGAAAAGAAATTTTGTCAACTAAAAAATTCTTTCTTTCGTGACTGTATAACTAGGGACGGAAATAGGTAAATATTGAATGTAGGATGTCCTGCTGTCAGTTATGGGAAGCAACATGACTGCCACAAGAATACTAGCCGAAGATTTACAGTGTACTATGCTTGAATCAAGTACAATTTAAAATATAACATCTGTCAAACGGCATGTGAAGCTGTAGATGCGATATCTGAACCAATAAGCCGTTAAGATTATTTAAAAAAAAAAAAAAAATGTGGCTATTAGGGACGCAAAATTACTGTAATCACACCGGCGTCGTAAAGGGAGCCGTGAAGTACTAACGTAAGCCTAGGTATTAGTGGTGCTGTGGAACAGAAAACATGCTTAAAAGTGACTGAAAGTGGTAGAGTGGGAAAGAAGACGTGGCTAAAGGTAACTGCAAGTGATGCTATGGAACTGAAGACGTGACTAAAAATAACTGAAAGTAGTACTGTGGAACTGAAGACGTGCGTAAAAGTGATTGGAAGTGGTGCCTTGGAACATAAGAGAACGTGATTATGAAACAAGTTAATAAGTGTTTAGAATTGAATACTTTGTAGAACAAATGTACCCAAGTGCAACATATACATTCATGCGGAATTAGCCGATATGCATTTCACATACAGGTCTGCAACTAATCATGCAAGAGAATTAGGGCGGCGTACCAGCAAAGATTTCTCGGACGACACTGTCCAGATAGAAAATCATTTGAATTTATTCATCGCCGCCTCCGTGATATGATAATTTTGTGCCCTTGTTGCTGGAAACAGAGGCAGACTAAGAACGACAGCTCCCGAGGCGGGAGAGGGAATTCTAGATGCTGTGCGAAAAAAATCCTGCGTGTAGAGTAAGAGGATTTGTCGGCGACTATGTGTAAACCACATACAAATATGGCGCATCTGTCGTCCAGTGAACCTGTATCCATTTCACCTACAATAAGTCTAGGCTTTGTCAGCAGCCGATCATTCGCCGCGAGTACGCTTTTGCGAGTGGTACTTGCAGCAGCGTGCTGTTAATCCTCTTTTTTTCATCGTCCATAGTGTTTACAGTTGAGGCGCAGTTCACACGAGAAGGCATTTTCAATTATCATAATGTACACTCATGTCCAAAATTGTCGCATGTCTATAAATATGGTGTTGTAGGAATATAATTTGATAACGAACTCACACGGTATTTCTTATAATGTTAGTATCTGTATAATCGGCAAAGACATGTATGTGGCAAATTTCATGTCAGAAGAGCAGTAAATAAGAGCAATAAACCGAAAATAAAACTTTTTTTTTGTCTATTTAGCAACATTTTGTTTTACTCATTCTAATTTTGGTATTTATAATTTTTATGCCATGAAATTTACCACAAATATAGATTTCCCGATTATACACACAGTATCAGTATTAAAAGTACCCTGCAAAATCATTATCAAATTATATTTTTACAAGAAGACAGTTATAGATATGCGACAATCATTTTGGACATGAGTACATATGTAGACGGGGGTGATAATCTTCATGCGATTAGCTCCAGGGACATCAACAAGTTTACGCTCAAATGTGTGGATGCGGGATTATAGGTGAAACTTCCGTAGGACCGTACATATTTCTGCAGAGACTTACGGAAAACAACTATTGAGAATTCCTGGAAACCCGTATTCCGGATGCAGTGGATAACTTGCCCTTGCACTGCGTTCATCGCTGCATTCATGCATGGTGGTGCGCCTCCTCATTTCAGTTGTACAGCACACCAGTATCTAAATATGCCTCCTGCTCGATGGACTGGACGTGAAGGAGCAACTGCTTTTCCATCACACTCACCAGACCTGAATTCTCTGAACTACTATCTTTATGGGGCATTTAAAGATTTCAGTCTATGAATCTGGTGAAGATACTGTGGAAATGCTCCATATTCGTATCTACACAGCTTGCCAGAGAGGACTTGGGAGCGCGTTCGTACCTCTGTGTGGCGACTCATTGAAGCATCTATTTAGACAAAATGGGAAAATTTGAATATTTACTGTAATAGTACTTGAACATAAGCTTCTGCACCATTTGTGTGGAACTGATGAGGCAGCACGTTTTACTGTAAATGGCTGTAGCCTCCTGTATGATGTTTTTTAATCAATTTTGGTGATGTCTGATATACTTTCGTCACTTTGTCATTGGTAGCAGTATTGGCACTTTACGATAGGGTTGAGTTTTTTCTTCGACAGCTGAGCACAATGGGCACAAATGTGACTTTGTTGGAATCTGTGATCCATGTTCTTTCGACTGGTGTATCGCTTATGGCTCCCTGCTCATTATCAGGGAAACAGTGGTGGAGAGAATGTGAGTTGAGCATTCGTAAATTCGCCGCCCAGCGTTAGGCAAATAGTGGTTGTAACTGCATTTCCGTATGTAAGGACGTGAACATTTTCACTTGGTCCCCAAACAGAATCCACCTCTCAAGTTTGGTCGTGCATATTTGTTACATCCTGTATAAGTGAAATTTGCAGCTTGGCTACGTTTTTGCATAGTTCTTACACCATCTTTATCGAAATGAGAGATATTTTGTAACAATTCTTCAAAAGTGTTGTCTCTACTACGTGGCAAACAGTGTAACAGCCGCCTTAGTTGCAGGTAGAAAATCACGCTAGTCCTTAGCTGTAATCAGCCTTAAACTAATGCGTCTCTAGGTAAATTTCCATGGTAAGACAGTATGTGAAAACCTATTTCAGGGGTGAAAGTGTTCTATTTTCCAGTTTACTAAAGGCTGTATCCAGAACTTTTCAAAAACTGGAATGGGAATGTGCAGGATAAAAGTAAAATAAAATAACGAGAGACGTAGAACATAACAAATGGATACTGTTTCGTAAGAGGTGACTGAAATATTTTCCTGTAGCACGGATTTACAATAGTATAAACTCAAATTATCAAGAGTTTTGGGTATTTATATAAACTTAACATATACTGTGTTTCTTATCTTAAAAACTAGTAATTATAAGTGAATACTTGAAAGCTATGATGTATACTGAGACAAAACTTACTAAAGGGTGTTTTCTTTAGAGGCGGAGAACTTTAAACTGGTAACAGTTTTCTGTGACAGCTGATACTACAGTTCTCGGTTGTTTTGAGTTTAGTTTAGTGTGGTTTGGCAGTTCATCGTGAATAGACTCACGCCGGAGCAACATTTACAAATTGTGCAAATTTATTTTAAAAACCATGGTTCAATTGTACATTCTTATCGGGCAATACGTGCATTTTACGGTGCATATAATCGTCCATCAGAGCGATTAATTCGAGAAACTATGGATCGTTTTCACAATACGTTTACTC
This sequence comes from Thermobia domestica, assembly GCF_964235325.1. Classification (NCBI taxonomy): domain Eukaryota; kingdom Metazoa; phylum Arthropoda; class Insecta; order Zygentoma; family Lepismatidae; genus Thermobia; species Thermobia domestica. Next base: position 256,355,699 of record NC_137454.1, read on the forward strand.
GAAACGATAATACGCATCCTGTAAGACGTCGTACAGTGCGGACACAACAAGCGATTGATGATGTGCAGCGTAGTGTTCATGATCCAAATGTGTCAATTCGTGGTCTTGCTCAACAAACTTGTGTCAAGCGACTTTATGGAAATTTTTTCTTAAAGATCTTGGTTTACGTGCTTCAGCTGGTACAGGAATTGAAGCCACACGATCATCGTTCGCGCTGTGCATTTGGTGAATGGACTGAAGGAAACATTGCTATTGATCCACAATTTCATTTGAAAATTTTGTTCAGTGATGAAGCACACTTTTGGTTAAAGGGCTGTCAATAAACAGAATCGCCGCATTCGGAGCGATGGTAACCCACAAGCGATTGTCGAAACACCATTACATCCAGAAGAGGTCAACGTTTGGTGCGCTCCGTGGGCCGGTAGAATCATTGGTCCATATGTCTTCAAAAATGATGCTGGTCAGAAGTTAGTCAATGGTGAACGGTACAGAAACATGATTACTAACTTTTTCGTGCCTCAGTTGAAAGACGTTAATGTTGCAGACGTGGTTTCAGCAGGATGGCGCCACATGCCACACAGCGCGCGTCACAATTAATTTACTGAAAGAAACATTGACGAACGATTAATTTCACAAAATGAACCTGTTAACTGGTTACCTCGTTCGTGCGATTTGACGCCATTAGATTATTTTCTCTGGGGATATGTAAAGTCTCATATCTACGCCGAGAAACCAGAAACATTGAGCACTTGGAAGCCAACATTCGACGCGTTATTGTTGAAATACAGCCTGATTTACTGCGAAGAGTGTGTAAAAATTGGACCTCCAGATTACGCGATGTAATCGCCAGCCGCGGTGATCACATACCCGAAGTCATATTCAAACATTAATGCCATAAAATGATCTGTCAAGTAAAATCAATTTCATGGATATTAAAAACATTTTTCTGTATTTTATTTCAACATAGTTCTCAGTCTCTTAAGAAAGAAAGAAAAAAATCTGTAGTCTCTCTTTAAAGGTTTCCTTCTAAGTTTATAATAATTGTACTTAAAAGAGTGACAATTACAAAATTATGTTAAAATAAGAATTTGTCTGACACCATCAATATGTGCTAGTGACAAGCGTGCACGGCTTTGGTGCCCGGGGTCCCAACTTCGATTCCGGATGAAGAGCCTTGAAATTCGATTGCAATGTGGTTGTTCGGATTTCACTCTTAAATTGTACGTCCACGACTCATATAGTCTCGGTATGCTGAAAAGGTACGCTAAACTTCAACAAACAACAGTGACGAATATTTATTGGTATATTACTAGTCTGTAGTATTGGATTTATTCCAGTACAGTAGTAAGTTGCAAGTATTTAGACGAAATCGTGTATATTTTGTGGGTAATGGTACATAACAATGAACATGCTATTGTGAAACAAATGCTCAATAGTAACACATCATTTATTTTCTGACATTTTGCAAGGAGAGGAATTTATTTTGACTACAATTTTGATCATTACGTCTTTATGTAAACAATTCAAATCACAAAATGAAAAACTTTTAAAACTTGGAAGGTATTACATGTTTAATTTGTTTATCACCTATTTTTACTTATTTTTTTTTTAATTTGTCTCTTATTTAAAGAAGAAATTAACCCATGTTCTAGTCTGTTGTGAAATAGTAAAAGTAAGTTCCTTCTTGTTTCTGAGAATTTATCTACATAGAAAATGCGTTATATTCCATTACATTCGTCACATTGATGAGAAATATGTCAACTCTGTTTCAATGAATGCGTCAAAGACGTTGACTTTGTGGTAATTTTATTTCATAATTCGTGCTGCATGAAAAATATTTCAACCTCCTCCTTTAAAATAGTTATTTTTTAATTGTAGTTCTTTTAAGTTAGTACGAACATCTCTCGTTCCTTAAAAAGTCTTTGCCTTGTACCATTAGGCTCTACTGTAATTTTTGAACGAAAGGGAAAAAGTCGATCTGCAATTCTTCTTATAACAGTATTATGTCTGAAGTGGAATACTATTTTCAATCAATGAATTTACTTTTCCACGCTTTAAGTACCTTTAGTATTAATAACTCAGAAGTACGTGAAATAGTCATTAATGTGTGACCAGAATGAGGCTCATAGAAAGTAAAGAACTTGAAACAAAGTATCTGTCGTTTATTTTAATACTGACCACAACGTTCGCTTTGCATTGTTCCGAAAGTTTCATTATATTTAAATGTATAATTACGTTTGCAAATATATTTCTGGATTCAAAGAAAGTTTCAAACCTACACGTGATTTGCCTTCCCGTTTTTGAAGGAGTGAGAGAAACTAACTCAAGTCAAGATAAAAAAAGAGAACGAGTGTGAATCTGTTCCATGTCTAAATTTCACAAAAATATATTACTTCGGAGATTCTATCTTTGCCTTCCTATTATTCTGTGATATTGTCATGTTATGTCTTCAAAGTTAGTTGCATGCCTTCTAAATTCCGGAAATACAAGTTTCGGTCAATAAGTAATGCACTATCCTTAATGACTTTGATAACTCAGTGATAATACGTGTATATATGAACTTACAACTATTGGCTACAGATAAGGATTATTCAATATACCCACCATTCCATTTTACACATTTTGTCCAGCATTCCTTCCAACTCTAGGTAAAATGCTAAATATTTTGAAACTACCCTCTAACTTGTTGGAATAACTTGTCATCGTTTTCAAATGTTCTACCACATACAAAGTTCTTCAATCTACTAAATTGGTAGAAATTGAGGAAGCCAGGTCGGTACTGTAAGATGGGTGAGGCATCTAAATCGACCCACTACTTTGCAATTTGTTCCAGTGTCTGGTGCGTTGTGTGCGGTATTGCGTTGTGCTGATGAAATTTAATTTGAATGTGTTTTAGGGCCAGTCTTTTTGTTGTAATTGTTCATTTTGGCTTTTCATCAATTGATATGTCCAGTTACTCATGACCATTTTCTCCACACGAGCCAAATTTAGGTCTGTTGCTGCAGAGAAGGACTTGCCTAGCCTCTCTTCGTCACTGATATCAAAATCATCAGCCCGAAAGTTCTGTATCTATGTCTATTGTGCTTTTTATCCAAAGTTTCTTTTTAATACACAGATTGTAATTCCGAATGAATTACTGTAGCTGAATGACTCCACGCTTATACAGAAACTATTACCGACCGTTGTCAGGTTCTGATGTTTACATTATAGTCCATATTTGAAAGGGCATTTTTTATTGCGATCGCAGATTTGAAAAGATGAATGTTGTATTTATCAACTACATATATTAATTATTTATTATTTATTAATCGTACCCTGTACACCTTCGGTTGTGATCCATCTTGGATGTGTTCAAAATGTAGGAGGCATGCTCTAAAGATAGATAGCATGACAGTATCACAGAAATAGAAAGACTAAGTCTCTAGAGTAATTTACTTCGTTGAAATTACCTAGACATGGGACAAATCCGTGCAACCTTTCCTTTTTAATTTTGACTTTAGTCCTCTTTTCTTCTCTATTCCTTAAAAAAATAAGAAAAACTTTGTATAGATTCGAAACATAGTTGTTGATTGCGGGAGTACACTAGTAGTAAGTGAAATGATAATTCTCCATTTAATATTAAATTATTCATACATAATATAATAACACGTCATATTTAGTCTATGATTTTAGCAAAACATGAAGAGTCTTCTTTTAATGAATACAATGAAATGTTAAATGGGAGATATCTTTCTTAAGAAAATGAAAGTTGACACCTAATTTCAGCAGATCAAAGCCAAAAATGTTGGCAATATTTTTACTTTGAAATTTTTCGTATGTTTCTTTGCGTGAAATGCAGAAGTTCTAGTTTAATGATACTATGCTTAAAATATCGAATGCCGGTTTAGTATAGTATAAGACAATAGTTTACATTTTCCTTTTGTTACTGTTGCAGACAGTGTGTTCATTAAAAGTCATTCTATCTACAATACATTGTATCTTTAGTAATTTTTATTGCTGAAAGCAATACTTATTGTGTTAATGATTTTGTGTATTAACAATTTTAAGTTAGGTAATGCGTTGGTGATGTTTTATAAGGTGAGTTTATAATAAAAGGTGGAATGGAAACAGCTGAAAGCGGATAGCAGAAAAGCTCATTTTGATTAGCTCAGTTCATAATGACTTACATAATTATTTTTTTTTCTCCTGGAAATTATTATGAATGATCTGAAATCTTAGTGATCCAACTTGGACACATATTTAGCAGTTTTCACTTCACACTATTCGTAACGTATATTTTGATTTTTCTGTATTTCTTGGATCTTTTTGAATCCACTTATTTCATACTATATCTATGTGCACTCTTTATCCCTTTCATCGTCATCCTTACGAACATGGTCATCTGGAATTGTTCGATGGTGAGTGGTTTGTGTTGAGAAGCTAAGTGTTTCGCAGCTTTTATTCTGTTAGTTAGTGTTCAGAGTTTTCCCCTGTTCCCATGTGTGGTAAGCATAGAAGTAGAGCACAGTAGAATTTGAATGTGTATATGTGTGAAATGAGCGTGTATGAGTGTAACGTATACGTGAGCGCTGTTGCGTGTGTGTATGACAGTGTGATTGCACTGCTGATTATCATAGCCAAATCCATTGTTATATTTGATTAGCCTCAAACATTGTTACGTACTCAATCTTGAGAATACTGAATTGTTTTGTCAGTGAATGTTGATGTTTTGGGTAGATCAGTTGTCTGAATTTGGGCTTAAAATAGCTTAGCAATTCGTTAAATTTAAGCCATCCAGCAATTTAAAAATCTGATATCTTCATACTAAATGGCTGTGTCACTTGCTGCAGAATCCGAAAAGAAAATCAATAAGATGTTAGAAAACCTGAGGAGGGACTTTGAAGAATATGGGAAGAAAATAAATGTTAGAAAGACAAAAGCCATGGTGATTGGAACGAAGCGGTCTGTGTCAAATATAAAAAGGAAAAAATAGAATCAATAAGAGCAAAATACCAATGATGATAATCATACTAAATTTAGCGTAATTGCTTATTCTTGTCACATATGTCTGTATTTTAAAGCATATTTTAGGGTAGTGTGAACGGAAAACTATTAGTTTTACACATTTCCAATGTATATTGAGCTATCTTGAAAAATACAGAAAATTAAACTAATAATTGAACAAGCAAGAAGTGGAATTCTAAAAAAAAATAGTTCTACAGCCCATTAAAAAGGTAAATGGGATTACGTTTCTCAGCTGCCCAATGAATTTTTTTCTTTCCTTCATTTTTTTTTCAAATATTGGTTTTTACATTATTATTGTATAAAAATAATGTATGTTTTTAAATATGCTACCTGTTCAAGTCGAAAAAAATCATTCAAAACCTCTACAGAACAAAATACTTTAAAAAGGTAATTCCAAAAGTCATTAGGTACATGAAGCGCGAGAAACATGCATTAAATACAGAAAATAAAATAAATTGTCATTAGTAACTTAATTGCAAATTATGGTCTTGGAGAAGAAGATGGGGGTTTGAGTCCGTGCTAACCTCGCGATAGTATTTTATTTGAGGGCCACTGGAAAAGTTTCTGCTTATCTGGTTACGTAAAGCTCGAGGAATATTTACCAAATAAAAACAAATTAAACTGTGTCACTTCACTTGGATGGACGACCTTCCCGAAATTCATTACTAAAAAATGTGTGACAACGGTGAAATTCAGAAAATCAGTTGCGAACAAGCCTAGTGTTTCATCCCCAGAAAACAAATGAAGTCGATCGATGTATTATTTCAGCTTTAAACGACACTTTAAAAAAGTTCCTCAAAATAGATGGAGAAATTTCCATTCTCACACAAAACTATTACTTTAAACTGCTACGAAAAATAAATGAATAGGCTTAAACAAATGTAATTTAAGGTAATTTAAGGATAGAAAGATCTGTTCATCAAATTTTATGATAGCGGAACTTTAGTATTACTGTTAGTAGTAGATTGCAAAAAAATTTCCAGCAGACCTCGTACTAATTCCTTTAAATAAATAAATAAACTGATGTGGAAGATTCTCTTGTATTATTAAAAAGAAGAGAGAAGAAAAGAAAAAAAGACTGCAACGCTTACAATACTCGATGTATTTTATATGTATGTATTCATTTTTTCATATTTGTTGATTTCTTAAATAAATTTACTCTTTGGATTCTTGAAATTTGCTCTTATTTAATTTGTTTTTCTACGTGTCTGTGCTCAGCCTCTGAAAAAATAAACAGAAATTTGGTGAGAAACCATACAGTTTTCAAACTGATGACATTAGTCTGAATCTTTACGCTTATGCTGGCATTCTGTGCAGGGTAAGGAGGAAGCACATGGTCGATTTTAAGAATCGAACCTGTACCTTGAAAATTGTAGAACTAAAGCTAGATATTAAACTGAAATTTCTGTAATAATAATAGTTTCTTTTGTAGAAGAATTTAGTGTGAAAGAGTTGTAACACTCCTGCTGTCATCTGTTAAATTAGTATCTGAATTATAATTAAAGTTCTAACAGCTCACTAAACAGATTTGACAGAAAATTTCATTCTCCGGTAACTTTCAGAATTATTACGTTCATAGCTAAGTATTTCAACCGGAAGTAGCACTAATTATTTCATGAAAGTACATAATGAATACGGTATGAGTAACCAATGGAAGTTAAAACTCCAAATCTAATAGCACAATTCGATGAACAATACAGACTAGCATATTTTGTTCTGAATTTATATGAAGAAAGGGAGAGAAAGAAAATTAGACGTCAAGTTTCTATTACGTATTTGATGACATTCATTCAGTATATATAATAACCTATTGATAATACAGTGTATTATGGTTTGCTTTTCTTCCATTTAAGGCTTCGAATTATCTTACAATATTTCAGTTAATTCGTAAGCAATAAATTGGATACAATAATCGTATAATATGCAAGGTTTGAACATGGTAGTCAAATTATTTTTAATTTACAGAAATCAATTTAAGAGAAATTCGAGGATCATACTAGAAATTCAGTGTGTGTTAGACAGCACCAAAATAAAACTGCGAAGTTTTACAAGCAATATGAAGGAATATTTGTTTAAGAAATTTTCGTTGATTACTGCTTGCAACATTTTATTTATGTTTTTTTTAGACTTCCAAACTATGCTATGCATAAGTATGGGAAGCCTTATAGAACGGAGAGGGATCAAGATGCAGTTTCTTGCAGTCTATTCATCGTTCAAAGCATAGGTCCGATCTTCTCCGATAACCCTTGATTCAAACCGGAAGTGGTTCAAATGAGTTATTTCCGGTTTCAGCGTTTATTGCTATAGAACGAAAACTGGAGCTGTTCCACAAATGATTTAGCGTCTGAAGACAACGTATCATGACTATCCACAATATTGTACCATAAATGGAAGTGGTTGAAATTTCTCCTTCCGGTCTCAATGCATGATTCAACATTACCACTATAGAATGAAAATGGTAACAGGTAGCGAAAAGCAGTTTTTACACACTAATCAGCGTCTCAGGGCAACATATGACTTTCCACAATACAAAGGAAGTGGTTCAAATGTACTATTACTTCCAGTGTCCAAATGATTTCCGCAGAGTAAAAATGGTACATGCTATGAAGATGCGATGTTTGCAATTGATTCAGCGTCCCAAGAAAAGATTCCATTTGCTTTATTAACAGATTAACCATTAACGGTTTCAACTTATATCGCTATAGAAGAAAACTGGAACTTATAGCAAGAAAGTTTTTTTGCAAATAATTTAACATCTCAAAACAAGACTCTCCACAACATATTACCAAAACCGGAAGTAGTTCATTTGTACTATTGCTTCCGGTTTCAACATTTACCACCATAGAAAGGAAACTTTACGAGAAACTGTTTTCTGTAAACGACTCAGCGTTTAAATATAACATATGACTATCCATGGCTCTCTACCGAAACTGGTTCAAATTTATTTTTTTCCCGTTTCATTACTGATTTCTGTAGAGCAAATACGGTAAACGTTATTAAGAAGCAATTTTTTTGCAATCGATTCAGCGTGCCAAGAATAGATTTCATCATCTCCTTTGAAGCTATATCCAAACAGGAAGTAGTTAAAATCAGCCGTTTCCGGTTTCAACGTTGATCACCACATACAAACACGGTAACAGATAACAAGAAGTTTCTTTGAAACGATCGTGTCTCAAGACAACAGTGGTTCATTGTTATTTCCGGTTTCAATGCTGATTTGCGTAGAGCGAAAACGAAAAAGTATTAAGAAAGCTTTTACAATTGATTCAGTATCTCAAGAATAGGTTCTGTCTCCTCTCGTAGCCTTCTATTCAAACCGGAAGTGGTTAAAATAATTTTTGGTTTCAACCGTATCGCCATAGAACTAAAACATGAAGGGATAGCGAAAAGTGACTTTTTGATATGGATTCGGTGACCGAGGAACAGGTTCTATCTTAGATATTATTACTCTATTGCAACCAGTATTTATAGATGAACTACTTCAAGTTTGAGTATTGAATTCACATAGTTTGGAAGTCTTAGTTTCACACTGTGAAACTATGCTCACTTGTTACTATTTTTATTATTTTTTCAGCACGTCCTTTTCCTTAGAGTGATTCCATTAGATTTTAAAACACAGTACACAAATGGCAAAAGAAGCAAAATACTATACTAAATGCAGCTCTCATATCATTCTCAGCTAAAATACGACATTGTGTAAGAATTAATAAATATTGCTTAGTGAAATTCCATAACCATCGTATGAAAGTGCCATTTATTTCTTTTGTTTGGACTAAATCTTCTATAATTGATAAGAGAAAACTGTCAAATTTTGTTTTAATATTGCTTCCACTTTTGATATATCTAGTTTTAGATATGGATAATGCATAGTCTTTTTATGAGCCTGATTGCGGATTCAATTCGTGATGGTGCTTACGTCGAATATATCAATTCGATTACGGACCCGTCTCGATTCATTTAATCCAACACTAGTTTGAGAATTTCGTGTTTCATAGCATTTAAACCTGAGCGTATAAATCAAAATCTTTCAGATTAAAAAATAGAGTTATTCTTCCTTCATATAGGTTTTTAAGTGGGCCGTGATGTTTTAAAAAATCTTACTTAAAGAGGTTGTAAATTAAATAACTATGTACTTCTACGAAACTAAGCTTTGATCATATGCCGATAGATATTGCAGGTTGTGATATTTTCAAATCATATCGTCTAGTAACACGCACATCTGTAAACAAATGCTTACTTGCCATTTTTTAAATCTGTGCTTGGTTTATTTTGAAGTAACTTCTAGATACCATTGATTTTCAGCTCTTAGAGGTGTAAATACAGGATTAAATTTGTTGTTGTGTGCTTCATGTTTCAGTGTAATATATTTCGTCATTAGTAATCCCACCGTGTGACGTTAAGTTCAAGTGGTCACTGTAGAAGTAGTTTGCCTTTTCTGTCACCTTCAAAGTTGTAGCAGTTTTCTCAAGATATGCAAACTAATTAATTTTAAATATTTCAGGTGCAGCTGCTAACTTGCGGAAGGAGGTTATCAGAAATAAGATCAGAGCAATTGGCAAGATGGCCCGAGTATTTTCTGTATTGAGGTAAGTTTAGAACACACGAATTTTACGTATTTATTAATTATATTGATTTGACGTACATAATCTAGTGATAATTATGCACTTTGACTTCGTTTCTGAGTCGACAAGAATGCCAGAAAATTTGGGGAATCCATCTTGACTAATGTAAATCTAAGTACGGTATACCTTACGGTATGATTACGGTATACCTTACTATCCCTTAGCCCCTAGACTTGGTATCTCCTTATCATATACCATACCAAAATACAAGTCAATTTTTTAAAAATAAATTACAATAATTAAACTATAGACGACTACCTAATTGTATTACACTGAAATAGGTATGCACTCACCAAGTTTATGTATTTCACACATGTTAGTTTCACTGGTGATTTGGCACACATCTTCGCGATAATCTATTTCGTGTCACCAGATACCATCATGGCATGAGCAGCAATGATATTAAGAACTTTCAGATTAGCGAAGAGTGGTGATACATGGGCAATATCTTTACCGCACTCAAAAATTCACAGGAGGATAAATTCAGATACCGAAGTGGTCATCACTACATTAACGCGTCATCTTGTCCTATGTATGCTATTCACCTGTATAGTAAATTGGGTGTTGTACGCCTTCCTGGTAGTGAGCCGTCTTTGTTCAAAGATTGTCATTGTTGTCTACATTCAGTTGTGGCATTCCAGTGAGCGCAGGTTCTTCAAAAAAAAAAAAAAAAAAAAAAAAAAAAAAAAAAAAAAAAAAAAAAAAAAAAAAATGGTCACTACACTTCTTTCGAAATTGGCACAAAAGACATTTGTTTATGGGAGTCTCGCACGTAATCTGATACTTCTAAAGATTTTCGAACCTCCAGATACATAGATTGTGCGAACTCATCTTTACAGAAAGATGAAAGAAAAATGGATTCCCGTGCAGACACGTGGCTAGATTTGAGCGAATCCCTTTAAATGTAACACTTGTATTTCAGTGTAGAAGTAAGATGCACGTTTTTGTACTTTTTTTTTACTGAAATTCAAATGCAGCCGTCCGTAGGGTCTCTTACGGAGAAGCCGCGAAACCTGTAATAGCGAGAGACTAAGCTATATTTTGCGCGTATTGGTACTGCTGGTGAGCTTATCTAACGCAACGAGTTTCTTTGTATAACCTTGAATGTCGCGGCCGATGAACTGTGCACAGCTAGCCTTCATCCATGAATTTCTCCTACGTGAAAACAATAAAAATGGATTATTCTTCTATTCGAAATAATTGCTAGATTTGTGCGTATTCTAAAACCGAATTACCGCTGATGTACGTCGAATGCCACGTTTGCTTCCTAGCGGCAGATCACGTAACTTGCGCGCGACAATTTTTACTTTATATTTCTAGCAAAGTAGGAGTTATCATAAACTATTGCTTAGTTTATTTGTTGTGACTTTCTAAAATGTTTTGCTGACCCACTATTACAGTAGATTGATTGTTTCTTATCTGCAGTTTAAGTGTCTTAATTAATCTTTAGAAGCTGAAGTCACATTCCACATTGTAACAGAAGTCGAATGAGTATTATATAGTTTGTTTAGAGGTCCTTAAAGCTCTTAAGAGAGGAAGTTATTCTCTTCTAAAACTTTTGAAAAAGTTCTGTGAAAAGAGAAGACGGAGTTTTCACAGCACGGGAGCTTTGTTGAAAACTTGGTGAGCAGAACTTTTTTTTGTACACAACTATAAGAAACATTATCAGTTGACATAAGAAAAGTAAAACTTTTTGCGTGTAATAGGCCTACATCGATATTACACATACATTTATTGCCACGATTTCATGTAAAAAATACCTTCATATATAGCATTGGTTTCCAAACTTTTTTCACTGACAATTTTACTGAACTATCACGACACACCTGTTTATTTTTATTATTATTATTATTATTATTATTATTATTATTATTATTATTATTACTTAGTCCTATAATAAATTCTGTTACAAAGTAAACACCAGACTACAGGCACAGTTTTCAAGCAAATGTATTGTTATTTAGTCGTTACAGAGCACCTATCACTGTCAGGTCTTGCAAATACAGAGCACCTATCACTGTTCAAAATGACCGCCGCTGGCCTTCGCACAGGCCTGAAGTCTTTGGGGCCAGTCATCGATCGCGGCACGCACCGTCTCGAGCGGAAACTCCGCCACTGCCTTCATAAAACAACACTTAAGACTCGCAATAATTCGATGCCTCTTCCTGCAAACGCTGCCCTCCAAAACACAACAACTTGTAGTTCAATGGGTTCAGGTCGGGACTACTGGAGAGCCAATCTGATGAAGTAATGAAATCAGGTACATTCTTCTGAAGTCACTCGTGTGAGGTCTTTGCATTGTGGGCCGGTGCCTGTTGGAAGCTCCACGGCTCATTTTTGAACGTGATACGGTTCAACGCTTCACAAATGGCTCCAATACTGTCGTTTGGTACATCTATCAGACGTTTTCACACCATTTTCACAGAAGTAAAGGTTAGTTGTGCCATGGTACGATACCCCCTTCCCCCGTACACACACACACCAAACTATCACTGAAGTGGGATGATGGTTTCTGAGGATCCGTGACGTGGGTTCTCGAGCTTCCTGGGATGTTGAGGCGTAAACAGGTCGTTTTGACGATTGTTAGACTCTTCAATCATGAAGATTTTTTTTCGTCCATGAAAATTATCCTCCTGTGGCTACCATTTGCGTAACGCTGAAGGAACCGTTTCAATTTTTGCTTCCTCTGGACCTTAAGCTGGAAAGTGAGGAAATGACTAGTTCTTCTCCGATAAGCCCTGAGTCCTAGATCACTTCTAAGCACATGCGACATAGAAATTTTCGGAAGGTTCATCTCTTGAGTCATAACTGTTTGTTTCCTCGCAGGATTTCGTCGAATTCGCGCCGCCATTGCTTTTATGAACTTCTAGCTCCTTACTGCGAGGTCTGCCATTCCTAGGGCAGTCCTCAATTGTCCTTGTATCACAGTATCTCTTTATGGTCTAATGTAGAAACATCCTGCTAATCTTTATTTTTTTCCGGGTGTCCGATGGTGATTTGCCAGCTTTGTGCAGTGTCATTACTGCTACACGATTCTCTTAAACACTCCATTCCATTCGGCTGGCAGCAAACTTCACCTTTCAAAAGTCCCGCTGATTATCACCAACAGTAGCTTTTTTTAGAGCAGCTTTGGGTATTGTAGAATATATACTTTATAATTGCATATACGAATATGTCATTAATATGTAAAGCTTGATAAAGGGAATGATATATTTCCGAAACTGTAGAATATATACTTTATAATTGCATATACGAATATGTCATTAATATGTAAAGCTTGATAAAGGGAATGATATATTTCCGAAACTGTAACACACGTTTTTGGTAAGTTTTTGCTTTGGTTAGATTTGGATTTTTACTTCTTAAACTAAATTCATTCCCAAAGCTGGAATGAGAATTGTTTATGAAAACAAGAAGACAAGTTGATATAATTAACTAAAATTATTCATTTTCTCAGACAGTGTGTTACAGTTTTATTTCCAGAGCAATGTTTTATGTTAGTATAACGTCATAGATATTTCATATTTCAAACTAATATGCCCTTCTGGAGTTGACTGGCTAACACTATTCGTGAATGTGTGATCCCGGATTCAGTACCCACGGGAAATTTTTGTTTTACCTCCCACGGTTATGCCCTGTAGGCTAAAGGAGACGGATGATTAATGAAAATGAATGAATCTGGAAGTAATTGATGGAATAAGAATGTGGGAGAAACTGGAAGAACCCCAAGAAAGACCAGGACACCTCGCAGTCCCTGTGGGAGATAAAAATTTCTTGAACCTCTAGTGGTTCAGACCAATCATTTAATAATAGATTCTGTCCTTCAGTCTCTGTTGCCTAAAGAAATAAGCAAAGTTCAAATAAGTAAGTGTTGCAGAGAAAATGTTAAACTTGTACCTGTAACTAACTATGGTAACAGTGGTGAGAGAAATGATCATACAAGAAGAAGAAGAAAAAAATTTGTGGATATTCTAAGAGGACTAACAAAGCTTTCATCAACAATGCTGCAATTACTTTAATTGTAATTTGGTGTTATTCTCTGAGATACTATTGGATGAGGTACGTAAAACTGCGTTTATTCGAATGAAGCAAGTGCAGTGTACTGGCATGTAGTTTCAAGGTTTCATAAACTTCACTTGCCGTTCTACCGTCCTAGGCTTAACAGATTCACAAGTCAAGGTTTATTCTTTAGTTTTGAAGGCCAAAACATTCAAATTCGAAGCTCATGGAAAATGTTTCTTATACTAAAAACGTAATGTAAGCGTATTTGTTATATCAAAATAAGCGTGTGACTCGAGTTAATTTATATCTGTTACAAAATAGTACAGTGTTCTTGCTTGTAAGTTGAAAGCTGTTCTTTTATTATGAAGGTGACTGAAATCAAAGCACTGATAATGTGGTTAGAAGAGTTGAACTTTTTGAAATATACTTCGGGAAAGCAAAGGTAGCATTTAAATAAACAAACCGTAAGAAGGTGGAAAAGAGAATATGTTCATTTTTTTTTTCCTAAAGTTACATAATTCATTTTCATCTCTTAGGAGAACTTAATACAAATTTGCTACGTACAACATATACATGCCATCATATATATAATGCACAAAGAATTTTGTAAAAATATTTTGAACAAATAAATAAATAAAATGAGCAAATCCATATAAAACTATTAATTATATGTACCAAAGTAATTCCCTCAAACGATTATGTTTGAACTTACGAGCCTTTTTGAGCATTGTATTATTCTCTACTCACAAACCACGATGTAATTATATTAAATGTGAAAAGGTGAGCTGCTGGATCGAAAATCGAAACCGGGCCTTAGGCTTAAAATCCCGGTGCATTAATCAATATACTACGCAGTTCTCCCCGACTAGTTAAACATCGAATTTGACTGGGCCGTGTTCTGTTGGATAAATGTGGTTGGTAATATAAATGTGTAATCTTATATTTCCCATGTATATAAGTTTATAATTAGTAGTAGAAATTTCATTCTAAAAGTTAATGTCTTTTTTGCCTCTCCTTTTTCAGAGAGGAGAGTGAAAGTGTTCTTCAGTTGAAGGGATTGACTCCAACTGGTGCTTTACCGTTGGGAGCTCTGTCTGGTGGAAAGACTTCACTTAAAAACGGTACGTAAGCTGTCAAGGCGTCCTATCTACCATAATAGCTTAGGTCATTAATTCTCAAAATGGGATCCTAGATTTTTAATTTACTTATTGACTATACATAAAATGCAAATATTCTACTGCTGTATGCTGTATGTTTGGAACCCACAAACTGATTTTCATAAGCGTTTGCATTTTCAGATTCTGCAAACAAGTTTAACTTTGCAGAAATTAATGAAATGGTAACTCTCGCTAACGAATAATCTAACCAGCTACTCGAGTTGCGTAATGGAAATAATGTTTTCAATAATTTTTAACTTTGTGACTTGCATTTGCACTGTAAACACAAGAGTATTAAGAAAAATCGCTGAAATAATTCTACTCAGCAATCAGACATTACTGTGCCACAACAGCGACCATGAGAAATAGTCATTATGATATGGAATCCGACCTAAGACTAGTACTAATATTGTTTTAGTAATGTTATGTAGGTAAATAGACAGTTAAATTTATCCCACCGCCTTGGTGTATCTGTGATTGTAACTGAGAATGTTAGCGTATGTTCGATTCCATCGACGGTGACATTTAAGCTTGAATTAATATAACATTAGGAATCGAAATATGGCAGAAAATAAATGAAGCATGTAAACGTCTAAGTCTAAAAATTAACACAACATGTAATTTATCTCACCAATCACAGAGAAACACTGTTCATCGAAATCTGTAAAATTTGAACGTAAGAGAAACAATAAAAACTTACATTTAACATTTGTGATCGAAGGTAACTAATTATTTTTTCGCGAAAAAATTCACTTCGGAGGTGATATTTCTGAATGCAAGACAATTCTCCAGTTTTTAACAATTGATTCTTTAAAAAAAAAAAAATCTACTGCACAAGTTGGGTATATTTTCAGAACATGGCGACAAAACTACACGTAAGAAACTGCGATGTAGAAAGAATTTACAATGATGTAAAATGAAAAAGGAGAATATTCCTGAAGGTAACATCTGTTGAAGACGTTGATTAAGGGTTAAAGTTGGTTTCAAGTTCATAATTTAACATAATCCATTGTTCTATGTAATACTTTTTTGCGTCGGTTGTAAGTTTTACCCTAAAGACAAGGTTAGAAATACAGATAAAATTCAATGTAAAGCGAACGTAGCATGAAATCAGTAGTCTTTGAGTTCAGTGGCGACTGGCAGATCCAGCTGGGTCAATCCATACGAAGTTGGTCCAGAGGTGGTTGCTCGACTATCTCCGAAAATTATAAAAATTTCAGTGTGATGAACCTTGTGTACGAGAGGGTCAATAACAAAATTCACGTTTTCGTATGTACAAGTGTTCCTGAATGGCGGCCATCTTTGTTGTCGGTGGACAACTTTTGCATTTGCAAGCGTTTACGAAAATTACAGTTGCTCAAGACGTACGACTTAGACGAACACCAAACGAAAACGTATGTTTACAGGAGAGACTGAGATACACGGAGTATATATATATATATATAAAATATTGCGTCTAAATAAATATTCAGGGTTGCAAACCAATACATGAAATAACCAGAAAATTACACTTCTAAAGGGGCTGTATTTTGAAATGGCATAAAGTGTGTGGGGGGAGGGGGTTCATAAGTTTTGTGCTGAATACTATTGCACGTAAAGAGTCTGCAGAAATATCTACAGCTATGATACTACTGGCACCGTAGATTTATGGGGGTCCGAAAGTTGAAGTTTGTGATTTTGATGCCATTTTTGGGGCGTAATATCTCAGGAGGGCAAATTGCTAAAAATTGCTGCTTATGCCACAAAGTAATTTTGTATGTGAATAAACTATTTTATATATATATAATATAAAGATCATGACTGACATTACATGGGTAAAAAGTGAGGACACGGTAAAAACGCGAAGAAAGCACGTGCTTGGCGATTGTTATAGCGCGGGGAAAAAAAGATAAATGTTTGAATGTTTCATACTATATCTCAAAAACTACACATGGCGTAGCAATTAGACCCACTTTGTTTGTGTTCAGTTGTGTAAAAGCTTGCGAGTTTTGTTTGTTTCATATTTCTAGCTCCATGATCATTGCCACGTCTATATGGTAAGCTCCCCCTTGCTCCCATGACACACATCGTCGAACTGGACTGCGATATTAAGGTATTTAAGAAGATATTTAATGTATCAGCAAAGTATCATTGAAATCCAATCACAGTTACGGAAGTTAATATGTTCACAAAGTTTCGTTATATAGGAGAGACTAGTGTTTGGCTAGCTGAGGACTCCGCCCCAGATCCTCGCGTTTGCTTGGGCTACGGCCTCGAACCTCTAAAACCTACAATTCTACTAAATTTCAAGTTTCTTTTCGTATTTCAACTATCTAAAAGATAAGTTTTTGTATCACAAGAAAACACCCATTTAAATAACATGGGAATTACTTCATCTCCCAATAGACTTTAAAAATATTCACTTTTGGCAATTTTCCTGTTGGTTAGTTCCGGAAGTCTACAATAATGCTAAATTTCGTCATTCTAATACTGCCGGAAGTGCCTAAATATTTTGGGGTGTGGATGAGGTCCCATATAAATAACATTTAGAATATTTTTCCGTTCCCCATAAAACCACTCTACGGTTGAACTTTTAACGCTAACGGAAACGTACAAGCATATCGAATTTCAAGTTTTTATTCCAATTCCAAGTACGTAAAATATGAGATTATAAGAAAAGAAAAAAAGGAGGGGTGCTCATTTAAATAACATAGAGAATGTCTTCATTTCCCCTTAGGCCCCCTAAAAATTAAAAATATTAACTTTTGGCAATTTTCCTGTGGGTTAGTACTTGAAAGCTACAATCATGCTAAATTTCACCTTTTCACGTCAACCGGAAGTACCCCTTTAATTTATGTCAGTTCATGTAGTTTTATATATAGTTAGGATAGATGTAACGCAATTTTTTGAACATATTAATCTCCGTAACTGGGATTGGATTTCAATGATACTTTGCTGATACATTAAGTGCCTTAATATTGCGGTCTAGTTCGACGATGGGTGTCGTAGGTGCAAGGGGGACTAACCTCCTTACCATATAGACGTGGCAATGATCATGGAGCTAGAAAGATGGAACAAACACCACTCGCAAGCTTTTGCACAACTGAACACAAACAAAATCGGGCCTAATTGCTGCACCATGCGTAGTTTTTGAGATCTAACATGAAACATATCCAAACATTTAAATTTTTCCGGGATACGACCATCGTCACGCATGTGCTTTCTTATCATTTTTACCATGTCTTCACTTTTTCTCCATGTAATATCAGTCATGATTTTTTTGCAATAGTTTATTCACATACAGAATTACTTTGTGGCATAAGCAGCAATTTTTAGCAAGTTGCCCTCCTGAGATATTACGCCCCAAAATGGCATCAAAATCACAAACTTCAACTTTCGGACCCCCATAAATCTACGGTGCCAGTAGTATTATAGCTGTGGATATTTCTGCAGACTCTTTACATGCAATAGTATTCAGCAGAAAACTTACGAACCTCCCACTTTATGCCATTTCAAAATACAGCCCCTTTAAAAGTGTAATTTTTTGGTTATTTCATATATTGGTTTGCAACCCTGTATATTTATTTAGACGCAAAAGTTTATATTCTCCGTGTACCTCAGTCTCTCCTGTAAGCATTCATTTTTGTTTGGCGTTCGTCTGATTCGTAACTGATATCCTGAGCAACTGTAGTTTTCGTAAACGCTTGCAAGTTCAAAACTTGGCACTCCACCGACAACAAAGATGGCCGCCATTTAAGAACACTTGCACATACAAAAACGTGAATGATGTTATTGACCTTCCCATACACATGGTTCATCACACTGAAATTTTTATAATTTTCAGAGATGGTCGAGCAACCATTTTCACCATTTTTTGGACCACTTTAGATGGATTGACCCAGCTACTGTAAATAATCATAAGTGAACACATTTAAAGTGTCGAGATAACGTCATGATATTGAAACATGTCATGAATACAGCCTGCAGCGGCATATATCTGCCATATGCGTCTTATGTTGTTAACTTTGGAACGATGAAATCAATTTGAGAAAGTTGTACTGAAATTGTTGTATTAATTTTGAAGTTGCAAACAAGAGGAAAGGTAGGGTTGGTTACGATCGATAAAGTATTTAGCTCGTTGCAAAAAAAAAAAAAAAAATTGTACAGCTGCCGTAACCATTTAAAGGCTAGGCTGTCAGCATATTTATTATTATTATTTTAACTCCGTGTAAACATCAATTTTCAAAGATCCCTTAACCGTATCAGTGGTCTGTAGAATGTATGGCAGTAGTAGTGTGAAAATCCAGATCAGAATATTCTCGACAGTAGCTTCTTACAATGAAGGTCATAACAACAAGCGATAGTGGAGATAATATAATAGCAGCTGGTAAACGTACATCTTCACTTCTTAAAGAAAAAAGATAGTCTTCAGAAACCTGGAGTATCTTCACATTGTTATATGTAAATTCAGAAGGAAATACATTTACTGGAAATCAGGGTAAAAAAGATCATATATTTTTTTAAAATCATTTTTGTTGATTTTTTGATTTAAATCAAATTTTGCTCCTCGTATAATACTAGTCGCGAACTGAAGAAAAGACATTAGGAATTAGTATTAAATGTTAACTATGCCATTTAAGTAAAAGTATTGGGGTTTAAGTTTCGTAGGGGTATTTAGCGTATTTAGGGATTGGACCCCCTAAATACGCCCCTATTATCTGGGAACAAACAGACAGACGCGCACACAAAAGAATTTTCGTTTTAGGTGTCCATGGTGATTTCACCAGTGGAATAGTTAACGATTTAAAAACCTTATGTTACGAAGAGGAGAAGAGCGGGATTCCCCCGTTCAAAATGGGATTTTCCCTAATCATCCTCTGCATGACACTCGTTTTGAGTCTCATTGTATTATCTTATTGTATTTGATTATTATCTTCCACAATCGAAATGACAGAACGGAAACGGGATTTTACTTGTTTTCACTTTAAATTCGGAATTTGATTTAAATCAACGAGTTTTATTTAAAAAATAAAGTGATTTAAATCTTGTGATTTAAAACAGACTGATTTAAATCTTGTGATTTAAAACAGACTGATTTAAATCTTGTGATTTAAAACAGACTGATTTAAATCAATCTACCCTGCTGGAAATATATTTATTCTTAAAATAAATAAATGCAAGTTAGCTGGAGAGAAATTACAAGAGTACGGCATAGTAGTAATGGTATTTAAAATCATTCGCACTCATAAAATAAATTTATTACTTTTCCTCCAGTGCCGAAAAATCAGAACTGATACTAAACTGCCTGATGGTGTGGCGTACGGCTATATTTGATTGGTACGATCAGCGCGTAGACTGTCAGTATAACTTCGTTTTTCCTAGACTGCATCAACTGTTTGTTAGGTACTGCCGTACGAAGCCAGGTCACTACTGAAACATCTGTTTAACCAGGATATAAGTGGGACCATGCGCGTAACCATTCGGATAAACAGCAATACAAAAGCCTTGAAGAGTTCCGTGTTGTTTGATTAAATATATTATTGGTATGAGATCTCTGACATTAGCATTGCAGCTGAAAAAAAAAAATCCAACAGACTTCAAATACACAAGGAACTATTGATTGTATGTAGTCTTAACATTTGCCGCTCTAATGAACAAGTTGTTAATGTAATCGGTTTTGAAAATTGACGCATATACTTCTGTATATGAACCAAAAGCCGCTCATTTTGCTTGTTTCTGTTATACATCAATAATGGAATTTCGTTTCTCCGTGTCATCATTTTGAGGACACGAGGAAAAGATTAGTAGGGATAGGATAGGATAAACGAGAATTAATTATATAGGTATCTTATACGCCAAACAAATTATAAAATACAAACACAGTATTCATATATATGTTTCTAGTGTCATTTTCACAGTGGTCTTGAGCTGTTGGTAACGACCACATGGATATAAATTATATTAATGCAACTTCTGTCCAGAAGTGCCCATATGAAAACGCCTTTCTTCTTCTTCATTCTAATAAGTATACTCCTTACCTGAATTTTCATAATCTTGCCAGGAAAGATAGGGAAATTCAACTCAGCGATATTTTTTCAATAAATTTGCACCCTAGTTGAGAAAGGTAAATATTAGTTTGGTTCATATATAATTGAAAGTTTTTAAATTATTAATACCTAAATAGTTAAGTGTTTTTCTTTGCTTTAATATCTGTGATGGAATAATTGGCATTAATCACAGAAAGAAATCACTATTATCTCTATTTGTATTTAGTTTTGATTTTACATATCCACATCTAAAGACAGAAAATTTATCCATTAACGATTTGTTTCTTTTAATACATATATCGTTAATATATATATATGCAATTCCTTTAATATCAGAAGAGCTGTCAGTTAATAGAAATTCAGATTCGAGTAGTTACAAGTAGTACTGTAGTTAAAGGTGATTTATTCTCATATAATGGCAATATTTTTATGTTATTAATTAATCTAAATAATATATAATACTTCCAGCTCTACAAGGATTCTCTCCCAATCACAAAATCACATCATTTGAAGAAGCAAAAGGTCTGGATGCAATTAATGAGCGGATGCCCCCAAGAAAAGATGCCCCGCCATCTCCTGCGGAGGATAAGTCCCCAGGAAACCAGGCCAATCATACTAGCACAAATGCCCATTCATGAACCTCGTACGTTTATCATGTAAGGTAAGGAACGAATTATGTGACACTGTATCATCAAACCAAAGTTCAAGTTACTATCTGTAGTTATGCCAGTGTACTTCTATATTGTATAATATAATATCTGTTTTTAATGGATTTTCTTATTAAAGCTACATTTTCCAATTAATTGGTATGAAAACACATTTACTTTCGATTCCAAGTGAGGAAACTTCTAGTTCGGATCTCATATCAAAGTATAGGTCTACGTAACATATAACCCTGACGCTGAAAAGCAACATTGAACTCCGAATAATTCCTATTATCTCATCTGTGTTTTCGATTTTCACACATCGACAATCAATGTAACTAAGCTCATTCATTATTCAAATTACAGTAAAAATAAGGTGTAAAGTACGATAGCTTGGTAGAGCTCTCACCTAAGATGAGAGTAGTACCTAAGTTGATTTCAGGCCTATTCACAACGGAGATACCAAATAAATTGTAAGGGCTCAGAAGAAATTTAGGCATAGTTTATAAAGCTCGAAAACATTCCTTGAAGCTAATATATTCCGTGGTTATACCTTTGTATGGTTCCCACCGACCTGGAAAACCTGAAAAAGTAAGGAAATTCAGCTTATTCGAAAAAAAAAAAATCCTAGATAAGTCAAAGAATTTCATGAAAAGTTGAAAAAAATGGAAAGTCAGGAATTTTAAGTAGATGAGGAAACCTCTGGTCAGGAAAAAAGATTTTTTTTAAATAATAATTTATTTATTACATTACATTACACATTGTCCTCGCCAAATAAGTGGGAACCCTGCTTTGACTGTAATACATATCCAACTGAGAATGTAGCAGAACAATAGGAAACAAGTTGTTGAACACTGAAAAGTTCGAAAGTAAGGAATTGAGAAAACTATACTTAGGAAAATTCAAAAACAAGCATTAGTTGGAATTAGATAAAGTATCCGTAGGTAGTAATAGTTGGCTGTATAATATATAAAAATATCACGGTAATAGAATTTGTGGATAACAAAGAAGATATGAAAATAGAATAGTACTAAGAAAGGCAAAAACTTGTAAAGGAAGTTTAAAATATCATATTATGGAGACTACACAGCAAAGGAAGAATTCTACCAAAGAAAATGTGATTACATAGGAAAATAAGAATACAAAAATATAAGGGAATGCATAGGAAAGAAGGAGAGAATGGTGACAGTAGCAATTTTGACTAGGAAGATAGCAAGCGGAACGAAATTTTAGTCTACGAAAAACCGTTTGTGAGAAAATAGAAATAAACAGCGTAGTTTAATTATTGCGGAGGAAGAACAAAATAGCGTAATTCATGCAGAGTTTACAGTATTCCATGACGAGCTTGGAGAAAACAATATCAGAAATTAGAAGTAGAAAGCCAACTGAGATAAGCAGTATTCCAGTTGATTTTAGGAAAAGATGGGGAAAGAAGGAAGAATTGTTCCATCTTATTGCGGATTCTGAATCGAGATTAGAAAAGGTAGAAAAGTTAAGGAGAAATTGGGTATGGGATAAACAGTAGAGAGGTAAAAGCAGTGGCGAAGGAATCTCTTTCAGCTATAGAAGTAGGAGAGTACAAAATAGAATACGTAATTAATTTTCGGATCCCAGTGAAGATGTAAAATGTAAACGCGGGATAGGGACGACGAAAGAAGCTATATAAGAGGAGTACGTTTTGTGTGTTTAAATAGAGGTGAAGAAAGAGACTTCATATTTCGTAAGGAGTATTGTAAATACATAAAAGCGATGAATAAGTACTAGAGGCTGTTGAGAATGAGTTGATTTGAAAGTCAATTAGGTCTTAGAAATAATGAGAAGAGAAAACAAGTAAGTTTTGTTTCATATTATGAAACTACAGTCGACCTTCAAACTATGTGAATTTGATATTAAACCGGATTCGAGTAGGTCTACAACTTCCAGTTGTAATAGAAGGATAAGTCAGAGTATCTTATTCTTAAGATGCTGAAGCCATATGGAAAAGCTAGTTCTCGCTGTCTCTTACCGTGTTGAAAATTAATATTGAAACCAAAGTGGTAAATTTCTACTACTTCCTGTATTCTTAAAGAAATTAGAGTGGAAATGGAATCTATTCTTAGGACGCTTAATCGATTGCAGAAAATTGTTTCTCGCTATCTGTTACCGATTTTGATATATAGCGATCAACGCTAAAACTGGAAATGGTTGATTTCTACTACTTCTGTTTTTTATTAAAGGTGAAGGAAGGAGATGCAATCTATTGAAACACTGAATAGATTCCGAAAAACTGTTTTCAAAATATTTCTATTTTTGCCCAACATAATTTAATCTTGAGACCGGAAATGGTAATGAATTTATACCAGATTCGGTTTTAGTAGAGAGATATGGTTGGAAATTAAATCTATTCTGAATCGATTTTTAGAAACTGCGTGTTGCTATCTCTTACCGTTCTTGTTGAATGGTGATCAACGTTGAAACTGGAAACGTTCGATCCGGTTTGAGAAGATTAACGGAAGACGTGGAGCATATTCTTGGAACGCTGAGTGATTCAGAAAACCGCATTTCGATCTCTCCGTTTTTGCTCTAATGCCTGTGACAGACATATATAATTGTTCTAGGAAACTTTCAGTGCTTATACATAGCACAGTTTGAAAGTCTAACAATGTTAATGTGACCCTCCGTAACATTCGGTCGCGTCGCTTATGCGGGACGGTGTGGAAGCGAGAACTATATTCGCGCAAGAACTATGTTCTATTAAGACAGGTAGTTGTTGAGCAAAACAAAAATTACCAGGAAAAATCCGAGAACCTTTTGCTATGGTATACGAAAAATCGAGAGGATAATGTATATATACAGGGTGTTAGTGAACTATACCGACAAACTGAGAGGTGATTCCTTTCATCAAAATAAGAGAAAAAGTTCATATGGACCTATGGCGAAAAGTGCATAGCATCAGAGCTAGGGCTGCCCAAAATTGCGAAAAAGCCGAATTTCAAGAGGCCCTATTTTGAATTCAAGAGACTGTGGATGGTAGTCCTTATCAGCGTAAAGGAAGTCACGTATACGCAATCCAAAAATGCATATTTCATTAATGTTTAATTTGCGTACAGAGTATTTCCTGCAGGGTGAAATTCCCAGACATGCCATCAACCTAATTTTGAGATGTACTGACTTTGATTGGTCCAAGGTAGGCAAACTATAATCCTTGACAGCAGTGTACACTGAATCCTTTGGCACGATGTCGGAAGTGTAAATGATCGTCAGCAGCAGGGTCTTTCGTACTGGAGAGAGCGCATGCTGCTAGGTTTTCTTTCACGCTTATAAGTGAAAAAAACGTGAAATATATCGTGCTGAAATACATCGCATCACACGTTATTCCGAACACAAAAAATGCATGTAGCTGCCGGTTCCTAACACTTCGATTTCCCTCCGAATCATTGGATATCCATTGTTGTCAAGACTTACCTCCTGCCTACGTTGGACCCTTCTTAAAATCAGGATATATCTGAAAGAGATCATATCTGAGAATTATACCCTGTAAGGAATACCGTGTACACCTATTGACAATTCATGAAATATGCACATTTGGATTGTGTATGCGTGGCTTCCTTTTACGCTAATAAGAACCACCATCCACAGTTTCTGGAATTCGAAATAGGGCCTATTGAAATTTAGCTTTTTCGCGATTTTGGACAGCCATAGCTCTGAAACTATGCACTTTTCGCCATAGGTCCATATGAACTTTTTTCTCTTATTTTGATGTGAGGAATCACCTCGTACAGTTTGTCGATATAGTTCATTAATACCCTGTATATAACAACGCAAATGCGTTGTACTACCATCGCATGTAAATACATAAGGATGAAAAAAGTTATGTATTTCCACAATGTTATGCAAAGGCAGCGAGAGGAAAAGCCTGGAAAACGAAACACAATACCAACGCCATGTTAAGCCGAATCAAATAGGTTCTGTGAAGCGCAAAAATGCGACCGTGTAATCGAAACTGACGACCAGAAGCCCTACGACTCCATGTTTCAAGGAACATTGAGGTAAATTAACCAAGAGTATATGCCACATAACCGAAGCGCGCTTCCATCGAGTTCCGGAAGATGGGGAACCGAGGAGATTCACCTATAAAACGAAGGTCTCGAGATCGAATCACTTCCGAAGCAAGGTCCAGCACATCCAGCATATTATGCCCCCACAGTTTTATCTTGAGAACAGCTAGGCCATGCAACGCGTTTGTTCATTGTCTACTGAATTATGAAGAGAGAATAACGCTGAAACTTGTAATTCTTAAAACTATGTTGGGTTAGAGATAAGAATAAACAACGGACGTAGGGCAGAATTGGAATAGGCCGTAGGACTAGAGCCGCGACTATGTCGCGTACGTGAAGGTAAATACTGAGGCGATTCATGAACTTAAAAGTAAAATGAATTTGACATACATGTGAGAACGAAATAGTCGCATGTAAAATACATTTTCAACAGATACAATTAAATAAAATGTGTTGTGGCTTCGTAAACTTCCAGCAGAACTCCCTAGCCGAAGTTTTGTAGCACTTACTTTTATTTCTGTCCAGTGAAGTCCCTTTGATAGTGTGTCTTTCAGGGATCTCTCGAGACAGATCTTAGTCGAGTCTTGGAAGATGTTTCTTCAGTGCGATGTAAGTTCGGAAGACTGTAATTATTGCTGCTTAGTTTCGCTCCAGCAAAATTGAGTGGATAGTTTGATTGAAGCCTTCTATCCCGTTTTAGCAACAGTAAAATTGAGTTGATTGAGTTTAACGTCCCGTTCAGCAGCGAGGCTAGATAAGACGTGGACCTACTGATTAACGTGGAATCCGAACCACATTAGCTCCCGCCGGGAATCGAACCCGGGCCTCCCACGCCAAAGGCGCGTACGCTAACCGCTTAGCCACGGAGGAGCTCAGCAACAGTAAAATATCTAAAGGCTGTTACAAGTGCTCTTTCTCTTGTGAATTCTTCTTTCCTCCGGTGAGATTTGTCTGACCGTTGTTATTGCCTTATTGTTAAATTATTGAAATGTGTCGTTTTTGATAATATTGGATGTAAGTGAAAAATTGGTTAGGTAGAGCCTCTTCTATTCTGAGCGATAGGCGGAACATAAGGAGGAAATATTACAATCGTTAGTTGCTATAAAAATTGACCATTCCTACCTGAAGACGAGAAAGTTAACTAAGTACTGTAGTGCGTGGAAGTTTCTGGGTGTCTTGCAGAAAACACAAGTGAAAACTTGTAATATTTGAGGGTTTCTGAACTGTAGTTTTTACCGAAAATCGCCTTGGACTTGAAATAGTCTGCACAGACAGAGTGGGAAAGGGCAGTTACGCATTGTACATTCTGCAGCCGATTAATGTACTATTTGAAAAGTGTGCAATCTATCTTAAAGTATTTTATACGTTGTATTTATCTTGATGCACATTACGTAAGTATGAAATATTTGCCAAGATTCGAGTAAATACATTTGTGTGAAATATAAATAGTCTGATTTGCGATTTACTTGCACAGGTTTTCACGTGTTATATACGCTATTTTGCTGTTATGTTCTTGTTATGTTCTTTGACTAAGTGGTTCTTCGGTGTTCATTGTGGCTGAATGGAAGGAAAAATACGGTATTTCGCAATCCCTTCACAGTAAATGTTACAACAGCGTCTTTGTTGTGATAGCTTGTGTAAACGAATGTGTGCTTACAAAACAGCCTTATCATACAAATGCGTTGGGATGGTCCCAAGTTCTATTCTCGAGCTTGAAAGTAATCGACCATCAAGAAAATCTCATGAAACGATTCCACACGTTTATGCTTATCCGCTAGAAAACTATTCACTTAGGGGATTAAAGCCAGAATGCATATATATATGATAATTATTACATTGTTTGTGTGGTTACATTCGCACGTTAATTCCGAATTTATCGGCGCAGATAAGGGAAACGGGATGGCGACAAACCTGGAGAACCATGAAAAGTCAGGGAATTGTGTTGAGAGTCAAGAAATTTCGAAGAATGAGATTTTGTAAACATTTAAAATAAAAAATTCTAAGATTTCAGTTGTGGTTGAATGGTTGTTTTTTAACTGACACCTTCAAACGTAAGACCTATCTTGTGTTTCTCACTAATGATGTGTAACAAACTTATGTTCTGAAGTTGTGCGCATTATCTTACTCTTATGTTTTACTTTCATTTGTGCAGTGAAATCTCATTGGTGAAGCATTTACAGAATCCAATGGAAAATTCATTTAGATGCACACATAATTCAACCTCTTTTTCGTTTTCACTAGGTTCGATTTTATCGGAGTTTCCTACCTTGCATGAAATGAAGGTAGCTAACCACGCAAACGAAAGGATTTTGGAATACGATTGCTCGTATTTTAGCTTGTGTTTTCATTGTAGTGTATTTTAATTCACAAACAGGTTTATTTCGGAAGTGTTTGAGTTTTACGAAAACTGCAGATAAAGTTTCACATGACAGTATATGCATTCGGTCAGTACTCAGTGGATAGCTGTACTAATTTAATTGGATTCTTGGTCTTTAAATATGGGTTAAGTCTGTACTACCAAAGTACTTTCTACTTTGTGCTTGTAGTGCAATATTTGTTAATTGCTATACATTGATAGCTACATATTTAATCACTTTCCATCAGTAGTTATACATTTACAATGTTTAATGATGCGTCTCGTAAGTTTACACATATGTTTATTCTATTATAATATTATTCTGGTATTAAAAATGGTGCAGCAATTTGTGAACAATATTTGTAGAACAGAAGTACAAATGAAATTTCTTCTTCTATCTCCTTAATCAGTGCTTGAAGTTTTTTTAAATATCCTTTTTGAATGCCGATACGAAATGTTCGAAGTATTATGAAAACAAGATTCTTTCAGGTAAGACGTACAAATAATTTGTAACTGGAATGCAGTGTTTGTTGGTGGCACAAAGTTAGTCTGGGAGTTGGAGGGTATCGTGGGAACATCCCTGCTAGCACCTCTCTCCAAAAATCCGTAACAAAGTTTGGATTTCTTTATTTATTAATTTGCCGTGGAATACAAGAAAAGGAACGATTAGAAATGCGATTCATATTATCCCAAAATAAAAATAATTTGTGTCCAAATAAAAATAATTTGTATAGTGTGAAAGTAACGAAGTTTCATGATGTGCAGTTCTTATTTTAATGTTGACGTATTCATACTTTGCTACAGGAAAAAGAAATTGTAAATTGAATCAACATAATGTTGTAGTTGCTGTTCTATATCTTGTTTTTCGCCAAAAAAAATCCTTGGGTTTTGGAAGTAGGGAAGCAAACAGGTTTCTTCTCGCTGACTGTTTGTGTTATATTGAATCAAGGAAACTGATCCAAAGGACCGAGCAAGTTTCAGATCTTATGCGGGTTTGAAATATTTTACAGGTTGTTACTAAAACACATTCGGTGACATAGTCAGTCGAGCGTTCAATTCTGGCGCAAAACTCCTTCTTTCGAACCGTGGGTACGCAGTATTGGTTTTGTGTGTTCTATCGTTTCCTCTCCTACTTGCATTTCTTTTGTTCAAACATCATTAATGCAGTAATTATCTTTGTGCTACGATAAACTGATTTAATGTGAAGTATGAATGTGTTAAGCAACGAACTTGCAATAACCCTGAGGACTTTTCGGGAATTGTGAAACTACGAATTTTCAGTGAAAATTTTGTAATCCGTGTAAATAATATTGACTTCTTGCACTCGTATAAATAATGTTCCAGGACAAGATTTTATTTTTCTTAGAAATAATCTGTTTTTTGCTTGCTTTCTAGTTGGAAATTTAGTTTACTTTCGTGATTGTATCCGTTGCTGGAAAATAGAATTTTGTAAATACTCAAATGCGCAAAACTAACAGTTAATACGAGGTAATAAAGACATTATGGAAAGAAATCCCAAATGAATAAATGTTAACCTGAGAATAAATATTCTATCAGGTCTTGTTTCCATATTGCACTAAAACACAATAACACTTTGAACACAGTAACTGTGTCTTCATCAGACTTCCATTCTTTCTGGCTACTTGGGAGTTGGTCACCTCTTATATACTCTCGGAGACCAACTATTAAATAGGCTCCGCCCCTTCATTAAAAATAATGATTGTTGTTTTTCACTTTTACTTTTTGACCGCACACGTGACAATTAAAAGTTTACTTTTTTTGCTGGATACATTCTGTCATCTAATTATCCTTATTAATTTGTTTATTTGTTTTCTTTCTTTTTTATTTCTTTAAGTAGAATCTTCTCCCACTCTTTCTGTCGCAAATCCTGCATTCCAATTCATCACCTTGTCTCCTGGCTTGTTTCCATTTTCTCACCAATGTTCTGTTCTCTACTTCTATGACGTCTGCTTCTTCCCATACTATCCTGTCTTGCGGAGATCAATTAAAAGTTGATTTCCGGAGTATATAAGAGATGACCAACTCCCAAGCTGCCAGAAGGAGTGGAGGTCTGGTGAAGACAGTTATTGTATTAAAACCGTTACATGATTTAAATACATATTATCACATATATATTGCTCAGTGTGTTACTCTGTTTGAAAATGAGTATATTCACTTCATTATCCTGTATTAAAAGACCGTGATCGTGTTCATTGTTTATGTATTTATCATTTGATTTCTTATAGTAGGAATGTAACCATGCTTAAATGCCTAAACTAAATACAAAAACTGTCTATGTCTCAAAAAGGAAAAGAAGTAGCAAATGCAAGTTGGTTCGATACCGTGGATCGAAGCAGCATATCTATCAAAAATAAACAAATATACACAATCGCCAACAACAAGCTTTTATTTACAATATATTATATAGAAAGGCGATCGAGCAGATCCATAGTAACAGTTTTTTGCTAGTTTAGCGTCGTGGTTCAAGTTGCAGAGGCAGAATCATAATTGAAGAGGTGTTGTACAGAAGGTTGTTCGCTTTATATATATATATATATATATATATATATATATATATATATATATATATATATATATATAATATTTTAATGGATATTCACCTTAGAAGATACCGCACGCCAACACCGGTCATGTTCTGTTGGACCCCCAGCATTGTGTACTGTCGCACGGGATCGCAATTTCCATTGCAGCGAGCTCTGGCACAGGGCAGGCATGGGAACTCTGTCCCACTCCTCCCTACAAGCTTTCCATAAACCATCCAGAGTCCGCGAGTGGCGATGATGAAGACTACGTTTCAACAGTGCAAATGTGCAAAATTCCGTAGGACTGGCATCTGGACTTTTCACAGGAATGTCTTCAAACGGAATGACACGAATTCCTAATTCCTCTGCCATTTCCTGATAAAAACGTAATGATGTTCTGCCGCAACATAGAAGCTTCGATGCACCATGGTCTTCAGCTAATTTATTCATCTTGACGTACGATTTTTCCATCAGCAATGACATAATTACATATTCCTACGTAACTTTCGGCTGAAATGTAGGATTTGTGATCTTCGCGCACGGCAGTTTACCAAGCCAAGTTCTCAATCACTCAGAGCTGGAGCAAATCTTGTGTCTATTTACACGGAGCAACTCGACCGTTTTTCGAACATCCATGATTTGGCTTCTCATGAAGATAATGCGATTGAAATTAGCTGAGTTGGTAACCTGCGCCTGTTTTATTTCAAACCGCTTGAGATAGTAGTTAGTTTTTTCTAAGGCGCTAACTTACTTACTCACTAATTGACATCAAAACATACAAAACATCAAGGTCCTGGGGTCCTGTAGATATGCCAATTTGAAGTTTGACGGTTTGAAATTTGAATTTTCCAGGTTTTCTGTTACAAAGTAAAGGAAAAACTCCGAAAAGCATCTTTCCCGAAACTTTCAGATCTTAGTCACTCATAAATACTAATTCAAACACATACAGCAGGATATTTGCGGTAAACAAAGAAATTTGAAATCCCGTACAATGTAAGTATTTGGTATAAGTAAGATTAAAAATTCCTTCCCAGTTCATGGAGAACAATAGAAGCGAAGGTACGTTAAATTGCATATTGGGTCGCTAAGTTACTGACATTTATGAAAACCATTAAAAATTTATATATAGTTACCAGGGCCTAGAGTTGAATAGTATTCACCAGGATATAGCGTATGCTGATGATGTAAATTTTATATGGGATGATAGAACAACAATAAATGAAATGCAGAGATCTTATTAAACGTTTGCAGGGACATGGGTTTAGAAGTAAATGCTGAAAAAACTAAATACATGGAAGTTCGTTTAAATCCCTGTACGACAAATTATGGGTGTTTTAAAATGTCAAATAATACTTCTGATGAAGTGGACACTTTCAAATATCTAGGATCAATATTAACAGCCCAAAAATCATATTCACAAAGAAATTAAATGTCGTCGAAAAGCAGGGAATTCGTGGTACTATTCCGTTCAAAATCTCTTGTCACGAATTCTGTCAAGGAATTTGAAACTTTATATATATAACGATAATCATGCCTGTTGTTCTGTATGGTTGCAAAACATGGTCGCTTACTCTGAGGGAAGAACGTAGACTGAAAGTATTTGAAAACAATATCCTCAGATGAATATTCGGACCCAAGAGGAACTGGAATGGGGAATGGCGGAAACTTCATAGGAAGAACAACATAATTTATACGGTTTACCAAACATTGTTAGGGTCATAATCTAGGAGGCTCATTTGGGCAGGTCATGTAGCCAGGATGGAAGAAAGTAGGAACACTTTCAAAGTCTTAACTGGAAGACCAATCGGAGAACGACGATTAGGAAGACCTAGGCGCAGATGGGAGGACAATGTTAAGATGGATCTCGCAGAAATAGGAATACAAAGTAGAAACTGGATCCAGTTGGCTAAGGATAGAAGTCAGTGGAGAGCTTTTTTGAGTGCGTCATTGAACCTTCCGGTTCCATAGGCCATGGAGTTATTTAAAAAAAAAAAAAAAAAAAAAATACTTCCTATAAATGTGGAGATCTGCAACTTGACAGGGAAAATAAGTACTGAATATTCATCATTATCATATTTAATAGACGAGTAAACTAGTGATCTATCTACCGCTTTAAATTCTAGGTAGATCACTAAATTCTTTTCAAAAAAATTGTGGTATCTCACCAGAAACCTAAATGTGAAAACAATTCACAGTTCTACATTTATCATTTCGTTTGGCCAGAAAAAGAATAAAAGATCTAAAATCATTCCAAGTTCTATTGAAATCCGAAAATTAGAAAATGAAATTTGCAACTTTAGTGCTGAAAAGAACTTGCCGGGCAAAAGTTTTACGAAGCAATAATATATATAGAACTACACTAGAGTTGCAGATTTCATTTTCCAGTTTTTGTATTTCAGTAGCAGTTGACATCGTTTCGGAATACTTAACCCAAAAGTTCATAGTTTTGTCAAAGATTATATAAAGATGGGTTTGAACTATGGTGAACTTCAAACTGTATTTGTAAAATATCATTTAAAAAAAAAAAAATGAAATCTGAAACGATACCAAGCTACTTAAATACGAAAATTGGAAAATGAAATGAAATTTTAGCCTTTAGTGCTGAGAACAATTTCCATTTTTTCAAATCTTTCTTGGCAGAAGAAAGTGAGAAATATACGAAAATTTGGCTCTATTTTTCACATTTATGTTTTTGGTGGTTATATATATATATATATATGATATAATATATTATTAATCATTTTGGTGTACAACAATATAGAATAATAAAATAAATCATACTTCAGAGCCAATGTTATAAAACAACTATGAAAAGGTGGAGGACAGAAAAGTCTTACGTTTAAGTTAGTAATGTAGTTTCCGAGAAGTAAACTTAGGTCTTGGATTTCAAGAGCCCATTGAGTTGCTTTCTGTACAGATAGAATAAACTGTCGAAGCGAATATGTCTGTTGTCAGTTCCAAGAACCATTTACAGTAATTTGGTGTGTAGTCCGTAGTAGATTGCGTTCTTGAAATCCTAACAACACTTAAAGGGAAGCCTTTCTCGAGGAGATTTATCACAGAGTAAGAACTGTTCTGTCATGAAGGAAAGACAAGTTTTCTGTTGCAAAAATATCGCACCTCGGTAATAGACTATCACCTTATTTCTAAGATTTTGGGTAACAAACTACGATGTGATACTACTTAAATACATCCATATATATCACATGATTGCAGGGCTCATAGCAAATCACTTTTTTTTTTTTTTTTTTTAACTAAATATTACCTTTTTTTCAAGTTCGGTAACTAAAAGTTACTTTTGTGGGGATAAAGTCAGTTTTTCGTCTGATTTATGTTTTGCATTGGCAATTTTCTAAGAAAAATATTGTAAAAATAAATGGAAAAAAGCAGAAACTTGTTACTTATTATTCTTCCGGAAACTTCAATATTTGTCATCATGTGCAGTTGTGTTGCCACATGTGAACCAAGTCAGTTTTCCCTGCAGCCCTTAATCTTTCTAAAGCACAATGGGTGGTTGGTGGATGCTTAAGCTCTCAAGGTGGGTTTATCATCGATGAGTAGTATTTTATCAAGGGTTTGGCCATCCAGATGGGAAGATTTTCCTAATTGCCAGTAAGTTAGGACTGCCTAAACCAGTGATGAAAATTTTCCAGAAAATTTTGAAACGGAAAATTTTCCAGAAAATTTTGAAACGGAAAATTTTCCAGAAAATTTTTCCGATTCACAAAGGCATACTCCACTTATTCCTACATCGTTGTTTAGTCGAGATGTGAGGTGGAAAATTTTCTTCTGTATTTTTCCGGAACATATTCCGTTCTTAACAAATAGTGATTAAGTAACAATTCGTCAATATTCATAAAATTGATTGAGTTCATGTATAGAAATGTTAAAAAGTGAAAGATCGGTTAAAGAATCTGAAAATTTTCATGGCTCAGACAATTTTAAGTACGATGTAGGAACAAGTGGAACAATTTTTCATGAATCGAAAAATTGTCTGTCCTGTACAGTGATGAAACTTTTCCGATTCGTAAAAACATACTCCACTTATTCCTACATCGTTGTTTAGCCGTGATGTGAGGGAAAATTTTCTTCTATATTTTTCCGAAAAACTTTCCGTTAACAAATATCAGTGATCAAGTAACAATTCGGCAGTATTCATAAAATTGATTGAATTCATATATAGAAATGTTAAAAAGTGAAAGATCGTTTAAAGAATCTGAAAATTTTCATGGCTTAGACAATTTTCAGTACTATGTAGGAACGAGTGGAGTTCAGTTTCAAAGATATCACAGAACTGCTTCAGGAGGAGAAGCCCCTTAAACTTCAAACTGTTATCAAGGTTTTGTTGTTGCGATTTGTAAAGAAAGAAGTTGTTACATCTTTGACTGAACTGAATGAAAGTTCTGTAAGTGAGGAAAACCTGTTGAAGTGGAGTGTAGAGAAGAAGCATATATATATATATATTGTGGGTGGGTGTAAAATTCAATTTATGCCCAAGATTGGCTTCAAGATTTTAAAGTTACTTTTTGATGAGATTTTGGTCACTTTTCAACTATTTTGAAGAGACCAGACCACTAGGAGCCCTGTGATTGGTGCAGTTTAAACCGTGTTAAGTGCTTTTTGACACGACTACAGATTATGATAATTTGTGCTCAGAATGATTCTGCACTATTTTATTCCACGTATAATTTGACAAGTTCAAAGATTAATGTGCAATGAAATCTAACTCTGGAATTTTTACTTTGAGTTTTATACTGGCCAAACAGAAGTCTGTGGATTTTGAGGTCTTGCGATGAGCATATTCGACGACTTAACACTTTGAGATTATTGATTGAGCGCTCTATATCAGTCCGATGTGGTTTTGTCATCACTTCGCTAAAAGCATCTGGAACTGCTGAATTGATCCCAACTCAAGTAGAAAGGCGAGTAGATTTAATCTTCAGGGTAAGTCCCTGCAAAACCCTTGAAGAGAATAACATGCTATGGAAAAATATCTTTTCGTGAGATTCTAACTTTTATAATTAGCAGTTAAGTAAAAGGTAGGTGTCGGAACTTCTCACCAAACAAGAGCGTTTCTTACACAAAGTGATTCTTTTCGTCCGGTGGAATTATGAATCGAGTTCAACGGAGCTCGGTCCCAATTTCGCCATTGTGTGGAGGAAAAACTTGCATTAATGAACAGAGAGAGCTTTTCTACAGCAGACAATTCGAAACACCATACTTCTCGAACTACTCGGAATAAACTACGGGAATTTGAGCGAATTTAACTGATGCCACACCCAACACAAGTTTTAACCTTGCACCCATGGATTATTACTTGTTCTAGTTCATGACGTATTTCTATCGTTCGCGATTCTTACTTTCACAATCAAGAGTACGTGGAAGCTGTAGCGCAAAAGTTTTTCGCCGAGATGACCAGTACTTCTAATTTTAAGCAGATTTCGCTATAATTTGAAGCATGTAGCAAGTAACTGCAACATCTCAAAACTTTGACTCATAATTTTTCACTTTCAAATCGGTAAATCTAGGTTAATAGTAACGTAAATGCTAAAATATATTTTATTTGCTCTTTATAATGAACCTAAACTTCTGCAACAATGATATTAATTACTAAAAATTGGTTCAAATGGCCCGTTTCACTGACATACATGCCTGACCACTAATACACAATTTGACTTACAATATATCTAACTAATAACTACAAAAGGTGCCCACTAGAAAAAATAGTCGACTTCCACTGGTCCTTTCTAACGATATATATGGCTTGCTACACTGGTACCTATACTTGATAACAGTATCAGTTGAGTGCGATGAGTGGAATGATGGAAGTGAAAGCGATAGCTTTCTGGGAGGAGGGGCTTGTTTGTGGTCTTTCCGTCGCCTATAATAATAAAGCTGTCCAAAGATAATGATTTAATCGTCAGCAAAGTTGGTGTGAGTTTCATCATCCGACGATGTGTCGAACAGGCTATGCAGTACATGGTTGGCCGGAAATTATGAGGCTTGAATCCCCAATACGGTGCACACCTTTAGGAGAGCACAGACAGAAGTTTGACCATAAAACACGGTATCACAAAAGGCACAGTTTCCAACATTATCAGGAAGAACCTCGCATTGGAAGTTCGTTACAAAGTGCGTGAACACCATCTCACAGAGCACCACATCCATCCAGAGGTCATAAACGTCAGAAAATTGTATACGTTGTAGGGAACAACTGGAAATGATTATATACCGTGAATGGAGATTGACTGTCTAGATAAGACCAGCAGAGCTTGATCTCTTTCTTACAGTCAAACAGAGCATAAAAGTCGTTGTGGCTTTGTGCAGCAGTACAAGGAAAAGTTTCCAGGGGATTTCTAGTTATGACTGGGTATTCCAGGCGGGGAACTGTAGTTCCTTCCAACACCAACCCAACACAACTTGCTTCCAGGAAAACGTCATGGTTATAACGACCACAGTTCATATATTCATATAACTAAGGCTACTGATATATCAAAATCCATTTTACACACTGTATCAATATATTACCT
Source organism: Thermobia domestica (assembly GCF_964235325.1). Classification (NCBI taxonomy): domain Eukaryota; kingdom Metazoa; phylum Arthropoda; class Insecta; order Zygentoma; family Lepismatidae; genus Thermobia; species Thermobia domestica. The sequence continues at coordinate 256,392,620 of NC_137454.1, forward strand.
TTTATTGTAGTACGAAACAAATTAAACAAGTACATTCTTTAAAAATGATACATATAGATTTCACGAGATGGATTCTTTCTTATGCATTATTTAGTTTTCGTTGCTATGACAACTCACACCGTCGAATCACTATTATAACAAAATATAATCACATTACAGAAAAGAAATTACATCAATGCCTCTTTTCATATTCTTCTTATTCCTTTCTTGAACAGCTTGTGCATAATTCAAAAGTACATTTTGCCCACAAATACAAATAAGTAAAGGTATAATAAAGATGTTGAAATACAAGTGAAATACAAGTATCGTTGTATGGTCTCTGACACACAGATCTTCCGCCTCTAAGATGACGAGACCACAAATGCATGAATCCACATAGACAGGGCCTCCACCCATACCGCGTGATTATTCCAGGCATTTATGGAAGGAAGACGGAAATTCGAGTGCTACCATTTTCGTCGATCCCTGTGAAATCTCCAAACTCCTCACCAATGAACTACTGTAAGTTTGGAGTGCTGAAACAAGCATTTGCTCGACGCCGTCTCCGTACCTTGCAAAGTCTTCGTAAAGTTTCCAAAATAGTATAATGAGACTCCCACAACGCAGAAGTTTGCTGTAGTGGAAACTACGCTCTCGGGGATTGTTCGGGCCGGCGGCCTCACATCGAACACAATAAATGGAGGAGAAAGAGGATTTACTAGTCAGGGAAGTGTTTGAGTCGTGGACAACCTTCTGTACAAATAAATTTAAAAAAAAAATGTTTATACAAGACAAAAGTCAATGACGTCAAACTAAACTATTTCAGCAGTCAAATTATTCTCACATTTTATGCTAATCGTGCTTAGACTCAATAATCCAACTCGTACAGTAATATTTTCAGGCATCGGAGCGAGTCTCTTTTTCATCTAAAAGTATCTTTTTTGGCCAAAGTCTCTATCAGTCTCTATTTTTGAAACATTAGTCTACTAAGTCTTTTTTTAAATCCTTAGTCATATTGTTTGGATTGTGGCCAATGTACTAGAAAATGTCAGTAATTAAATAAAAGAAAATAATAATGGTGATGAATAGAAAATGATATAAATACAAGGTAATAAATAAAATATAGTCGGTGTGTGTGGCGGGGGAGGTTGGAGGGATTTTTGTCTCCCTAGAGGAGAGCTTTCTGTGTTTCTTACCTTTTTTTTGTTAACTACAAGGGAATTTGCAACAGGTTACCACCTTTCTTTATTTAACAGGCTTCCCATCGACCCGTATACCGGGAAAGTGAGGGAATTCATCTAACGGAAAAGTGAAAGAATTTTAAGTATTGATTTATACTTCTCAAATCCAGTTTCTAAACCTTTATTTCGCTACAGCCTTGGTTTAACATTCCGACTTAAAAATAATAACGGTTTAACGACTATATAAATGTTCATGCAGACTCAACCCGTAGCAAGAGGAATACATAGATGCTTTTTACATTATATGTAGAGTCGGAAATTTTAAATCATAATCTGGAAAAGTAAGAGAATTTGCAAAATAAGTGGGAATCCTAATTAAATTGGTTGTAAATTGAGGTAATAAAAGAACTAGATATGCCTTTCGCTATGTCGCAATGTAAATTTGAGCATGGTCTCATTGTAGCCTTCGATTCGAGAATTTCCTCTCTAAAGTGATGTATTCCATAAATTTTAATTAACTGATGTATACGAGCAAATAAAATCCATATTTCCGGTCTTCATGAATAAACAAATGAAGTACACCTATTGAATCTCCGTGACTACAATGATACACGAGTGTCAAATATAAGTACAGTCAGGGACAAAAACGTCGGACACTCCTTGTATAAGTTACACGGGGAGTGCCCGATTTTTGTCCCTGACTGTACATGTATATATGACCTCAATGGTACGAAATAACGACGACATCAACATGATATTATTGACTAGTATAGTGTAACAGAAGTGAGGAAATCACTTTGTTACAAGTGCCGTTGAATGTTTTAAACGTATAATTTTTGCATGTTTTTAAACAATTGAATAGTGTATCCTGAAAGTTTAGTAAGGGGGCTCACGAAACAATTAGCTTTTTGCCACCCTTAAAATGGCGGATCTATTCGATGTATGAGAGTTCTTATATTACCTCAATGGAGTTGTAACAAATAGGAACATTCTAAAACAGTCCTTTAGTTGGCATATTTTGTGTTCTGTTACATACATTATATATATATAATGTTCCTGAGATGTCAAATCATAATGATGTTATTGTATCTTTAAAAAAAAACCAATTCCCATCCAGGACTAGAAGTAAAAGCTTTGTTCTGTTGAAGACTTTACATGTAAGTTGTCCCTCTTCTTTCTTTATATATGTTCAAAAATTAAAAATGTCTTGAATCATTTCTTAAGATTGGAAAATAGATAAATATATTTTTTTTATTTCTGTTCTTTATCGGCATCTTGGTAGGGGTAAATCACTATCAAAAACGTTACATTTTCTAACTTACGACTGGAAGTTGATTTATGAAGTTCCTTATCAGAGGCGGGTTGGTCTACAAAGTCTCCTTTTTTTGCTTTATTTAGTCTACGAAGTCTCCTTTTGTGCTTCATTTGGTCTACAAAGTAGCTATTTTCAATGCAGTTAGACGCTCCGATGCCTGTATTTTCTCTGTGTGTGTGTGTGTAATAGATCTAATGGATGACACTTGAAATGAATATTACAAGTGAAGATATGATCACTGACTGTGAACTTAAATATGTAATTGTTATAAACTTCTTTTAGCAATAAAAACCTGTTTACTACAAAATGCAAATCTACCAGTAGTTAAAATGTTTAGTCCTGTGTAGCATATGGTGTACCTATTCATGTTGTAATCATGATGGATATTGATAGAATACACATTCTCAGCATAAACGGAGAATAATATTCATCTCTTCGATAATACTTATTTATTTTCTAAAGTTGAACGAAACTAAATAAGCTAATTCTCGTTTTCTCTGTTTAACGTATTGTGTATACTTACAGATGCCTGGCAGTTATCCTTTGTACAAGGGTGTTTTCTTCCCCCTGCCCTCTCCTATAAGGATGATGCCAACAGAGGAACTGCGGATCGGCACATCACACTTTTTGCAGCAGGCTGCAACCAGGCAATGGAAACATGGACGGAGACAAGCGAGCGAAAGCATTTTATGTATATGTTGTGCATGCAAAGCAACTGATCGTGCTTGTATGTAAAAGAGGAAGAAGTTTGTGACATGGCGACGCTTGAGTGTAAAGTAACTTGAAATCGAGAGAATGTGGGCCACAAATTATATCAAGGAAAAGGATTTATAGTGTGTAGTGATGGCAATATGATAAGTTGGAAAGCATTCGCTGTTGAAATAAAGAAAAGACTCGAGTCTTTTAGAAAAATCTAATAACGAGGATACAAAGAGGAATCTCGAGAAAAGTGATACAAAGAGTTTTATTACATTTGTACTAATCGTAGAAGTGGTGCAAAACCGTATAGTGCAAGTGGAGTTCTGTACTATGTTTCCATTGCCTCTATTGATAACGTTGAAGTGTATGAAAAGTTAAGTAAATAAATATATATATATATAATATAAAAAACTTTCAAAGATTGGATTTTTGTGTGTTCTTGCTAAACGTCAACAAAATAAAAAAAGAGAAAAAAAAACATTCTATTTGCTACCAAGTTGTACTTATTCTTTCTTGTACAGAAATGTTAATAGGCAATGGGTAAAACCTGTTAATTGTGTACTGGGACTGCCCAAATGTAAAGTATATTTAAATAAAAAGAAAGTTGAAAGAAAGTCCCTCTAAAAGCAACATAATCATGGAAGTGTGACATGTCACATAGTTCCCAGTGGTTACAAAGAATTGTATATATTTATTTTCCCCTCCGTTAAAAAAAAATTAAGAGAAATTTATTATTGTGAATTTGTTTTATGTATGTATATACTTTTGTTCGTTGCGTGATCTTCTTATATATTTGTCCTATTTCTTCATTTCCTTAGTTTCCTCGAAAAAACATCTACGACAAAGTCTGATTGTGTGTATGTATGAGTGTGTGCGAGGGGGTGAAAAAGAATGCGGTGCTCGTGATAAGACGGGAACTGACTAATACATTGTTGCTGTGTCCATAAAGAAAATGGGCTCAATGAGGGACAGATTGTATGTTTCCTGTACAGTATCGTAAATATATTGTGTAATCTTTCAACTTAGTTTGTAGGGAGCTTTATGTCCAATAAAGAAAGATGTTGAGGAAGTTATAAATACTACATAATGGTGTTGATGAAATATGCTTAACATTTTTTCACATTTTTTCATGAGGAAAGATATAAATCTGTCTTCTAAGTATTAATTTCCTATGCATCTGAGAGCGAGAGAGAGAAAGAGAGAGAGAAAATAAAATACGTGAGCCTTTCTATATATATATATTTAAAGACGAGTGATAATTTCTGTTATATAAACTACACTTTTTTTTAATGCTATTTGTGAATTTTTGCCTGTACACTTATTTTCATACTATAATAAGATAAAAAATTTTTCACAATGTATATTTACATTTTTATGAGAAGGTAAACAACTTGACTTGGCAACTTTTCATTCGTTTGTTGTTTTTCATTTTATTATATATAAATATATACATATATGACATTTTACGTACATATAAATATAAATGTAAGTAAATCGTGCCACATTGAATTTAACTTTTCACAAGGCTGTATCTATATGTAAGCCAAAACGTGTTAAATGAAATATTTCACTCGTCACGCGCGAAATCTTTCCCGTCTGGAGTACAGAAAATATTCCCCATTCCTTTTTATTGTAACCAACGTAATAAATTGTAAATGCATCATTGTACAGTATTCACTTGGGACTGTTTCCGCAGTGTGATCTTTTCAACATTGTTATATTGTAAAAACTCTTTCGATGAAATAATTTTTGAGTCTTCACGTTTGATTGCATACACAACCTTAAATATGAAGTAGTTATATATTGATATTTACATAATCATCATGATAATAATAGCAGTAAGAATCGTAATTAATGGAAAACTCTATAAAATCTTAAATCTAACGTTAAGGAGAAAATAAACAGACAAAGAGAAGACGTGATTTCCTAATGTGACTATATTAAAATACAAATACATGCGCAGTTACTTGAGAAATATCTAAAGCAAGCACTTCCAGATGATCTTAAACTCACGTTCGCAAAAGAAAAAAAGAAAAAGAAATAGGGGCAGAAAGTAAAATCATTTTTGGCTGCGAAGCAAATGTATAAAGCAAAAATGGAATAAGTGTGTAATAAGTCAAATTTATGATTATACAATGAGAACCTATTATGAGTTGCAAAATTAAATATTCATAATGTTAATGTGTGGAGAAAAGAACTTGAGATTTTTATTCAAACTAATGTGAATATAATGTTGAATGTGTTTTTAATTGAATGTGTAAAAACTTTTTTAAACCGCAATATAAGATATATGTATATTTCACCATTGGTATTAATTTCACACACCAGCCAACATCTCATCAAATATTCACATCATCTTTGATAGATGGTGTTGCTACCTGGGCAACGCTTATTATTCGGTTGCATTCGCAGCCATCTTGATCTGTTTTCTCTTTTGTATCTCAAATTTCAATAGTCTCCTTTGGTTGATATTCTAGATGTAGATATATATATATTAAAATATATACATATATACCGTTGGTTTATTTAATGTGTGGTGTCATCGCATAGTGACAGCACAACTGACAATGTAACGAAAGAACATATATACATACATATAATTACAAAAGAATGGTACATATGTTCAATTTGTATAATAGGAATAAGATTAATATCTCATCTTTGATATTATGGTGTGATCATGGATCATGGGCCAATTTGTTTATGTTTGGCCAAGGCTATATTATACATGTTATAAATAATCCTAAATCATTTATGCTGCCAAGATGTTTTTGTCATATTTAATTAATATACGTGATATCACTTATTGATTTTACGATTTAATGCTTTTTTTTTTTAAAAAAAAAAAAAAAGGATAATGTGTATGTATATAATCAAATATATATATATACCAAAGTTACCTAGTCATAAATAAAATTACACAAATAAGACAAATTTTAAGTCAGTTGTCTGAATTTGTTTTCTCTAACTTCGTCTCCGTTCAATTATGTATCCAATAAAATCATACAGTCAAAGAAGAAAGAAAAACTTATTAGATGCTCATCTGGAAGTATTTATTTAAAATATAGCTATATTATACACGTACACACACATATATTATATATAATGTGGTTTTGAATATTGTGTACATAATAATACATATATATATATACATATACTGTCTAGAAGAAGGTTATAAAGAAGCTATCGCCTTCTTAAATGATAAGTAGCTAAACAAATAAATGAATTTAAAAAATCATAAGTTGTATACATCTTGGCAATTGAAACTAAGGACTTTTTTATTATTATTTTCACAAGTGTACAGTACTCTAACTTACCCGCGAAAGATTTTTGTTATATTTCTTGGTTTCTATAACCATTGTCCCGAGTATATATATATATAAAAAATACATACATAACACATTTTTAAATTCTCTCCCATTTTTTTTATATAATATTGTGTGATAAATAGCGTATTATTAGTTTTAATTACCAAGTTGGCCATATATTTTACATCCTCTTTTTACTTGCATTTCTCTAACACAGGATCATATGATGTTAATTATATATATAATATCATTATAATAATAGTATATATTATATATATAATATTAAAAAAAAGTCCAGACTTAAATATTTTTGTTTATTACGATTTTACTTTTTCATTGCTAACACTCCATTTAAAAATGTGATGTGTATTATGATCCTGTTTTAGTGAGTGAGCGTAGTGTGTATACTGTTTTTGTACTATATACTCCAGTGCCATCTTTCCTCCCTTGTCCCATAAGGTTGCATATTTGTTTATCCCATTTGTTGTGAATGTTTGCATTGTTTCAAAAATTTCAGAAATTCTAAATAAAGTATATAATTTCCATGTGAAGTTTGTGTTTTATCCTTGAACACGTGGTATTTTACAAATTGATTTATAGAAGCTAGACAAAATTTAATTTTCAGTTAAAGCTATGTTTTACGTTAAATGAAAGTACAACCTAATTTGCAGTATATGGCGTCATTAGAAAATTACCTCACATATTTCTCACATTGTAACATTATTTTCAATACCCCGAAAAGTTTCAAGGCGAATGTTCATGCCTCAATTAATTTCGCCACACGTTGCTTTTTGTCTCACTAAATATATTCGTATTTCAAAACTTTTTCAGGTTTCAACAAAGAAAGATTTTAATAGTAAGTCAAAGTATACAATTGACTGATTTTGTGAATTGATGGATCTTTTTGAATTTTGCGACTACTGTTTCTGCAACCACTGTAGTCTTTATCAAATCGATAAATCTTATTTATAGGTGTTTCACCCTCTTCCTCAGCCCTCTTAGGTATATATGGTTAGCTTATGCGTCTTTGACGCAGAAGACCTGGATTCGATTCCTGGTGGAATGTTCCGATTGCACGTTAACCTGTAAATCCACTTCTCACAGCTTCGCTGTTGAAAGGGACACTAAATGTAAATATAATCATCTTTCATATGTTCCCATTCATTATAAACTTACAGGTCTTTTATGAAAATTCTGTAGAGTACGAAGTATTAATAGTACTATAACACTGCAAATTGAAAAGAAATAAATTAAAAATTCCTTAAATGAAGAAAATAATAATTATTTACATACTGGAGTATTAAAAGTAATACGGCATGTTATATTATTTGACAACTTGGATACAAACTCATGCAACATGGCGTCCTGTTAGGTTTAGATTCTTGTTAAGCGGTTTATAGAAACTTGTGTTGAGATTATAATAATATACGATTTTCAAAAATGTAAGCAACGTTGAATAATATTCTGGAATACTCACAATATACGTATATTAATTCGTAACCTATCAAATTAATTAGTCACAGACGATCTACTACAATTTCTCAATTAACTATGCATATTAGAAAAACATTTTTTACCACTTATCTTCATATCCAACAGCTTGTAAATAATATTTCCTGCCTTAGTTATTTTCAGTGGCGCTAATACTTTGTATATAGGATTTTATTTTAATGAAAGGTATTATCTATAGGTATACAATGGATGGAAACATCTTAGAAATGTGGGAAGAAGACGCAGTACCTATAAACACAAAGATTTATCGAGTTGTCAAAGTCGACAGCGGTTTCGAAACAGATATTTGAAAAAGAAAAGAAAGAAAGAGAGAAAAGTGAAACCTCTTAATAGGTAGAACTTTTTATTTATTTACTTAACTATCTTACAAACACAACCTCTAAAGCTAATTAATACTGGTATCCATTACAATGAAACAAGTGTAACAAAAGTGGAAGGAAGTCTGCCAAAATCTATATTTAAAAGAATCAGATTCGAACCTAGGACCTACCGATAGCGAAGCAAGAACTCTAATCCTTCCCTACATTTGCTCATTATTTTCTTTCAGCTAACCTAGAAAGATCTTGAAATTTAAAACTGCGGGAAGGTTGCCAAAACCATTCTGTGCTGCTCTGAATAGATTGGAATTCACATTACCATGAATTATCTACTGATACGTTAGTATTGGAGAAATCTCTTGTAAGTCAGACATCTCTCAAACGTCAAGAGAGTAGACAGGTTTTCTTGCATGGTGTGTGGGTTTTTTTTTTTTTTTTTTTTTTTTTTTTTTTTTTTTTTTTTTTTTTTTTTTGTCCGTGAACAATAAGTTTCTGTATCCAGAAAGAAACGGGATCATCAGACAACTAAATGTTGCGGGAAGAAGAGCATAATTTTCTTCCGTACATTTTCGTGATGTGAAGTTTATACAATACAGTCATGTTGTATGGATAAAACTTGAGATATAATTACGTAAAATCTTTCCAATTAGATAATAAGATGTACTTGCTTCATATAATTCTGTAAAAAATTTCGAGCTGGATGATAAAATGTGCTTGTTTCTCGTTAACTTTCGTATAGACATGTATGCTTTTGCAGAGCAACTCGAATATGAAACATATTAGAAGACGAAAGAGAGTGCTTTTGTTTTGTTGGCTACGTCTTCACACTTTCTATGCACTACAAGCAAAAACTATGTTTACAGGTAGAAGCTGCAGACTTTAGAAAAAGATTTACTAAATTACTGTTACGCTTATTTGATTTAGCACACACAAGTTCGTCCCTTACTCGTAAACTAGTTTGGGTCATACAGTTGTCACCGTATTTAACTGTCATTGACGTACCAACTACTAATAGATCTTTTTTTTTAAAAAAAAAAAAAAAAGAAAAAGAAAAAGAAAAATATACATTAAAATGCTAATTCAATAAATGACAGAAAAAGTTGCATTAGAAAACTAATGTATGACTAATGACTGTTAAATACGGTAATAACTGTATGAGTCTAACAAGAGTTCGAGTGAACTAAGAAGTTCAAATAGGTTATAACCAGTGTTGAAGATTGTCCGCGTTCAGGTCGCTGTTTCAGTACAATCACGGAAAGCAGCATTGATAAAGTGGAAATCATTGTCTACATCGAGTGCCTATCTCACAATTCATATTCCCAGATCTCGTACTTCCAGATTTCCATACTTTTTGCCCACTTAAAGATGAACTAAGTGGATCAAGGTTCTAAAATAAGAAAGTAAGTGTTTACGCACGCGTCAAATAGACTTTTGCCTGTGGAATCGGTGCCATTGTCGAATGCTTCATTGAACTAGGGGAGAAGGGGGACTACTATGTTGAAAATATGCATTCACATAAATTCTGATGTCTTCTACTTAGCTGTTCACTAAGGTAGTTTTTGAGCTAAATCTGGACTGCAAGGAAATTGGGGTCCGCCCCTTTTGGCAATGTCCTGTAACCTTCCATTAACATGTGGGGATAAGCTTTATATGGTGTAGAATAACGTTGTTCAGTAATTTACAGTGCCGTTGCATAGGTTCTTACTTTTTGTGTTTCGGTGAAAAAGCATGCTATCATTAGCATTATTTCTGCAGCCAATCACTTCACCCTCTGTATGGTCACATATCGAAAGTCTCGAATCAGCACACTCAGTATTTTTTTCTGTTTTCACCCGTTATTGCAGCTACAAGTGTGTCACTTTGATGTATCCACCACCGAGGTTTCTCCCCTCCCGTAACTTCCCCATTCATCTTCCAACATTGCTAATGTCAACTGCATCTCTCCATATGCAACCTGATGTTAATCTCCGAAGCTTGACAACCCTAAATCTAGTTGTTAAGAGATTTATTCGAAACCTCTAGATACCATAGCTCAAAATGTGAGTTTGTGGATGTTAGAAAATACCACGTAATGCTTCACAGAAAAGACGTAATTTGTAACCACGCGAGCGATACAGGCGCTCTCTACGAGCATGATTAATAATCTGCAGGTGGTACATGCAAGGCTAGCTTGATAGTGAAGTATTATGTACTGGGTGTTTCGTTGGGTAGGCAGACATTAAATGCATAGGAAGCATAGGATGGCATATGGAAAGGATGTGTGTTATCGGAAGACCAGAAAAACTGCAAAATCAGAGCTGTGAGTGTAGAGTTGAATGTGGTGTAATGTAATTTCGCAGTTATGAACAAGATTCCTAGAAATATGAAAACGTTCCGTGGCAATATGCAGCAGGTTGCCCATGTATCACAATCCAGCGCGAGGATGCTATCTGGTATTAAATGCCTAGCACTGCATCTGCTTCAACTCGAGACCTTGCAGCAGCATCTAGACCCATGCTGCTGACAAATTATCAACAGCTACAAGCAATGTCTCATTATTCAAAATGTTTCGTACACATCATGACATGGTCAGGACCACTCAGCACAGTGTCTAGCTCAAATTGAGTAGACCCAAGAAGAGTGGGTTGGAATAGGCTTCAGTGATGAGTCTTGGTTTAATCTGGAGATTGATTCTCAACGTCTAAACATCTGTCAGGGACCAAGGAAACGTTATGACCCTGACAATTTTGTAGAACGAGATCGTTATGTCGGTGCAGAGATTGTGTCATGTCAAGATCAGCGACATTCTTTTATGTTTGCACTGTGACGGGTGCGATCGATCGGAACAATATTGCAAAAATATATGCAACTCTTCCGTGGTCCACATGGCCCGAAATTTTGTCAATGGAAAATAATATCTGTCCGTGGTGGAATAAAACCTGGAACGCGAGAATATCACGCACGTGGAGTTGCCACCACGCACCCCGGATCTTAATCCGATTGAACATGTCTGGAATGCTATTTGATCTCGGATTGCAACTCGAAACTAATCACTATGAACTTTGAATAACCTGCGACATGTGCTTGTATAAGAATGGGATTCAGTACTGTAGGAGCTGCTGGATGGCCTCATCCGCAATATGTGACAACTGTATAACCGTTCGATATCATCATACTCCATACTGACTATTTGTGGCGATGTCAAACTGAACCGATGTGCAATCGACAGTAGGTAGGTATCCTGCCTGGGTATTGGCCATTCCTGGGTATCTCTCAGACACGACCGATTCCGCAGTTCGACACCGGTGACTCCTCTTCATTCGTGTGTCAGTTTCTCATGGTTTCCTTTAATTCCTGGGCACTAATGTATACATATAAAGAGAACGGTTGCTCGAAGCAAAGCAATCCCGAAATAGATGTGGAAAACTAGTTACTTATCACCATATAGTAAGAACGTTATCACATTACATTGAAAAAGATGGCAATTAAGTTCTACAAAAGATCGACCAAAATTGTACAAATGTTAGGTTCTCTATTCCAAACTTCCTAAATATCCTAGCCTTTTTTTTTTTTTTTTTTTTTATCTACCCCTAAGCGCTTCATGAGAAGCACAAGAAAAAGTAGAACAGTAGCTGTGTAGCGTGCAGGTGGGTGACATATTGAATAATCACGTGATAATGCTTTTAGATTGAAAGTAGGAAAATTAAACTAATGGATCAGGTTGGAGTACTGGAGGCTACGAGTACTGGAAAGTAAAAGAATAATTGAGAAATTTATGTATGTATAATTACGAAAAATAAAAAAAGAAACTAGTACAAACAATAGAAAAATATAAGACAAAATAAATAAATGAAGAAATTTGAAAGAATAAAAGAATTCCAATAACAAAATACAAGATCTCTGGAGAACACTTCTCATGATTTCATTATTAAAATCGTATTTACGTAGCCAACCAGTTCAATTCAAGCCAATCTCGAACCATTCTGGTTGGTTGATACACAATTTACCGTCCCGTTTAGTAGTGAGGCTGTGTGCGACATGGATCTACACCAAGCTGATAACTCGTCCGAACCAACAACATGAGCTCCCACCGGAAATCGAACCACCATCTTGTGCAGTCCTCCAGAAACTACCAAAATTCTTATCTTAAAAAAACTTTCCAACCCAGGGAAGTTCGGAGTGCCAAATATTGGTAGCCCCATGAACAAATCTCTAGCTTTCTTCGATTAACACCACATCTAACCAGGCTTTCCCATCACACCTCAAAAACAAACTACTTCCAGTCTATTATTTGCTCCAACTTGGAAACTCGAGCTCCTAAAACTATTCTACGTTCATACATGTTAAATTCTTTATGCACCAACATTTCACTTATGCATGCTTCAACGCCCTTAAAAACTCCTCAACGCAAAGCCCTAACACACAATTCCCAATTCAATTCTCTCTTTTTCTAGTCATGAACAACTTCACATTTGGAAATAATCACTATTTTCAAACTGCATAACCACTCACACGATTCCCTTATACGCGAACCTAATCATTAGGGATCTGAAGCATATTCCGCTCCTCGTTATTTCAAATTTTCCTCCGGCTTGTATGGACTCCAAACAAGTATCCAGTCAAATTTATGTGGTCTTTAAACCATAGTCACCTTCCTTGATTTTGGCGTCAGACTTAAGACCGGCCGTCAAAACTATTCGATATTTCAACTTCTTCAAGAGCTCTCCCTCCCTCAATATGTCAAACGTTCCGTATCAATCCTATGCGTTGATCACAGCCTCATCCACAAATAAAGTTCTACAAAACATCGACTAAAAATGTACAAATGTTAGATTCTCTATTCCAAACTTTCTAAATATCCCAGCCTCTTATTATTATCTTTTTAACTGTTTATCCTATAACCACCGAAACGACTTTCCGAACTTGAGCTAAAATTTACTGATTCTCCAACTCCACGCCCTCATTGTGAGAACTGGTGCTTGAAACCACCTCCAAAACATGCCAGAAACTCAGGTTAGTGCAGGGTCCATCATAGGGCCTTTTGGATCGAAAAATCCGCAGCAAATTATTTCTAGACTTCGTTAGTGGTATTAGTGAATGATTTGTGCCTTTGTCACATGTTCTGAAAACAGTCATTTATTTTGGCAATATGGCCACCAAAATCAAAATTCACTGAAAAATTATCTTATGTTAGAATTCTACCAATAGATTTACTTTTTTAAAAAAAAAGGCTTCTACAAAGTTGTTTAGAATTAAATTTTGAGCAGTTGCACTTTATATTTTTTATTTTTATTTATTTATTTATTTATTTTTTTAATCCTTAATCTAACTTTACCGAGAAAAATGCCAGCAAATTAAATATTGATCTTCGATTAGTGACTATAATATATGTATAACTACTAAATATGTTTTTATTGAGTAAAGAAATCTCGTACTAAATCGTGGCTCTGTGCGCTTTTATCATTGCAGATTAAATAACCTGTTACGGATGTGTAAAAATCACCAGATAAACGGCGCCGCTCTGAAGCGGTGGATGTGTTATGCTGTATATGCAGGAGGTTGACCCGTCTATCTGTGTGCGATTTTGACAACTCACTTACCTTAGGAAAAATCGCAGGACCCTCATCAGTTGCCATCGATGTAAGCACCATGTGTCTTGGCAATAGCCCTACACCGAAATTTCCATTGGAGGCTCCGTTAAAGTACAGGAACAAGAATTTGAGTCACTGCCTCTGGCAGGCTTTCCAGAGACTACAGACAGTGATAACACGACGAGATCCAAATGCTCTTTTCAATAAGCTAAAGGTGCAGAAATCCATTAAACTGGCATCAAGTGACTTAACTGGTATGTTCTGGAATAGAATAGCCTGGATGCCGGTGTCTACCGCCATCTGTTACAGAAATCTCTGTATAGAACGGGATGTATGTGATGAGGCCTTACCCATTTGCATACGAACTTGATTTATTGCATCTCCATAGAAATGGGGCAGATCTGTATAAATCGGTGTGAGGATATATTGCTGATAAAATACGGAGTTGATTTTGCAGCTTTTAGGCACCTGCCGAACCGTAAAAGTTTGCTTTCATAGTAGTATTCCGCGATAATAAAAGTCCTTTCGAGAAACTTGCTTTGCATTGATGGATGAAGTCAGGGCGGGTTTTTGTGTCTCGTGAGGTGTACGTTACGGCTCGAATTTTGTCAGAGTCTGATAGATAATTTCATACTTCGTCGCGTGTAGCAACGAACTTCCCTTTTTTCTTGTTTAAATATCGTAGAGGCGCCTGCAGTGGGTCTTTCTTTCCCTCTGATGGGTCACCGTAAAAACATGTCCACGATTTCTAAAACACCGTCCGGAGCTTTAATTTGCCACATTGGTTGCGGTTCACAGTTGACTGTATCATATGCAATCGTCGTCATCTCACGTTTGTTTAGCTTTTGTTCTGCATATCCCTTCGGCACAACTTCCGAGCTACAGGTAGTGTCACCTCAGTACACCGTCGCTTTTTACTCCCCTTACTGGGTGAACGAAGTACTGAAACGTCGTGGTGGTTATGTCAATTAATTATGTTCTTGATGATCGTTGACTGCAATGCACATGCATTTTTCCTGCACTGGTTTTCAATCAGTGTAACGGAAAATTGCGTGGAAAAGTGCTACGAAGTAGCCTTCCCAAAACCGGTTCATCATGGGAGCCATGATGTACACATACGCAAACTTGGTGCGATACTAAAGGCCTTTGGCTTTTTGGTGTTTGAATCATTCGGATTGGTCGATTTTGTGAGCATGGGTGAAGGTCTAAAATCGGACACATATAGGCGGAGCGACCTTTTGTACAAGCTCAGTACCTAGTAATAAGAAAGTGTACCCTAAGTATTTTGCTTTTAGCTAGTTTCCTTAACAAAAACGTAATTTAAGCATAGTTAATCACATTGACTGTTACAGACCATACACCTAAAGGCCAATCACACTGATCCCAGCAAAGACGAAAACGACATAAATCTTTCATAGGAGTCCGAAGAAACTTCATTGTCAATAAGGATATACCGGTATTCTACATACCAGAAATCAGTAAATGGTAGATGTATCATTTGTTTTAATAAGACATACCAAGAAGTGATTAAATTTGACTGTATTTGTGAAGAAGATAGTGCTAACCACTTCATGAGCTACAAAATATTTTCCAAATTAGATATAGACGCGTACCTCCATCCTGAAAGATATCAGCAGTGTATTTACAGCTGATATTATGTACCACACACCCTACATGGGATCACATTTACAAAGTCATAAGTAATCATCTGGAAACGATGACCGAATTCAGAACAGTAGCATAAACACTGAATCTTTTATGACATTGATAAGACAACTTTTGAGTTCCTTCAAAATCGTACAAACTTTCCAAGTAGTATAATCCATGAATGCTGCGTTAAAGAAATGCTAACCTCCTAGCAACATAACAAACAAACATTTTAAGGATCTATTAATTCAACATTTTGGAGACAGTGATGTTTTCCTACCCCAGGGTGAAAAATAAATCGCAGCTTTTTTTTTCTTTTTCATTTGTTTCAATGTCAGATATTGACCAGATTCAAGCCAAAGTTGTTCTGAATGTATGTGGAATGTGTTCCTTGAATTCAAGTATAACTAAGATGAAAAATTTTGTGATGACTATGACCTAGAAACCTCGCGTATCGAATTCCAAAACAATCGGCTGAAAGAATTTTTCAATGCGCATGTCCTCTCATACAAATAGTTGTCGGAAGCACAAGGAAAGGTGACACTATTTTTCAAAATTCTTTTTTACGCAACAAATGGTAGCAATAAGAAAACTCCTTTACACGTTAGTACTGTTCAAACTAGTCATGAGACCTTCAAGTGTAAATTGTTCATTACTTGATTTAACCATCTTGGCTTTTGCGTAAGCTACGACAGTTTGCACTAACAATATCATCGTCTAGCTTCCAGAACAGTGCCATTAGCGCAGGAACACAAGATTCCACTACTTCCATGTCTGAGAAATGTAAACTACTTCGCGCATCCATGGATAACTTCGACCAAAAAGAAAACACGATGTCTAGCATGGGAGATTCATATTCATATATTCTTGATCTTGTTTCAAGATAATGAAGATTCCACAGAACCTCACACTATGACCTCTCTCAATGAATGGGAACTTGATTATTTTTTTTTTGGGGGGGGGGGAGAAACAAATTTTAGACTTCCAAAGACTGATAAATGCTAAAAGTCAAAGCACGAGGAGAAATTGCTCCTGACTTCACCCCTTCTCAATTTTTAAGCACCACTGAAGAACAAACTGATTGTGACAGTTATCATGTTTGGATTCTTGCTCACTTTCTGCGGTCTTCAAACTTGCCTGAACTCAACCTTCCAGACATAGTGAAAGTTTCCTCTTGGAGTATATTTAGTTTCCTTTATTACTGAAAAAATTCCCGCCAAAGTCACCACTGTAAGTATGCCAATTTTACCACATTCCGCTACAGATGTCGATGCTATATATACGACAATGCTTAATTTTTTGGGTGCATTCTCCCAGAATGAAAAGAATGACAAAAGTGGTTGAGACCGTATTCAATGGTAGTCACTACTCTCGTGGAGTTAGAGAGGTCTATTTCTATTCGTAAAAGCAATTCAAATCTTAACAATGGCAACTATTCTTTCTAAAAGTGGATTATATGAAATACAGTATTTGGATGTTATTCAGTAAATGAAATGTCTTCAAGGTTCACGTGAAGTTGAAAACCGAGATGCAACAATACCAGGGTGTCTACAGGTGAAGAAAGTCAAGGAAAAGTCAAGAAATCGAGCACTAAGTCAAGAATGTCAAGAAATGGCACAGTAGGTCAAGAATTTGTGCTTTATATCCCAATGAATTTCTGCGGCTTCTAGTTGCAAAGCTTGAGTTTCTCCAGTCAGTTGCACTTGAGTTGAAACCTTTTCTTGCCACAATCTGCTGTACAGTATTGTAACCAGATTAATTCGTAAAAATGTCATGAATGGAATAAACAACGCCAGACAGCTCACTTGACAAATTCGTCCAATATCAAGATGGCTCAGGATGTGGATAGTTTTGGTGATTCTAATACTTGCAAAGGTCTAAAAACATCTGTAGATACTGTTATTTAAGAATCAGTGCAGAGAATTTGCGATCACTCTGTTCAAGAAGCTGGTTGAAAAGTGCCCATTGGCTTGCAGAATTGTTAAAGGGGCCTCTTGTCTTTCACGAGATGTAATGGCGAATAGCTCATTACGAGTGTCTCGTGTAACCCTTGCTCTTGAAGAGTTTGTGTCTGAGAAGCATTTATCTCCATCGATGGCTGATTGTGTGAAACGGAACTACCTTCAACTTTGCGATTCCCCGTGTTTTAAGGAAGCATTTAAACCATTTGATTGGAAGATTGACAAATTGGATGTGTTCCTTTTTCTAACGTGCGCAAAAAAAAGGCTCAATATTTTTTAGACTACCTGATATGTATATTACCTCGTGTTTTGTTGACATAGGTATGAATAGTGTTTCGACAACTAAGTTCTTTCACCAGCTTCTGATCTTGTTTCATGGCAATGCTACTGTGGAAAAAGGTTTCTCAGTTAATAAAGAGTGTTTGGTAGAAAACATCAACAGAAGAATCGATTGTTGCTCAACGAACAGTGTACGGAGCAGTTACTGCTGCAGAAATGATTTCTAACGTTAAGATAACTAAAGCAATGATTTTGGCGGTAAGAAATTCGTCGTCTAGAAGACAGGAAGCTATAAAGGATAAGAAGAGTAAAGAGAAGGAAGTGGTTAAGAGAATGGCTGCACAAGAATTAAGTTTGTTGGAGATGAAGAAGAGACTTACGGAGCAAACACGTGAAGAAGTTGATATCTTTGGACGGACAAATTACAAATCTAAAAAAGAAAATGAGTATATAAATGTGCTTGGTCCAACATGAATGTTCTGTTAAAAAGTATTTGTTACTGCTTACATTTTTGCTTACTAATGTATATTTTTCATACTTAAAAAACTATTTATGAGATGAGTAAAGATAAAGGTTTTATGCAAGTACAAATGTACACGTTACCATATGTGTTGTGACGATTTTTTTTTTTTTTTTTTTTTTTTTTTTTTTTTTTTTTTTTTGCACGGCAGTGAGTATTTGTACTTACTAGAATGCCATAAATCACTTTATAGAATGTCAGAATGTATAATCACATGTAATCTGTCATTTAGTAGTAATGTGTACATCACTGTCCACGATGAAAGTTAAAGTGTATTCTAAGAGGCAAGACTGAGATGATAAGATTAGGTAAATTAAATTAAATGTGCAGTCTTTATTAATTACAAGTTGCTAAGAGAAAAGCGTAATATATATTTAGCTTTCATCTTAATCGGCCATTGGTAGGGGGTTTATAAAAATACCCCAAAATACTATAGTACTTGGCCAAGAAAATTTGTAAAATCGTCAAGAAAAGGTCAAGAAATTTCGATTCTCAAAACCTGTAGACACTCTGAATACATTCGCATTATGAAGTTTCCAACATTATGCAGCCCATGATCGATGATTTCAATTCATTTGAGAAGACGGATGCAAGAAGTGAAAAATGTTTCGCTACCGGAATACATTCATCACTGTTGTGTTTCTAACAGTGGCGGTTGATTCGTGAAACAGGGAGCAGTCTGTTCCCTTCCATTTGTACCTCTAAGTAATGTTAGCTTTATTTTAGAAACTTAAAAAGAAAGAAAGAAAATTGTTTTTTCTATGCCAAGAAATCCATTCACTTGCTTACTGAAATCAGTCACTTTTGCATGGCATAGTCTGAGGCATTGCCATTCAACACTCAATTGTTGACCAATGGAGAGATATGTTTTCTTCCGAGTAAAACCGACCAGACATGAACCTCACGAACATGAAACTGTAGTTAGAAGCAATATCATTGAGCTCTTCTCTCCAGCGCATTGGACACAGTGGAATTTTAGCGTTTCGTTCGGTTCAGTTGGTTTATATAAGTTTACTTTGTTAAGCAATAAAGCAATTGGCTCCTCCTCTGTTATAACGTAGTATATATTTCTGTTACAATTTTGAAAAAATAATAATAATAATAATCGGAAAGACTTAGGTTTCGACACTTCTAGTTAAATCGGTGCAAATAAAGCGGCATAGAAAGAGGTTCACTGGCTTTTCAAAGTTCGCCATCTCGGAAATTTCGTTTGCAGAGAATTGAACCAGCCAATATGTGACTGACCAGGTGAAATTGTATTCCTTTAGTTCACTGAATTTTATAGTAATGTAAGTTATTTTAAATGATAGTGATAAAAATTAAAACCAAAACGAAATCTTACATTAGACATTTTCAAAGTAGGTATTATAATTCTACAAAATTGTTAATCAGATGTTTATTAAGTGATAAGTTGCAAGATTAGCAATTTTTGGTTTGTTACCTGGAAACGAGTTTGGAATGTCTTAGAAGTCAGTGATATACCTAGGTAGTAGATAGCGGGTCTTACGAGTAGTCCGAAAGTCATCTTCATTCAGTTACAAAATTAAAGACATCAAGTAAATGAGAACTATCAAAGCAGGAATTCAATTGTAGAATATTATCTTAAAACTTGTGAACTATTTGTCGAACGCAACTACTTTTACTGAAATTTCAATAGAATTCAGGAGGACCTAAGTAATTTTCAGTTCTTCTTTTCAATATTGCCTTACTTGACTTAATGTCTGTTGTTCCGTTTGGAACACAAGGCAGAAGGGAAGTCCTATCGCGTCTAACTTCTTCACTTTTCCCGTCTTCTCGTGCTTCTTCCTCTACGATTTTCTGGACCGTCCTTTTCTTATTGCTCCTTATGGGTTTCAATCTAAATGTTATTTTCTCTATGGCTTCCTCTTGTTTCCTTTATGGCCTATCCAGTTCCATTTTCATTTTCCGTTTGTTGTATGTTGGTTTGTTCTGATCCATAGTAGTTCGTTGGTTATTATTATTGGCCCTCTTATCTTTAGAATTCTCCTTAGGCATTGCTTTACAAATGTTTGTAACAGTACTGATGGTAGCCGTCACATTCAATGTTTCATAGCTATACAGTAAGATTGATTTACATTTGAGTTGAAAATTCGAATCTTTTGTTTGCTTTGAAATATTAGTCTTTCGCTGCACTGGATATAATTGCACAAATGTTCCATTTGCTTGTTAGATTCGTCTCTTGCAGTGGTGTCACAAGAGTTCACAAGAGTACGTGGACCACCAAACATCGTGCACTGTTTGTTGCTCCTTAAGGTATTTAATAATATTTAGAATATTATTATTTTGTCCTTTCGTTTTTGCTCTCCGGTTGCTTTATCCCTTGCGCACGTTACTGTAAATATATGCATTCCATCATCGCACCACGTTCATAACAGAGCTGCAAGCATGATTGACTGCACTATGTGTAGTACAGAAGAGAAGTGCGGTCTCCTGAAGTTCAAATCAAGATTTGGACGAGCAGCGTTGACAGCTGTTGTTGACTAATTTTCAGTAATGTGGCGCTTTAGACGGAATCAAAAAATGAACTTCTGCAATTTAAATAGAAAAATATAGTAGTATGTAACTCATTCTTTCAATCAGTTATCTACATTTCTTTTTATCTCAGTTTCTTGTGATGAAAATAAACTAATGAACAAACAAAATTACGACTTTCCGAGGTCGTACCGAGCAGGATGGGAGGTTTAGAACCCTTTCCCAGAGATTCTTAAATTAACACAAAACAAAATTAAATTTTAATTTATTATAAGACTTCTTTTTAAATACGTATAATCCCTTATTTTTCTTTAGGCTACGGTTTTCCTGCCTAAACAAACTAAATATTTGTAAGAAAAGCGAATAGCTTATCAAAACATACTGTACTTAGTAACATTACTACAATGGTAAAATCTTACCTTCTGTACTGTGGGAACTTGGAGGAAATTTTGAAACTGATTTTTTCTATTTCAACATTCATCTTTAACATATACAAAATAGAAAAAGACAAGTATTGACATTTGTAGTAACGCACGTTCAGCTTAACACTTCTAAAACAATGCGGAAAGGTTCTATTTGGGGGGAGGGAGGAGGAAGCATAACTTACTTCGTAGATTGTACTTTATGCGCAGAAACATTATTCTCTCAGTGTATTTCAAAGTGGTAAGAGTGAAAACGTATTGTGTAGTGGTATACTGATTGATTTATAAATGTCTTTGCTAGTATTTATTATTTTTTTTCCATCATTTTCATCAGCTATGTACTACTAGAATTTTTGGTAGGTATACGCTCGATCGTTTTCAAAACTATAGCTTATATCCATCCTTATACCTCCATTACATCTCTCAATTAAAGTAAATATGTGCTGAATAATAAAGAAATTAGGTGGATATATTCCGTATACTCTCGTATACCCTCCTCGATAGAGTGTTAGGTTTTCCTAAAATACTAGTGAATCTAAGAAGTTAGACCATAATCGACTATAATCTGGAGATGAAAATTAAACTATGTCGAAATTGATTGAAATTCAAAGTTGATTTAAAACAATAATTGGCTGAGTCCGAAGATTTTAGTATCCTCGTTGTTTTCCGTGATTTGGTTGACTTCATGAAGTGTCTTGTCCTCATTTGTATGGCCTCGGGTTCAATTCCAGGTGGGAGAGCATCAAGCACATTACAGTAATCTCGTCTTGTATAGCCTAACATCTAACAGAGAACGTAAAAAATACAAAATAATGTCATGAAGTGTCTTGAGACAACAATGCAAAAGTACATGGTCACTGCGTTCGTAATTAATGGTACGATCATAATAATTTGATACATTGTATGTTTCGTGTCTACTGTTCACAGTTCACAAACAGCATACGTGACGTTCGCAGTCTAATGGAGATTTCATTTATTATATTGTCGTGGAATCGATGGTGAGTCTGTAGAAAGAGAATGGCATACAAGAAAATTCGTGAAAATCATAGTAAATAATCCGACGTTGACTTCTGAAACTAAAAGTTGTTTTTACCATATTGAAGAATATAAGAGCATTTAGAATTTTCTAACGGCTGTGAACTACCGAAAAATTAAGTCATGAGACGCCACTGGTCTCTTGATATCTTCCTTTGCCCTGCCCATTTTCGTCACTATATTTCCCAGATATAAAAAGGCAGTGGCTCCGAAAGTTGAAATAAATTGGCCGGGCTAAATGTTTCTATCAGTATTATAAATGTGACAATAGACATTGTCGTGCAATTACATTGCAATTTGCATGCAAGTTTCTATTAAAAAAAAAATGCATTCTTACCTACGTCAACGTGTAGAATTAAAAAAAATCATCTATAAAACACAATTTTGTCACTAATGTGTGTTTGAAGTTTATATGAATAGTGCTGTATATGTTTTAACACACGATAAACCTATGTAAACATAATGCATGTAAATTTTTCACAAGTCAACTAAGTAAATCACTATTATTTTGTTTATCACTAAATTTAAATACGGTGAAAAAGCCAGATGTAAGTCACGGAAAATAGTGGTCTACAGTTTTCTTCTTCAATATTTTCCAAAATATTCTCTTCCAAATATGAATTCTTCTGCAATCTTCATAGGACAAGACGCAAAACTTCAAAGTCAGACGCACTCGCCAATCCAGAAATGATGGTCGCAAGTATCTCTTACGTACAAATTATGAGAACTTACCTCCCACCCTCCAAACACGACCTTTAGTTTGACAAAGAAAGACATTACATTTGGGCATAAAATTTCAAAACCAGACACTTAGATTCCGCGTAATCAATTTTGAACGTGCCAGGATGCAAACCATTTCGATTCAGGGTGGGAAAGGAGAAGTAAATTACAACGTTGTGAAGACTTCACTTTCCATGTCCGTTGTGAAGACTTCACATTCCGTGTTTTCTCTCACTCAGTGACAATTACTTTCGTGTGAAACAGAAACTGCGCAACCCTGCGTGTTTAGTTAGGAACCATTCTTACTGAACACTGGTCACCAGCTCTAAATTTCTAGTCGCCAATGGCGACCTGGCAACCGGGAATTTTGCGCCCCGTCATAGGAGATGTCATAATTTTGTCCAGAAGTTCAGTATGGCAGTGAAGAAAGGATAAATGGTTAAGTCGTTGTTGAGTCATAGTACTCTGGAGGTAAGTTTTTAGTCTTCTTCAGTGGTGCTATTCTAACTTTTTACAAACGGTTCCTTCTCTCTCTCCCTATATATATATATATATAGGGAGAGAGAGAGAGAGAGAGAGAGAGAGAGAGAGAGAGAAAGAGAGTAGATAGATATAACACTCTTAGGAACAAACCACACGAGGTAGACAAATTATTGATAATGGTATGTATGCTTTTCAAATATAAAGAACCATCACTACTTCACTCACGTGAACCCTGTTCTTATTCTTGAAATGAAGAAATAAACACTTAGACCTTGTTCTGAGAGATCATATGTTTAACCCTGTAGCTGTAAGAATTTCTGAAATAAAGATAGTTTTTGATACAGGTCCTGGATATAACTGAGTAAAATTTACTATTATGTGTGGGTATAACAAATGGTTCTGCGAACTCGAAATGCTTTAACAATCGGTTCTAACGAACCGGTGCGAACCGGCTGAATAGCACCACTGGTCTTCTTAGAGCAGAAAATGACCGCTCAACTGTTGCTGATGTTATTGGTACTGTTAGATACAATTTAATTAATTTGTGTACTTCTGACAGCATAGTTTTACCATACCCTTTGATTTAGTCATAGAGACAGTTTCAAAAAATGTCGGCAAAATCTCAAGTTCGGATTTTAGCAGATTGCAATCTGTTCTTCTGAATTTTGATTATTGCTGGGGTATAGTTGTTGATTTTCCAGTAATACTGTCTTTTAGAACTCAATATATATCTTGTAGCAATGTCAACGTAGGACCATTAAATCTACGAGCACTAAATCGTATGCTTCGTAATACTTTAAAAAAAGAAACATTGACCAAAGCTTAAAACCCACTTTATTTTAAATTATAATTTGTAACGGTTTTGGATATCTAACATATTCTTCTTCAGACACTATCGACAATAAATGAAAATACAGACATTAACGAACAAATTATATTTGCACAGCGTATATCTTTATAACTCAAATATCCTTTTTTCTTCCCTAAATCACTAGACTGTGGAAGAGAGAGATAGAGATTATAAAATCAACCCAGATTATACAAAACAAAAATAGAAAACTAGGATAGATCCATCATCAACTCTATATTCTATCCGTTATTTCATGACTGTCAGCCACTTTATGTTACATATACACAGGCCCATGCTGGGATATCAATGAGGGCGGTGGACAAGTCTACTAAAAGGGTGCCCGTACAAACGAGGAATATATATATATATATATATATATATATATATATATATATATATATATATATATATATATATATATATATATATATATATATATATATATATATAATATATATATATATATATATATATATATATATTGTATATATATATATTGACTTTGAAAGAAAGTATGGGTGCCATTTTATATCAAAACCGCCACCAAATTTGTTTCAGTATTAACGTAAATAGCTGTTTTGTTTCAACCTCGAATCGAAATCTTCTTTACTAGAGAAAATCTTTTTAGTTCCTGTAATAACATTTCTGTCAAATAAAAAAAGCTAAATATATCAATAATTTAATATAGCTTTATGGCCTATGGACACAGGAGGTTCAGTGCTCTCCACTGATTACAAAACTTCTCCATTGATTTCTGTCCTTATCCAACTAGATCCAGTTTCTACTTTATATTCCAATCTCTGCCAAAACCATTTTTATATTATCCTCCCATCTGCGCCTCAGTCTTCCTAATGGTCGTTTTACTATTTGGATTTCCAGTTAGAGCTTTGCAAGCGTTTCTAATTTCTTCCATTCTGGCTACATGACCTGCCCATTTGAGCCTCCTAGACATAATGTCCCTAACGATGTCTTGTGAACGTATAAATTATGCACTTCCTTGTTATGAAGTTTCCGCCATTCCCCATTCTCGTTTCCCATTCTTAGTTGTTATGGTTTTGGTCTGTTAATAATGATCCTAGATATTTGAAAGTATCCACTTTGTCGAAAGTAAATATTATTTGATATTTTAACGCATCCATAAAATGCAGTATTACGATCCCACTAATTTCCATGAATTTAGTTTTCTCTGCATTTACTTCTAAGTCCATATCCCTGCAAGCGGTAATTAAGATTTCTGCATTCCTTTCTATTGTTCTATCATTCGCTATTAAATTTACATGATCAGCATAACTTGGTAAATACAATTCAGCTCTAGGACCTGATTGCTGTCTTTAATTTTCCTTATAGTGTTCTCCAGAACAAAGGTCAATAATAATTTGGGATTCATAGTGCACTCCGAACCTTCCAAAACCGAGAATCTATTCGACACTTCAATCTGGCTTCCCTCTCACCTGACTCTCCTCAAATTTCTTTAAATTAAACCGCTCCGTTTTCAGATATTAGATATTTCCCTTATTCAACGATAGTCTCTCTCTTATTATCGCTGCTACCAGGTGATAATCAGTGTCACAATTAACTCCTCTGAATGACCGAACATCGGTTGTATTAGACTGTTTTCTTCTGTCTACTAAAACGTGATAAGTTTGATTATGTTTTCCCATTTGATGAAATCGAAGTATATTTATGAATGTCGCGAAGTGAGAATTTTGTAATCTTTACGATAAGATTTCTGAATATTGCAAAGTTCACGAGTCTAATGCCGTTGCCACAACCTTCCTTATGCAGACATTTATTCCCTAAAATCAGTTTGAAAATACCCTCTCGTCCTACCTTCGCATTGACACCGCCTAACAGAATTTTCACATGGTATTGCGGGAGATGATCAAATACCCTTTCTATTCTTTCGTAAAAACTGTCTTTTATATCATTATCCTTATTTTCTGTTGGAACATGCATTTAAAACAATAATATTACACCACCGACCCTTAAGAGAAGTAAAAGAAAATCTATCATTAACAAATTCAACCCATGTAATTGCTTATATTATTCGTTTGTGAACGAAAAGTCCTGTTCCTAGTTGGTAATTTTTAATTCATTCCCCGTAAAAGAACGTAAAATTTCCCGACTAGACTCCTCCATTTCTTTCTCATCTAACTTCCTGATATCCCACTAGGTCCATCCTCTATTTCTAAATTCATTTGTTACAAATTTTTACGTGCCTGCCCTATATTCCATGTTCCTTCTCCATGGTCCTATATTCCATGGCCCTTCTAGGTATATTCCATGTTCCAAATCTCATGTCGATTTTACTTTGCTGAGTTCGTGCCAAGTAATCGGTTCTGATCCGAGGATTCTGCGAATATGTCTAAGCAATCCTTGTTTTTACAGTATGAGTTTGTTAGCCCACACCAAATCCCCAAGCTGGAGGATCACCCCTTGTCGTCTCTCCGAGTCTGCTTATTCAGTATATTCGCAGCTAACCTCTATATCTAGAGGCCTTCTCCTCGATCGCCAACCTGAGGACACGCCATGCCGTGGTGACAGAAAGACCACATTTCATGGAAATTAATATAGCTATAGTTTAGAAATACAATAGGTACTGATTAACCGAACACTGCTTTAAAACACATAGGAACAATCAATATGCTCGGACATATAAGACTGTGAAAGCTTCGATGCCGTAAAAATCATAAATTAGAGACTAGTGTCAATGTAGTATTTCATGAATACATCGTACGTTTGACTATCCGAACTATTCTTGATATATCACATTGATTCGTTTTATAGCTACATAACTTTATATTTTTGTAAGTGATATACTCTTTACCTGTTCTCTGACAATAGAAACTGTATGAATTTATAGCACAAAACTGAGATTTAGAAGAATAAAATTAAAAGAAATATAATATGATATTTCGTAGGGCATCTTATATAAAGGGCGCCTTGTTTCCTTCACAGGTTCTTTATTAACAGTCGCTATTTGAATTTATTATACAAAGCTGGTATACAGGATAACTGAAACCACTTATCTATAATGTGATGTTTCATAGGGCGCCTTATGTAAAGGGCGCACTTTACCTTTCACGGGTTCTTTACCATCAGTAACTGTATGTATTTATTGTATACAACTGTGGTATACAGAAGAGTGAATAAAATCGTTCATATTTGATGTCGTTTCGCAAGGGCGCCTAATGTAAAGGGCGCACTGCGCCTTTCACGGGTTCTTTACCAATAAAACTGTAAGGATTTATTACTAAAAACTTGTACCTTTATTTATGCTGTGATGTTTCGAAGGGGCGCATCGGCACACGTCCCGGTGTTCCGGTGGGCCAGCACTGTAGGAAATTTGATGCTTTCCGGTGGGCCTGCATACATAATATGTATATATATTATATCAATACATAAAAGTTACTAAAATATTATTCAAATGAAACCTTAGCTATTATAATATTAACAACATAACCTGATTCATCGCGTTTCATTGAGGCTTCGTGCAGTTATACATAAATGTAACCAGCAATCACACCTATGGAAACTTACAATAGATTAAGCAAAATAAAATTCAAACAGTACTAAAAATAAGATGCATCGGATAGTCCGAAAGAATAGGGAACACAAAAGTTACATTGTAACGACAAGGAGTCCAAGAATTCTGGGCCGTTAGAGTTTCAAACTGGCTTAATAATAATTATTATTATATACAAACAAAATAACTATTCTATCAGACCTTGTTTACATTTTGTACTAATACACAATAACACTGAGCAAGGCTATGTGATAATATGTAAAAAACACTATCACGTAACAGTTTGAACACAATAACTGTGTCTTCATCAGACTTCCACTCCTTCTGGCTGCTTGGGAGTTGGTCATCACTTATACACTCTCCGGAGATCAACTTTTAATTAGGCTCCGCCCCTTCATTCAAAAGTAACACTTGTGTGGCTTTCACTTTCACTTTTTAGCTGGACACGTGTCCAATTAAAAGTTTACTTTTTTCGCTGGATACATTCTGTCCTCTAATTATCCTTATTTTCCTTATTTTTTCTCTTTCTTTCTTCTTCCTTTTCATTTCTTCTTTAAGTAGAATCTTCTCCCACTCTTTATTTATTGAGAATCCTGCATTCCAATTCATCACCTTGTCTCCTGCCTTCATACTCTCCCTGGCTTCCTTCCATTTTCTCACCAAAGTCATATTCTCTACTTCTATTACCTCTGCTCCTTCCCATCCTATCCTGCCCCTTTCTGATGCTTGTATATCGCATTGTTGTCCCTTTTCAATCTTACATCATCCTGGTGCTGTTTTATCATTTCTTGCATTTTCTTTTTTTGTTTCTCCTATGTAAATTTTGTTACACTCCACGCATCCTACTCTATATATTAGTCCCCTTTGATCTTTGTCCGCTATTGCTTTTCTCTTGATTCTTCTGACTAGTTCAGTTATTCTGCTTCCTCCTTTCCTGTAAGTCCTAATTCCTGCTTTTCGAAGCATTCTCTTTATATTCTCTGTTTCTTTGCCTAGGCTTTCTATTCCAAAACATTTTTTGTTCTTGTCTTCTTCCTCTTTCTTTCTCTCTCTTGCTATGTTTCTTGTGACCCTATCCTCTTCGTTATATCCATTTCTCCTTGGCTGTGTCCAGAACTTCTTCAAATCTGTTTTTCTCTGTTCTTCATTTGTGTTTAGGTCTCCTATTCTTTCTTCCATGCTTTTTATGAATTTCTTCTTTGTACCCTCATCCACATCACTTCGTTTGTGGCAATACACTCCCGGTGCACACTCTTTTTGGTACCACGATGTAATAAACTCTCCTCCTTCCGACTTGTTTATTTTCATCCCTAAATAGTTTATCTCCTTGTCTACTTCTATTTCATTTTCTAGTCTAATCCCTTTCTTTTCATCTTCCACGTCTCTTATGAATTTCTCCAGCTGCCTTTTCGTTTCCTTCCATATTCCTAAACAGTCGTCCACGTAACGGCAAAAAAGAAGCAGTCTTTCTCCTCCTCTCCCAAGCAGCCAGAAGGAGTGGAAGTCTGATGAAGACACAGTTATTGTGTTCAAACTGTTACGTGATAGTGTTTTTTACATATTATCACATAACCTTACTCAGTGTGTTATTGTGTATTAATATAAACAGAAGTAAATGAAAATGAAAATGAATTTTTCTTAGGTGTATCCAGCGGACATATGAATCCTAATTTACTGTTTTCTTCCTTTCTTTTTTCTTTTCTTTTACCCCATAAACCATATTCTGAGTTCGCTTACCTCTACTCATTTATATTTGGTAAGCCTCATATTCTATCCGACGAATGGATTTTCAACTATTCTTTTCATTGGTTCTTTCCCTCCTTTCTTTTTTTCGATGACGTTTCCTCAAAGTTTGGTTTAGTCCGGATTTTTATCTGTTTGATTTCCAAAGCACAGCTTTCCATTCTCTTTTCTCCTTCTTCTTCTTTCTCTTCTTCTTTCAAATACACACCACTACATCATGCTCGCGCCCTTTGCGAACCTTCCCTTTAATTTTTTTTCTTTTCCCTTGATCGAAATTGCTTCACGCGAACTTAAGTTTTTATCGCTCTTTCACACTTTATGTGTCTTCTATACTTTAGAGTCCTTTTAAATCTTTTCCAGAAACACTTATGCTTTCCATTTCTTCTCTTTTCACACACAATACAGTATCTTCGAAAAAAACATTTGGACTCTCAAACGCATTTTAAAATTTCGGAATTTTGTAGCTAAGATGTTCTTCTTCCTTCGTTTCTAGAAGACATTTCTTTTGATCAGCTTTCATTTTCTGAGATCGATTAGTTTCTTCAGGTTGTCTCCCGTTGATATATTTGGGTTCATTTAGTCGCACCTTTCCATCTCAGCACTAATCACACAACTTGTTTCCAAATGAAATAGGAAACATGTTGTGCAACTCTTCCTTCAATTGTTTTTGGTCTGTGTTGCATTTTATCTAATTTCGCCAAGATCGTTTGTAGTAACATATCATCGGTTGACATTGCATTTTTGTACTTAACAGTCACAGGCCACACACCTTGAAACTAGATACATTTCTATGGTATAACATAATTCTCCGTATAAAGCTTTCCAAATCGCCAAGTTTAGTTGTTTCAAACGTATCTTTTCTCTCCAGATTTATCAAAATCTTGTTACTTATGTCATTTTTATTGAACACTCCAGTCTCTTAAATATTCCAAGGAGGAATATTCATGTAATAACAATAATATCATTTAGGAAATCAAGCCTACGAAGACACGCAGAATAATAATGCTCAGAGACATCGATTCTGGGATGGATACTGTTCGAGCCTACATTAAAACCAGAAGAAAACAATGTGTAACTTTATCTGCTAAAATGGGAAGGGTGACACTTTATCTCAAGTAGATTTGTTATTGCTATCCTCTTGTGGCAAGTGTTTTACAAACATCACAAAGTTTCTATAAAGGTACACTTCATAATAACGCAAAACATAGCTATATATTGGAGCATATATCGGGTACAATCGGTAAGAATTAACAACAAAGGGCGTTTGATTTTGCTTTATTTATCTAATCAAATTGAACAAATAGTTTATAAAATAACTAGGCTTCAAAATTGAGTTGCAAGAGGAACAGCAATTATGAGGTGTGTTTTTTAAGTAAGTACCGCTTTGAAAAAAAAAATACATATATATATATATATATATATATATATATATATATATATATATATATATATATATATATATTTCGTAACAATTTTATTGATTTTATTAACAAGTTTACTTTCCACCAATATTAAGGCACTTATCGTATTGTATAACAAGTTTTTGAATACCATCCTCATAGAAGTTTGTCGTCTGATTTGACAACCACTGCAACACGACCGTTTTGATCTCATTATCGTCCAAATGTCCTGCATGTGGTAGTCTCTTATCAGATAACGACGAAATCGTAAAGCATGTGTTCTCTTTCACGTTTTCGTCAACTTTCTGCATCAAGTCTTCAGTGATGACAGAAGGTCGCCCACTTTGTTCCTTATCATGAACATTTGACCAATTCTAACCCATTTCCGTACCATTCCATCGCTCATAGTGTTTTCCCCATACACTTCACTAATCTGGTAATAAATTTCAGCCGCTTTCACGCCTTTAGCACTAATAAAGCTAATTACAGCACGCATTTCACAATCGGCAGGATTTTCAATCGACGGAGGCATATCAACTACCCACAGAGTAAACACGGTCGAATGTTTCTATAATGATGTCTGTGGCTTGCCAAGAGATGTAGGTATACAGCGCGTATGCGCGGGATGCCGAATGTAGTGCTGCAGGGGCCGAATTTCAAAACGTACTGAGTTTTAAAAAAAAGCCTCGTATATATGCAATGTTCCAACATTATACCTGATCCTACAGATTCGGAAATCAAATATTTAACTTCTCATCATTGGTATATAGAAAATCATCTTAAACAAATAAATACACCATAGCTTATAAAGAATGAAAATTTTATTTAAGCACAAATCAGTTGATATTTTCAGTATTAACGACAAATATTAACGAAAAACTGAATATGAATATCGTTCGAACATTAACGAACAAATTATATTTGCACAGATTAATGTACTTTAAACACTATTTTTCTTCCACAAGTTACTAGATCATAGAAAAGGAAAAGAAAGAAATAAAACTGGATTCAGATTATACAAACAAAAATAGAAAACGAAGACCAGATTCGACAAGATGGCTGTGGAGGATTATTAAGAATTCATTATCTTATAACCCTTTCACTCTCAACATCAATAATCTTCATACCAGTACAAAAATGATTAGCTTAATTGCGAATGGCTATAAAATTCTAAATCTATTTCTCATCAAATGATAAACCTAATACTGCATTTTGGAATCAATTTTTTCAAGAAAATCACAAAATTGACTGCATAGGATATCTTAAAGTATATTCGATCTTATGGGGCTCTAATAGAACTGATCCTGCAGGAAGAAACCTACCAGAAGCTTTGTCTCTATCTTCTTATCTTTTCCTTAATGATGGCTCTCCGACGAGAATATCAATCAATGGGAATAATAATTTTAATACATGTGACAGTGATCACTTAGGAATATATACTAAAAGTAATATTCGCCAGGTATGTTTCAAATCTAAGCTTCAACTTATATCAACATACCGGTACTTAAATTGGTATCACTATAAATGTCGTATGGCGGAACAATTGAAATCAGAAAATTCAGGTGCTCCAACTAATCAGAATCTTAATTTGACCAGTACAATTAAAAGCACTATCTCAATAATTGCGGGGGAAAAAAATCAAAATTAGAAAGACTGCAAAACATAATATGAAAAACCCAGGATGGTGAAATAACGTTAGCATCTATCTCAGCCAATTGGCACTCGTGAAGTTTCTAAAGAATAAAAAGAAAGATAACTTTATTATCAAGTAAGTAAAGTCTGCACTAAATCCACAATAAATGACATTAGAAGGTAAAGCTTGGAAGAATTTTCAAGATGGAACTTATCCTTAAAACAATACAAATCTAATCAAAGAAGCACATGCCATATTCTGAAAGGATGACTGCAATCAATGGCAGTGCCTTCTGTGCTGACACTTCGGTTGGTAGCATAATGGAAACTGAACAATGGCTAATGCCCAATTTAGCTACAGTTACGCTGATGATAATTCAATTATGCAGGACTAACTCCATTTTTTTTAAATATCTATATATATATATATATATATATATATATATATATATATATATATATATATATATATATATATATATATATATATATATTATGTTACTATGTATTGCAGTACAAGGTTTTCCTTTCGTAAGTTCATCTCCAGTGGATATATGACCACATTTGAAATGTTTCATCTTTTCATAGCATAGAAGGATGTACAGTCTTCACCATAACATTTTCCATGGTAAGTCATCTTGGCTTTGCCTTGTAAATGAAAGAGACTTTATCACCATCCTATACTCAGGCTTACATCGTCTGCTTTTGTGTACGACGTACGTCATAAAATTACATACAGTAAATCCTGAAAGTTCCATTAATGCAGTTCAACCATATCTATACGAAAGTAAAAACATTGTTATATGCAATATTAATGTAAGTATTTTGAAAAACTTTTCGAATTGAATGATCTGTGACGTCATAAATGAACAGGGTGATTGGCAAAGCCAATGGTGAAATGTAAACATGAACATCGATGGCAAAATAAGATGAAATGAAATCTTGAAGTTTTACGTCACATGGTTATGCCGACTAATGAACATCGATGGCGAAATCAATAGCTTTTCAAGTAGAGTTTTCATGTATCCATGATTACCCCTACACTTCCAAAGTTTCTCTTCGTCTCTTTTACGCCTCGTCCCCTCCCCTTCTTGGAACTTATTGTTCTTTTTGTCTCGATACCCCTAATGTGAAGAAATTCTTTGACGTCATATC
Source organism: Thermobia domestica (assembly GCF_964235325.1). Lineage (NCBI taxonomy): Eukaryota > Metazoa > Arthropoda > Insecta > Zygentoma > Lepismatidae > Thermobia > Thermobia domestica. The sequence continues at coordinate 256,426,367 of NC_137454.1, forward strand.
TTGGTCAGTTCGAAATGAATATTCTGAAACATTTTATTTGTCGTAGGAACTTCAATCGTTATGTTCACTTTCTTCAGGCTTCTTATGACTTGTTGCAATTGCCCACAAACCTGAAAAACGTTCACAGAACACCCTTGGAAGTCCATAATGAAATTACGGAATAACCTATGGACGCCTTAATTCCATTTTACGATATTCACTTGCCTGTATTAAATCTATAATAATACCTACTTCCAGATGTGAAATAATGAGACAAAGGGTAGAGAAAAGGTAACAGTTAATCTAGTACTCAAGTTAACAGAAATTATAATTGTAGATTGCGGCGAATTGAAATTAGTTTCAGGCGTGGTCAAAATCATTCCAACGGTTAAACTACTGTGATGTGTCAAGCAATGATAAAGTTACACTATTTTTCCCTAATCTGTCGAAAAATGAGAAAATTGTGGATTATCTTTTGTAGAACAAAGCAATATCTCATTACTGAACTAGGAAGAAACTGTAAAAGAGATACCTAGAGCTGAAAAAAAAGAATGAAGGAATTAGAATAGGAATATGAGTTGTATATATCATGAAGGAAAATTAGCAAATCTCAGAAGAGATGGAACAAAATGACCTAGATTTGGTGGGAATTTATGAAATTACTAGGAAGATATTGGGAATTACAAAGCAAAACGTATGTAGGATGTTTTACTCAGATAATGAGAAAGCAGTCATGATATTATAGAAGCAATTATGAGTGAAAAAAGGATATAGTGCCTCTATATTAGAATGCGTGTTATGGTAGGAAAATGTATATGAATATTCAGAGAAGTTGCTGCGAATAGTTGTTGGATTCTGGAATATGCTTTTGTATTCTGTGTTAAATAATAAACAGTTCTTAGTTGTAACGGACCATTTTGGTACATGGTCCTTACAGTATATGCATGCTTTAATGTAAATTCTATTTTGTCAATTCCTGAATTAGCTACTTATCTGAAAGTTTTAAATAGTTTGTTTATTTAATCGATTTTATCATTGAGCCAAAGATTATTTATTTCTAGATGTATAATATGTTGGTATATATGCAGATTTGGAATAATGAATTATATAGTAAAATTAAATTTTCTATTTAAATATTTAACGAAATTATGTAACAAAATAACATGATACATTTTTCTTTCTAATCTATTGTAAATTTAATCTAGAACTCTTTCTCATACATGAAATCTTAAATTTGTTTATAAAAAATATGTTGAAACAAATAGGTAAAAAAAAAAAGAATATTGATGTATTAAGGTTCCTGTGAACTCCCCCTTGTCCGAGCACTTCGCCTTTTCGCCACCAGATGCTCACTTTTTCATTTAGCAATCACTGCTGGTACCTCTACTGGGAAGAACTGAAAGATCGTACCGCTCAGTTTGAATGTGTCCAGGATATCCACACTTGAAGTGGGCGGGGAGAGGAATCCAACAGTTTTTTTTTTTCGTGCACCTGCAGTCAGTCAGAGTCTATTTATACAAGCCGTGTTGTTCAGCCGCAGGGCAAAACCTCAACCATTGATGAGTAACATAAATCTTTTCTTTTTGCAGGTAGGAATAGAGTTTTGTACGAAAAACGGGAATTAGGTTGCAGAGAACGTCATTCACATCGCGTTGACAAATTATCTTTCGTACGTTTATCACATGAAACTCTTTTCTTTTTTTGATTATTACCAGAATATGAGATAAAAAGAATCTAAATGGTTCTTTGTATACAGAAAACAGACAAACAATACTAATATTTTCTTACATATCAGTATTATATGATTTTTTTTCTGAAGTGTATGATGCATGAAAAATGGACAAAATGAATTTTGACTTTTCTATTTGTCCCTATCCTTCTGAGTAGAGAGAATGATGTGGCGCAACTAAAGGGCCTGCAGGGCCCGCAACATTGAGAGGCCCAGAACAGAAAGAGGCCCATTTCAGTTTCGAAGTTAAACTTTATAATGTTAAGATGTTAAAAATTATGTGATGTTCTACAACGACTCACCAAAGGTAGTCATCAACCCTGGTTCGGCTAATAATATAAGTATATCTTTTAGTGACAGTAATCGTTTACACCTTAAAGTATCTTCCGTAATTATATTCACTAGTATTATCACCCTTTTATACTGAAATTACAAGTCCATGATAAGTGTTAGATAATTTATTCGTTGATACTCTTTCAACGTATATTCACACACACTGTCTTGCAATCATACATGTTAATTAAGTATCTATAAACAACTACATAGCAACCAACTATACAATAATGTATATTTCTTACATATATTAAAACATTCTTCTTTTGTTATTTTTAAGTAACATTATATCAGGTATAGTGCTTGTGTAGAAGCACTTTCTGCCCAAAATACAAGTAATTATCAACCGATACAAAGTATCTCGTTGTATAAAATGTCGCCCGATGATGGGACTGAATATAAAAGTTACAAGCGAGCTTGGCTTTTATATTTAAGAACTACTGGTCCGTTTATAATGATGATATTCTATTAATTATGTCCTTTACATTTTGATCGACCCTCGTATATAACTTTATTAAGTTTCATATAAATACATTTATAATAAGTCTTTTATTTCATTAATATTTATCTTTTATTATAAAAAAAACGTCGTCGCTTACTAATATAATCAACGAAGGGTGCGAAGTCAAAAACGTAAGAAATAATTTCATTTTCAAACACATTACAATGATCAACAGTTTCAATTATCACTAGCAGCGTTCACCCCGCTTCGCTGCGGTCACCCCGGAACGCAATAAACTTTGTTACTTAGATAATTTTTACTTTTTCGCTTTCAAGTGATATGATAAAAACCATAGAAGATTGCAGTAAATGTTAACATTATATCGCCTGTCATTTATGTTAACCCGCCCCGCTTCGCTGCGGTCACCCCCGAACGCAATAAACTTTGTTACTTAGATAATTTTTACTTTTTCGCTTTCAAGTGATATGATAAAAACCATTATAACGCCTGTCATTTATGTTAACCCGCCCAGTGACACGGTCATGCGGGTTGCATATACATACGTTTATTTTTATACCTATGATGAACTAACAAAGGATTTGTACGTAATGGACACCTGAATGGTCAATTATCTCAAGACACTGGTAATTGAAAATTAAAGTGATATGATAAAAACCATCTAGGGTCCAAATCCTAATAACCCCCCAAAAATAAAAGAAATTGGTTCAGCCGTATTAGCGTGATGAGCGGACAAAGGATTTGTACGTTCTCTTTTATATATATAGATTAAGAACGGTGATGTAAACAATATTTGATCTTTCTAGGGCGCGTTATATAGTAATTACTTTAGATGATATTTTAAAATATACATTATATCAATAAGGCGTCATGATACAAAAGAATCTTATTCGAGTAACATATAAGGTGGCGCATGTAGACAGTCGTCGAATAGCTAGCTTAATAGAATGAACCTTATACTTAAGATAATCCTTGATAATTAAGTTTCAACACAAATCAATATAATATAAATAACCTTTGCTTTTAATCAATCATGAAGCGAATTATAATTCTTCACATTAACAAGAAAGAATTAAAATCATTTGAAAATTCTCATTTGTGGAAACAAACGTGATAAAGTATCTAAAAGTCACAAGGGTTGTTTACATTATTAATATTAACACATAAATTTGAAGATAAATGTTCATAAGAATCTATAACTGATATGGGTTTAACCCTCACTACATCAACTGCAGTCAGTTTAAATTCGTACTTGCATATGATTCTAATAAAGTACATTATACTGCACAATCGTGATTATGTTCCGCATTATTTTGTACATGAATTGCGTCATGATTTTGATTTTGATACAAAGTGCCATCTCTTGAACTACGGTTATGTCTATCCATAGGATTTATAGCATTTCTAGAATTTCGCCATGTATTTCGACTGTTTTTGAGTCTACTTCGATTAAGTGATCTGACATAATTATAGTCACGATTGGTTAGGTTAGGTGGATTCCCATCATATCTTTGCCTATTTTGATCGTTCTGATTGTTTAAATTTGCTCGACTTAGGTTATGTTCCGTATTGTTCACATTACGGATATTTAGATTACGAACAGGTACAAGGTGATCTGAATTGTTTTTAATTTTACCTACTCCCGCTTGATGATTCAGTGTCTGGTATTGAGTTTCATAACATTGGACAAGCATTAATAAGTGATTAAAACTCATGCACTGCGTAGAAAACAGGATCTGTTGTAGTTTAAACGGTAGTAAATTTCGAATAGATGCAATCACTCTAGATTCCGATTGCAACGGATTTACGACTTTTAATTCGTTATACGTATTTACAACAAAATCAACAACAGATTTGTGCAAGCGAGGATTAAAAGGTTGGTTTCTAATCGTGGCATCTCTGTTTGCAAGTAAAAAGTCGTTTTCGTAATTTGCAATCAGCGTGGCTTTGAATTCCTCATATGTATTGACGTGATCTCGTACCGCTTTAAACCATAAAGAACATGGTGGGAGTAATAAATGAGGGATTAATTTCATATATTGGGATTTATCTATACACATTATACTGCACTCATCCTGAAATTTTTCTAGGAAAGAGGTAGCATTTTCATTACATTTACCACTAAACTTACTCATAGCACGTATTTCGCTCATCTTTACACTTAACTTTACTTTCCTTTCACCATTTCGTGTTCGGGTTGAGTGACAATTTCTACCTACTGCGTTATGTGTGGTTCCACCATCTCTTTTCCGCCCATCTGTATTCCTTGGATGAATTCTTTCCAAAATAATGTCCTCATCGGATGGGTTACTTGAAGAAGAGATAACGTAAGGTCCACGTTGATCTGCTGCGGGTGAATGCGAGGTCATCTCTTGTGAACAAGGGAACTCCAAACGATCATTAACCATGTTGTTGTGATATGCGTTGTCCTTAATCTGTAACGTCCTAATTTCCTCTTGTAAGGTAGATATCAATTGAGTATTTGCAAGTATTTGGTTAGAATTATCTGTGACCTGAATCTTTTGCTGGCGAACAGAAGATTCTATTACTTCCAAATCCCTTTTTTACACAATTGACTTCTTGGATTACATGGTTGTAATTATCCTGGCAATCTTCAGATAATCTTTTTAGCTTTTCATCAAACTGTAATGTGATGTCTCTCACCGCCTGGATAACAGATTGTTTCGTCTCTTCTGATTTTTGATCTATTTGCTCCAATCGTCTACTTAATTCCTCATACTGTCTACTGGATTCCTCGGACCTCTGCTCCAATCGTCTACTTAATTCCTCATACTGTCTACTGGATTCCTCGGATTTCTGCTCCAATCGTCTACTTACTTCCTCATACTGTCTACTGGATTCCTCGGATTTCTGCTGTACCGTCTGTTTTAATTCGTTGGACATCTGAGCCAAATTTTGCTTCATGGTTTCTAAATCGTCTTTTCGGCTTTGTTCCTGTCGCTGTAATGCCATTAAAATTTTGTCTTCCAATGTCAACATTTCGGGTGTAATGGGAGCTATATTTTGCTCGTTGTTAACACTGTCAACAGTTTCATTCTCTACTATCTCACCGATAATAGTTTTTCTTGTGATTACTCTGCCACTTCTGAGAATAGTTGAGTTCGTATACATGAACCTTCTTACAGAGGTAAATTCACCCTTACTTTAGACTTCGGGATCTGAATTTACAAGAATCCCGGGTGAGGTAAACCAAAAATTTTACAACGACTCACCAAAGGTAGTCATCAACCCTGGTTCGGCTAATAATATAAGTATATCTTTTAGTGACAGTAATCGTTTACACCTTAAAGTATCTTCCGTAATTATATTCACTAGTATTATCACCCTTTTATACTGAAATTACAAGTCCATGATAAGTGTTAGATAATTTATTCGTTGATACTCTTTCAACGTATATTCACACACACTGTCTTGCAATCATACATGTTAATTAAGTATCTATAAACAACTACATAGCAACCAACTATACAATAATGTATATTTCTTACATATATTAAAACATTCTTCTTTTGTTATTTTTAAGTAACATTATATCAGGTATAGTGCTTGTGTAGAAGCACTTTCTGCCCAAAATACAAGTAATTATCAACCGATACAAAGTATCTCGTTGTAGTTCCAACTATATCTCATTTTTACCTATGAAGACGGTAACACCTGAGCGATTATTTAGTAAATTAAATGCCAACAAAACTTTTACTGACCAGCGAAAACATTATGACCACTCGCTACTTTTTGAACGAAATCATCTAATCATCAGAAGATAAGAGCTACAAGGCATAACACAACCGCGCGCCAAACACGACAAGAATCTCACTCGATTAGTCAGTGTGATGCTTGTGCCTTGAATGGGGAAGGACGACGATATATCAGGGTGACTAAGTGGCTGGGAGCTTCATTTCGGAAACAACGCGACTTGTCGAGTTTTCGCGATCTGCCGTGCTTATGTATTTCAAAGATGGGAAAAGAACAGTGAAACCAACATCGAACCAAACAACAAAAAGTGGGACGACCACACCTCATTAAAAATGTCGGATGTCGTAGACTCTCGAATTTGGTATAGCAGAATAGACGAAAACTATAGCACAATATAATAATAATAATAATAATAATAATAATAATAATAATAATAATAATAATAATAATGTGCATTTTTTTGCATATGAGCAAGTTGTGACTCACTAGATAGAACATAGAAAGTCAAAACTGTTCTCTGTAAATTTTACGTGACTCATGAATGTGGAAAGAGGGGGTCCGTTTAAAATTTTTGCGGGGAGGCCCATTCGTCCTTACTTACGCTACTCAGAGAATGTAAGGTAAAATAATAACACCAATATATATATATATATATATATATATATATATATATATATATAGAGAGAGAGAGAGAGAGAGAGAGAGAGAGAGAGAGAGATAGATAGATAGATAGATAGATAGATAGATAGATAGATAGATAGATAGATAGATAGATAGATCATCCTGGCGCAACAGTCCCTTGTGATCTGAGCCTGCAGCGGGCTTATGTTAGTAGTAAGCACAACCACACCCAACGTTGCCGGCTGTCTAGATTGAAGTCCGCTATCTTTTAGTTTCCCAACTTTTCTCTCGATATTTGGTCAACACAGAAATGTTTGAGTGCCACACCGGGAATTAATCCCTGGACGATGCACACCGTATCACTTTCGCTAATCATTTGGTAAAATTCAGGTTAGGGTGGTACTGAATTAATTTTGGAATATGCCATTTCTCATAAGGTAAAGTTCAAAAGTATTGTGACATAATTAAAAAGCTCATTATCAACCACGTATTCTTGCCTCTAATATCTCTAAAAGTTTTCGAGTTATGTGTCAAAAATGGTTGAAACACTTGAAGTTAGTTTAGTAACTTGAAGAAGATAGTGGACTTATACATACATGATTAGAATTGCTCCAATTTTTATTTTTATTCTTCTTTCTCGTAAAGAAATACAAAATCATAATTTCAACCATTTTGGTACATTTTTCATAATTTGAAGCGCGAACGGCCGGTTTCTTTCCTTACGTTTTGAACTTGGGATTTATATTCTCCTTGTCACTTATCGTGAAAGTCATATAATAACATGGGTCACAAAGCTAGAATATCTTATGCGACAGAGGTAATGACAATTTTTGTCATTTCATCTCTCAAGATCTGTTAAATTTGACATTTATTGAATGATATCGGTTTTATAATACGAATAAATTTTTCGCAATAAGGTGCGTATAGTGGTCGTAAGAAATGGCAAAAGCTACCACTGACCTTTATAGTTTGACTCATGCTTTTTCGATCATGGTATTCCTCTTAAATTTTGCAAAGGACAGTATCATTTTAATTATCTTAACCTAATTTCCTAAAGCATCTCATTCGTACGCTAAAAGAAAGATTTCTATTTTTTATGTATAAGAATTCAGGGGATGCAAATTTATTCAAAATTCCTTTACAATTAAAGCCGCCTAAACATATTCCTTCGAGATTTCTGTATTTTGAAAACAATTCACGATTTCAGTTCTTTGTATTTACTTGTTTCCATGTTTATTTATATCAATACTGTATGATCAGTTCCCAGAATTATTTTAGTTCCCCGGTAAATCCATTTATAACAAGCTCCAAATACTGCTACAATTTTAATGTGGTTTCAGGAGAATCTGCATATCTCATCCTTTTGTTACTCTCTATATATTCATCTACTACGTAAACAAACATCAGTGAAAGAAAGAAGCTGAGAGCTAACATGTGCTCCGTGAGGAACGTTGTCATACCTTGCACTGATATATCTAGAGAGTCTAGTGTTGCCACGAGACGAAACGAGACAAGACGAGACTTCTGGCTGTGTCGTCTCGTCTAGAAAAGATGTGTCCGTCTCGTCTCGTATCGAATGGTTCTGTCTCGTCTCGTGGCAACACCAGAAAGGCTGAGGCCCACAAAAGAGCTGTTAAACCAAGTGGTTAAAATTATAACTTTTAACCTAGTTTGGTTAACAGAGCACAACACAAAACACGACTGCAATCCTCCAGCAACGACTGCTTAGTTTCGACTGAACCCGTAATTACTTCGATAGGAACATTTGTCAATACCGTCAGTACAGACGAAAGGCAAGATTTCCCCATTTATTCTGATATCCTTTTTTCAGAACCCCTGGCGCCACTTCAACAAATAAGGAGGCCTATGTAACTTTCCCATTTTAAAAATGGTTTATCTTCGAATAACAGCATAAAAGGATAAAAAAGATAAATTTTATTGTCAAATCAGAATCTTTTTCGAAACTCAGTGTCGAGAAAGGCTGACACGTTTCTGTCTTGGTTCGGAACGAGAAAGACCATGAAACAATAGTTAGTTACTGATAAAATTGCCACTTCTACGCATACTTGTACTTCTATTAAAGGATTTTTATACGTAGATATCTCCGCCAGCCCCCGGAATAAAATCTTCTGAAACACTGATCTCAATGAACGCTTTACATTGTATTTGAATCTGGAGCACTATCACAAAATAATTAAACTTGAATCGATTGAAAAATGGAAGTGAAAGCTGTTTGTAAGAATCATTTTTAAAAAGTGGTTTAGGTATTCCCTGTTCTTTGTAGGTTTTGAAACGTTGAATCATTTGGATCATTTGAAATAATAAAAGATGGTATACATTTCGAAGGCAAATAATTTATTCCGAGTTAATAAATGTTTAAGCAAATTCAGAAACTGTGTTTGTATTTTTCGAGTTTCTAGTGCTTTTCAAGTTTCTAGCTCATTTTCTTGGAAAGATAATGCGTAAGACTCTCTTAGTCTTGCAACGAGACAAGACGTTTTACGAAACGTTTCGTATTGTATCGTGTCTCGCTTCAAAGAGTCCTGTCTCGTCTCGTTGCAACACTAAGAGAGTCTTACGCATTATCTTTCCAAGAAAATGAGCTAGAAACTTGAAAAGCACATTCAGTCAATTGTTATCATAGAATATACTATGGGCATAGCCGCTGATGTGTAGAAGGTGACACAGGTGGAATTTGTTTTTGGCGAGTTGGAGCCGTGGGGCTCTATTATTTGGATTGGAAACATTGGTTCAAAAATATTTTACATTTAGCATACATACATATACACATATCATACGCACACACACACACACATACGTACATGTGTGTTACATATACTTTAATTAATGTGTGGATCTAAGGACAAGGTCCGGTTCGCCCACCCAAAAACCGCCTCTGGGAGGTGGATTGGAAGCGCACCCCTGAAACATAGAATTATGCTAATCGTAATCTTCTGAGATAGACTACCCCCCGAGGAATAAGTAAATAAATAAAAATAGTTTATTAATGTTTATCTTCCGTATACGATTAATTGAAAAATTTTAGTGTCTCAACAATGAGAGCCATATACAGGTGATCCTGCGTTCCTGGCGGAACTTCCCTAGTTGCGGACAAAATTTCATACTATAAACTCTTTTCGGCTCTCCCTCTTTCCCTCACGGTAGTTTTTTTTTTATCTATTATCTACTCCCTTGGAGTAACTGTTGCTCTGTATTTTCACGGGCTTGCAACCGTGAATATCTTGGCTGCCTTCCCAGCTACCCAATCAGCATGCAATAGATACATGCAATAACAATCAAATCCCACACAAACTACTCTACCCATCAAATATTTTAACATGGAAAGTTCTTTTACGCAACGTATTTCGTTTGTTTAAAATGGAATAGACCTGAATATATATATATATATATATATATATATATATATATATATATATATATATATATATATATATATATATATATATATATATATATATATATATTTTAATGTTCTTCTGGAGATTCGATAGCGAGACCGCTCACATCAAAAAATGAGAGAATTAGTGCTCTGACAATCTGGTTGAAATACAACATGCCATATGTACATTACTGTGATTACATTGCTATTTATTCAATGATTATTTTGCTTAGAGTTTTCTTACTCTCCAGGGTACTCTTCAAGGATATACAATTACTCTTCACTTATGTCGCGAAAAAATATTCAGCTTGCAAATTTATTTCGAGAACTTCTCATTCCCTAATACATGTTTATACTCTCAATTTGTGCGTACAACCGACAAACTTACACAGAATCTCAACAGAGTTCAAATGTGAGGTGTCTGCTGTGAAACAAAGGTTAGTTATATGGGAGGGGATTTTAGAGTGCAGCTCTAGGAACACTGTGGGCTTTTAGAGTGTAATTCTAGGAACGCTGTAGGGGGCCATCCCGCTCCACCTGAGACAAAAAAAAAAGAATGAAAAGAAATCTGGCGGCACACAGCTAATTCACACTGGTTACAAAGCAGGCACAACAAAGTTCTGAATGAAATATGTTTATTTTTTTGCACTATTCCATTTTCCGAACAATAACATTTACCGATGACTTGTTAGCCCCTCCACCACAGCCACCATGAAAACAAATTCAATCGGAATTTGGCCAGCTCGTTTGATCACGAATAATTATCGTTTGATCCCAAGCATAATGACGTATTAGACACAATTTGGCTAGGGCTTGTTAGCCCTTGATAATCGGCATGTACCATTCCATAGACATTTCAATCGTAAATAGGTAAGCAAAGTTTCGTTAGTTTCTGGTAGAAAGTATGACAGATAAAGTTGATTGTTTATTTAACAATGGTGGCCTCTAACAATGAAACTAACAACAACAACTGAAATCGACAAGTACCATTTCATAGATAACTCAGTGGTAATCCGATGGGTGTGCCAAGTTTGGTCAGTTTCTGGTACAAAATATAGCAAAGTTGATTCTTTGTTTAACGATGGTGGCCTTCAACAATGAAACTAACAACAATATGTGGAATCAACACGTACTATTTCCTAGATATTTCAATCTTAAATGGGTGTGCAAAGTTTGGTTAGTTTGTGTTTAGAAAGTATGTAAGATAAAGTTGATTGTTTATTTAACAAAGAAGAAATCCAATGATTGTTTATTTAACAATGGTGATCTTCAACAATGAAACAAAAACAATATGTGAAATCGACACATACCATTCCATAGATATTTCAATCTTAAATGGGTATGCAAAGTTTGGCCAGTTTCTGCTAAAAAGTATGGCTGATAAAGATGATTGTTTATTTAATAATGGTTTCCTTTAACAAGAAAACTAACAACAATATGTGAAATCGACACGTACCATTCCATAGACATCTTAATCGCAAATGAATGTGCCAAGTTTGGTTAGTTTGTGGTAGAAAGTATGGCAGGTAAAGTTGTTTGTTTATTTAACAATTTAGAAATCCATCGATTGTGTATTTAACAATGGTGGTCTTCAGCAACGAAACTAACAACAATACATGAAATCGACACGTAGCATTCCCTAGATATTTAAAACTTAAATTTGTGTGCAAAATTTCGTCAGTTTCTAGTAGAACGTATGACAAAGTTGATTGTTTATTTAACAATGGTAGCCTATAACAATGAAACTAACAACAATTTGTGAAATCGGCAGGTACCATTCCCTAGATATCTCAGTTGTAATCCGATGGGTATGCCAAGTTTGGTCAGTTGGTGGTAGAAAGTGTGGCAGATAAAGTTGATTGTATATTTAACAATGGTGGCCTTCAACAATGAAACTAACAACACTATGTGGAATCCACACGTACCATTCCCTAGATATCTCAATCTTAAATGGGTGTGCAAAATTTCTTCACTTTCTGGTAGAAAGTACGGCAGATAAAGTTGATTCTTTACTTAACAACGGTGGCCTCTAACAATGAAACTAACAACAATGTGTGAAATCGGCACGAACCATTCCATTGATATCTCAATCGTAAATGAGTGTGCCAAGTTTGGTTAGTTTGTGGCAGAAAATATGACAGATAAAGTTGACTGTATATTTAATAATGGAGAAATCCAACGATTGTGTATTTAAAAATGGTGGTCTTCAACAATGAAACTAACAACAATATGTGGAATCCACACGTACCATTGCCTAGATATTTCAATCTTAAATGGGTGTGCCAAGTTTGGCCAGTTTGTGGTAGAAAGTATGGCAGATAAAGTTGATTGTTCATTTAACAATGGTGGCCTCTAACAATGAAAGTAACAACAATACGTGAAATCAACACGCACCATTCCATAGATATCTCAATCGTAAATGAGTGTGCCAAGTTTGGTTAGTTTGTGGTAGAAAATATTACAGATAAAGTTACTGTATATTTAATAATGGAGAAATCCAACCATTGTTTATATAACAATGGTGGCCTTCAATAATGAAACTAACAACAATATGTGAAATCGACACATAGCATTCCCTAGATATTTCAACTTTAAATGGGTGTGCAAAGTTTGGTCAGTTTGTGGTAGAAGGTATGGCCGTTAAAGTTGATTGTTTATTTAACAATAGTGGCCTCCAACAATGAAACTATCAGCAATATGTGAAATCGACCCATATCGTTCCATAGATATCTTAATCTTAAATGAGTCTGCAAATTTTGTTTAGGTTGTTGTAGAAAGTGTGGCAGAAAAACTTGATTGTTTCTTTAACAATGGTGGCCTTCAACAATGAAACTAACAACAATATGTGAAATCGACACATACCATTACCTAGATATTTCAATCTTAAATGGGTGTGCAAAGTTTGGTCAGTTTCTGTTAAAAAGTGTGGCACATAAAGTTGATTTTTTATTTAACAATGGTGGCCTCTAACAATGAAACTAACAAAAATAAGTGAAATCGACACGTACCGTTTCATAGATATCTCAATGGTAAATGAGTGTGCCAAATATGATTAGTTTTTGGTAGAAAGAGTGAAAGATAAAGTTGATTGTTTATGTAACAATTTAGAAATCCAAAGATTGTTTATTTAACAATGGTGGCCTTCAACAATAAAACAACAACAATATGTGAAATCGACACATACCATTCCCTAGATATCTCAATCTTAAATGGGTGTGCAAAGTTTGGTCAGTTTCTGGTAGAAAGTACGGCAGATAAAGTTGATTCTTTGTTTAACGATGGTGGCCTTCAACAATGAAACTAACAACAATATGTGGAATCAACACGTACTATTTCCTAGATATCTCAATCGTAAATGAGTGTGCCAAGTTTGGTTAGTTTGTGGCAGAAAATATGACAGATAAAGTTAACTGTATATTTAATAATGGAGAAATCCAACAATTGTGTATTTAACAATGGTGGTCTTCAACAATGAAACTAACAACAATATGTGGAATCCACACATACCATTCCCTAGATATCTCAATCTTAAATGGGTGTGCAAAGTTTCTTCACTTTCTGGTAGAAAGTACGGCAGATAAAGTTGATTCTTTGTTTAACGATGGTGGCCTTCAACAATGAAACTAACAACAATATGTGGAATCAACACGTACTATTTCCTAGATATCTCAATCGTAAATGAGTGTGCCAAGTTTGGTTAGTTTGTGGCAGAAAATATGACAGATAAAGTTGACTGTATATTTAATAATGGAGAAATCCAACAATTGTGTATTTAACAATGGTGGTCTTCAACAATGAAACTAACAACAATATGTGGAATCCACACGTACCATTGCCTAGATATTTCAATCTTAAATGGGTGTGCCAAGTTTGGCCAGTTTGTGGTAGAAAGTATGGCAGATAAAGTTGATTGTTCATTTAACAATGGTGGCCTCTAACAATGAAAGTAACAACAATACGTGAAATCAACACGCACCATTCCATAGATATCTCAATCGTAAATGAGTGTGCCAAGTTTGGTTAGTTTGTGGTAGAAAATATTACAGATAAAGTTACTGTATATTTAATAATGGAGAAATCCAACCATTGTTTATATAACAATGGTGGCCTTCAATAATGAAACTAACAACAATATGTGAAATCGACACATAGCATTCCCTAGATATTTCAACTTTAAATGGGTGTGCAAAGTTTGGTCAGTTTGTGGTAGAAGGTATGGCCGTTAAAGTTGATTGTTTATTTAACAATGGTGGCCTCTAACAATGAAACTATCAGCAATATGTGAAATCGACCCATATCATTCCATAGATATCTTAATCTTAAATGAGTCTGCAAATTTTGTTTAGGTTGTTGTAGAAAGTGTGGCAGAAAAACTTGATTGTTTCTTTAACAATGGTGGCCTTCAACAATGAAACTAACAACAATATGTGAAATCGACACATACCATTCCCTAGATATTTCAATCTTAAATGGGTGTGCAAAGTTTGGTCAGTTTCTGTTAAAAAGTGTGGCACATAAAGTTGATTTTTTATTTAACAATGGTGGCCTCTAACAATGAAACTAACAAAAATAAGTGAAATCGACACGTACCGTTTCATAGATATCTCAATGGTAAATGAGTGTGCCAAATTTGATTAGTTTTTGGTAGAAAGAGTGTAAGATAAAGTTGATTGTTTATGTAACAATTTAGAAATCCAAAGATTGTTTATTTAACAATGGTGGCCTTCAACAATAAAACAACAACAATATGTGAAATCGACACATACCATTCCATAGATATCTCAATCGTTCATATTTAATAAGTGTGAAAAGTTTGCTTAGTTTGTGGTAGAAATTATGACAGATAAAGTTAATCGTTTATTTAACAATAGAGAAATCCAACGAATGTTTATTTAACAATGGTGATCTTCAACAATGAAACTAACAACAATATGAGAAAACGACACATATCTTTCCCTAGATATTTTAATCTTAAATGTGTGTGCAAGGTTTGGCCAGTTTCTGGTAGGAAGTATGGCAGATAAAGTTGATTGTTCATTTAACAATGGCGGCCTCTAACAATGAAAGTAACAACAATAGGGGAAATCGACACGTACCATTCCATTGATATCTCAATCATAAATGAGTGTGCCAAGGTTGGTTAGTTTGTGATAGAAAGTATGGCAGATAAAGTTTATTGTTTATCTAACAATGGAGAAATCCAACGATTGTTTATTTAACAATGGCGGGCTCGAACAATGAAACTAACAACAATATGTGAAATCGACTGGTACCATTCAGTAGATATCTCAGTTGTAATCCGATGGGTATGCCAAGTTTGTTCAGTTTGTGGTAGAAAGTGTGGCAGATAAAGTTGATTGTTTATTTAACAATGGTGGCCTCTAACAATGAAACTAACAACAATATGTGGAATCCACACGTACCATTCCCTAGATATTTCAATCTTAAATGGGCGTGCAAAGTTTGGTCAGTTTCTGGTAGAAAGTACGGCAGATAAAGTTGATTGTTTACTTAACAATGGTGGCCTCTAACAATGAAACTAATAACAATATCTGAAATCGACACGTACCATTCCCTAGATTTTGTAACGTCCATTAACCAGATTATATCCGTTTTTGCTTAATTTTTGAACTGTTTATTTTATATTTGATTGTTTTGATTTTATTAGTTGTATATGTTAACATTGGTGACGGTGGCGCCATCTATCGTTTTAGACACAAACTGTTTGGACGTTCTGAATAACCTTAAGTTCCTGTCATGAAAATTGTTATTGATGCTTTATAATTGAAACAAGGTGAAAAGAATACATAATATTATTACAGTAAAAGTGTTAAATCATTTGGTGCACTGTAGTGTGAAATTTTATATAATAATATTTATATTTTACTGCAGGTGATAAAAATATGAGAAACATGTACGAGTAAACAGTTAGGATCCCTAACAATATCTTATTACCTGAATACGTCGTACTTCTTTGTCTTAGGTGAAAATAGGTACCGTAGCTGTTCTTGGCAGATGATAGCATATCTATCTGGTCTATAGTGGTGAAGCGTACTGATGGTGGATGTGGCCGTATAGCTTAGTCTGACACTCGTTGCAAATGCATGTTAATCAGAATACTATAATAGTCACGGTGAAACTAAATATTTGAGGCAACGCTGCAATATTTAGCCACATGGTGCCTATAGAGCCCTGTCTATTGCGTCTGTAGCGTATTGCTCTCTTTGAAGACTTCACGTCTGTGGCAAATAATTGATTGTAAAAACCTGATTGAGACATGTATTATGAGGAGCTATAGTCATACACACTTCATTCCCGTCCATCATCCTAATGTTCTTTTCTGCGATATTGATCAACTGTTAACTGCCATTCCAGCTACATCTAATAGTCATCAATATTTCAAAAGACCATCCAAATAGTAGCAATCACTTCCACATTGCTGCGCACCACGACCGGGGGACTTGGCAGCGTACCTTTCGATATCCAGGCCAACATAAAATTTTAATCTATTTGGAACCGTCTTGTGTTGCCTTGGTGATGTTCGTAGGAGTGACTCGGCGATGTGAAGGGGCGGCTACAGTAGAAAATGGCGACCCAGCCAGGATGTCGCTACAGGGCGTTAGTGTCTCTGTTTTGGCATCCTAGTTGTGATTGCGAAAGCCTGTGGAGGTGTTTTGTGAAGAGAAGTTATCTAACATCAATCGACGAAGGTGTAGAAATTGTTGGGGAACCGTTGTGTGAAAATATGACAAAGTCGAAGAACAAAAGAAATGTTACGGGAAATAAAGACTCCCAATTGAAATACGCTTGTGGATGTGAGCCAAAGGAGGGTGAAAGTGAACCCACAGTAAAATGCGAAGAGTGTGAGACCGTGTTCCACGTTGAGTGTGTGGACCTTGAACCGGAACAATATGAAGCGATTTGTAGCCCTGAAAATAAGTGGAAATGTAAGAAATGTGTAGAAAAAGAGACTGAAATAGGAATGAATGATCTTGAAAGATCATCCCATCAAGAGTGTACTGAAAGTGTCGACAATCAAACAGAAGTGCCTCAAATGTCTCCGGAAATGCAATTTATGCTGAGAGATTTTCGTGAGCTCAGTAGTAGATTGGAGGAAAAGTTCACTTCAGCGTTGCAACAGGGAGAGGAAAAGTTCACTTCAGCGTTGCAACAGGACAAAGAGGATAGGAAGAAGGAAATAACAGATCTCAAGGCGACCATGATTCTTTTAAATAGCGAGTTGAGAAAGGAGGTGTATGACGACCTAACTCAAATGAAGACGGCAATAGCGGAAATCCAAGTGACGGAGACCAAACAGAAGGATGAAATTCTGCAGATGCAAGAGAAAATTGTATCAGAGGAGGAGAACTTGAAAACTCTGAAAGCTACAGTGGACTGTCATAGTAAATTACTTTCGGAGTTGAGTTCTCAGGTAGAAAGACAAAAGAATAATTATGAATTATTGTCTCAGCGAATTACAGGTAAAACTAACCATAACAATGCTGATATTCCAAGTGTTAAAGTTGATAATCCTGTTATAATTAATGATTCTGTTTCAGTTATGAATGCATCTTCCGAAATACCCGTGATTGCGACATCTGTTTCTTTAAGTACCGCCACGGTAACAACAGTTACTAGTCAATTGGGATATGATTGCTGTAAATGTATTAGACATGTAAATTCGGGAACATCACAGACGAATACGAACCCTACCATGTTGAATGTAGGACGTCCAATACCATCACATCGCGAGGATAATTCGAGTGAGGAGTGGAAAAAATATTTACTTCCATATCGATATTCTACAGATAGAAAGTGTTCCGACTATTCTGATCGTGAAAACGCTATATCCTTAGCCGAGTTGCGGAAAGGTTTACCTATTGATGATGAGTATCGAAATAGTACTTGTTGTATGAAACCTTATCGAGATAATACTTGTTGTATGAAACCTGGTGATTTAAGAGATATCCCTAAATATGGGGGTCAAGTTACACCAGGGGCGGCTCGGATGTTCCTTGATGAGTTCGAACAATATGCTGCGATGTTCAAAATAACTGGGAATGACAAATTGTTATTATTAACGCGCTGTTTAGTCAAGTCTGCAGGCGCCTGGTTACGAAACGTATCTAGTTCCATTTACAGCTATGATGATTTCTTGTATATGTTCAGAAAACATTATTTGTCTCCTAATATGGAGAGATCTCAGAAGCGTCAACTACTGCAGGAACGGTATGACAAGTCTCGTCACGCGTCGCTGGTGGAGTTTGCGTGGGGATTGGTGACAAATACAGAATGATTGTTGAAGAGTATGATGAGGATGAAGCCATCGATATTGTTCTATCTTGTCTTCCTCCCGATGATTCAAGATTGTTACGCGCCGCTCCTTGTCGTTCAGTAGAGGACCTATTATTCCGTCTGGCGGATATACAGAGATGTCCTAATTATCACCCGAGACAAACGCCTGTCATAAGAACTGCCTTTAACAGAACTTCGCAAAACAAACAAATGGCAAATTCGGCGGTACAAACAAGTTCTATGGAATTTAATACAGCACAAGGTCGATTTCAACGTTATCGGAACTATAATGGTAGTCGCTTCCGTAGAAGAAATTGTAATTATTCAAATGATGATAACGAAAGGCAGAGATGTTGTTGTCACACCAGTTGTCCTGTCCATAGTAATGTAGCTAATAATCAAGAAATGGAAGATAATTGCGTGGGATCTAACTTTACCGAAACAAACACTACCATTAATGCAATTACGAGTCAGGAAAACTAAGTGTGCACTCTGTGTTAACAGAAAAAGAACAATCCTTATTGTTTTATTAATTATTTGTGTTTAGTTATTGTAGTTGTTATGTTAAACCTTTATTGTAAAGTTAACCCTTTAATGCTATGTTAACCCTTTGTTGCCCAACGTTAACGGAGGTTACGATATTTTGTGAAAAATTTTTAAAACTACCATTTTAAAATTTTTCTTTGATGGGCCGACAAAACTGTAACGGACCATTTTGGTACATGGTCCTTACAGTATATGCATGCTTTAATGTAAATTCTATTTTGTCAATTCCTGAATTAGCTACTTATCTGAAAGTTTTAAATAGTTTGTTTATTTAATCGATTTTATCATTGAGCCAAAGATTATTTATTTCTAGATGTATAATATGTTGGTATATATGCAGATTTGGAATAATGAATTATATAGTAAAATTAAATTTTCTATTTAAATATTTAACGAAATTATGTAACAAAATAACATGATACATTTTTCTTTCTAATCTATTGTAAATTTAATCTAGAACTCTTTCTCATACATGAAATCTTAAATTTGTTTATAAAAAATATGTTGAAACAAATAGGTAAAAAAAAAAAAAGAATATTGATGTATTAAGTTCCTGTCATGAAAATTGTTATTGATGCTTTATAATTGAAACAAGGTGAAAAGAATACATAATATTATTACAGTAAAAGTGTTAAATCATTTGGTGCACTGTAGTGTGAAATTTTATATAATAATATTTATATTTTACTGCAGGTGATAAAAATATGAGAAACATGTACGAGTAAACAGTTAGGATCCCTAACAATATCTTATTACCTGAATACGTCGTACTTCTCTGTCTTAGGTGAAAATAGGTACCGTAGCTGTTCTTGGCAGATGATAGCATATCTATCTGGTCTATAGTGGTGAAGCGTACTGATGGTGGATGTGGCCGTATAGCTTAGTCTGACACTCGTTGCAAATGCATGTTAATCAGAATACTATAATAGTCACGGTGAAACTAAATATTTGAGGCAACGCTGCAATATTTAGCCACATGGTGCCTATAGAGCCCTGTCTATTGCGTCTGTAGCGTATTGCTCTCTTTGAAGACTTCACGTCTGTGGCAAATAATTGATTGTAAAAACCTGATTGAGACATGTATTATGAGGAGCTATAGTCATACACACTTCATTCCCGTCCATCATCCTAATGTTCTTTTCTGCGATATTGATCAACTGTTAACTGCCATTCCAGCTACATCTAATAGTCATCAGTATTTCAAAAGACCATCCAAATAGTAGCAATCACTTCCACATTGCTGCGCACCACGACCGGGGGACTTGGCAGCGTACCTTTCGATATCCAGGCCAACATAAAATTTTAATCTATTTGGAACCGTCTTGTGTTGCCTTGGTGATGTTCGTAGGAGTGACTCGGCGATGTGAAGGGGCGGCTACATAGTTACCAGTGTACTAAAACAGAAAAGTGTGGCTATAAAATCCCTAATAAGACTTTTCTTAAAGTGATTAACAGGTGAATTGGGTTATACCAACACCTTTTTTCTCCTCAAAACATGAATGAGGAATGAACTGGACTAGTTATCAGTGGTTGACTGTTCAACTGTTACTAAAACATTGAAATTGTTATGTTTAAAAGCCGAATAGATAAATGTTTATTTTGAATGCCGTTTTGTATGTTGGTGTAGGTACATCTAGATCATTAGAGCTGCACTAATTATACTCAATAAAGGGAGTACCTGAGTAAATCTATCCTGGTCTTTGTTAATAACAGTAACATACTCGTTTTAATATGAGTGAAGTTTTAGGAGTCACAGCCAACATAAGTCTAATTTCTGTTGACAGTTATTTGGAAATAGTAAAGTTATTCCAGTGGCGTGGCGTGACACTTGCACAATTGTTACCGGTTGTTGATATTACAAGTATCTCTAGTTTTTCAATATCAGAAAATCTGATACTTTTTTCTTTTAGCGTATCAATCATTTCAGACTATAGGCATTGGCAATGATTTTTTAGGGGGGAGTCAAATTTCACTTCATTTACCTTGATCTTCTTGAAAAGTGTGGCTCTTCAGGTTCTTCCATTTTTTACTAAATATAATCGAAACCGTCTCTCAATGATCTTAGATATTCTTCAAAGTCATCTATTTTTTTTTCTGCAAAAACTTACATCATGAATTTCCTTCTCTAAGATATTGAACTAGATTTCTTATCTTGATCCTATAATATAAAACAGTTCAAGTAAAAAATTGAAGTCAAAACTTTGAAGGGTTTGGTAGAATTTTGCTGCACGAACTCTGGTTTGAGAATATCATTCGTCGATGTTTTCGTCATGCATTTAAAGAGTACTAACAGTTCGTTCTTTAAAACTATACAGCACATCATTTATCCTACTTCTATAGTTCCACCTTGTGTTTGAGGCTGTTGGGATACTTTTGTTGACAACACAGGCCGGTAGCCAGCCCAAAAATGTAGGGGGGCCGGCTGAAGTTAGCGGGGCCCGATCCAACCTTATTATAGTTAATCACCATATTATAGTTCATTTCCAAGCCTACTGTGAAAATTTTAGGGGGAGCAGCAAAAATTTAGGGGGACCCGGCCCCCCCTAAACCCCCCTCAATACGGGCCTGTGACTACATTAGTCCAAAGCATGTGTTCTTTTTGAAGACTTCGAGAATAAAGAAGCAAGTCACAACATAGTTTTAGAAAAAAAAAAAACTTACACCCTTTTGTACAGTCAACGGACTTTTCTAACACTAAATTAAGCCTATGGGCATGACAATAAAAAAAATAGACTTCTGTATATCTTTGTTTAACAAGAGGCTGCTGCTTCCTACCTCACCAACCATAGCCGAAGCTCCATCGTATGTTTGACCAACAGGTTTTCTGTATTGAAAACTAGTCAGACTGTCAAACACAATTATTTGGGACAGTCAAACTACGGTACGATGAAGACGATTGCACAGTTCTTTTTCAACACATCAAACTGCATCAAAGTACAAACTCAACTAGTAGGCCTAGAGGCTAAGCTGGAAATTTGCTGAATCGAAAGTATTCTCTGCTAAACTAAAAACAAAATATTTCCAACTTAATTAGCATAAATCCTAAATAGTAAATATACGAATTAGAAGGAGCGCCGAGAAACATCTTTACTTCTCTCTAATTATCATTGCTATGAAATTGTATACTGTTAAGACAAAGAAATAACTTTACAAATACGGAAATTACAGCCAATTTTCCATACTTGGATTAGGAAGCAAACGAAACAGTATAATTGAATCACACTGCCAGCTCGATCCTCTATAGCGAGAGGAGAAAGAGTAGACTAAACATGCTGATGATATTCTAGATTATCCTTGTTTTGACAGGGAACGTTGCTATTTTTTCTTGTTCCACTCAGCCGAACCGTAACATAAGGGCCATTCCAAACGTCCAAATACGAGCGCGCAGGATGCTTCTGGCTGGCATGCTGGAAGGTGCTTCTGGAGTGAATGACCGCTATCGGGGTTCACGTTACCTCTGAAATCTACGGTATCAACAACAGTATGTTCCTATTTGGCACTGGCAGTGTAAAGGCGGCATGGGCCGTCCGAACTTATTTTTTTAAAAAAAGAAAAAGAAAGAAAAGGAAAATATGTAAACATCTTCCCATGTTGATGATGAAATTTAGAGACATATGAAAACAACGAAAAACTGTTATATTTTTACCGTTACCGCCGGTAACAGCGGTAATATGCACTACACGCCCCTGAGTTATTCCCTACTCTAATCAAACCCCATCATTATCACTCTATTACAGTTATGTCAATGGGTATACACATCAACTGCGCATGCTATTTGCATCACGGAGCATTGATTAAGTTGTTTGATCTTAAAAATGTAAAATTAAGATGTTTTAATTTCTTGAGTCGTTATTCACGGGTTAACTTGATTCATGGTGGTGTTTGTATATTTGTACAAAGTACGCTAAATGTTTAAGAAATAGATGTATCAAAATTCAATCTTGAATTCAACTTCAAAGTAGTTGCAATAGGTTGCACTCACAATGTGTGTATATGTTGCATTTATACATCAAATTCGGGTAACTTAGGTGTATTTTTTTAGAAATTTTAAAAGTCCCCTTGACTATTTCGGCAAAAGATATAGTACAATAATTTTGTGTGGTGATATAAATTGGTTGAGAGCAAAGGTAAATCTGACTTATAGAACGCATTAACATCTTTTAATTGATATGCTATTGTTAATACGTGTACCTAATACGAAAAATCAGTACTTGATCAAGTAGTAGTAACAAGACACTATCTTTAACACAAACTTGAAATTTTCAGCTCAGGTTATTCAGATTATGATGCACAATTATTTGTCTTATCAATTCCCACGATTAACTTACCAGTATCGCAGAAATTATCAGTACTGTGAAAATGTTCTTTTCACCAAACAATATTAACTATTTTTGTCATTTTCTAGGCCTTGAGAACTGGGATGAAATTTATTTATCTTCCGCTACGAACGAAAAATTGTTATAGATTCATTTTTGCATTGCGCGCCTACGGCGTGGGAGACCCGGGTTCGATTCCCGGCGGGAGCTCATGTGGTTCGGATTCCACGTTAATCAGTAGGTCCACGTCTCATATAGCCTCGCTGCTGAACGGGACGCTAAACTAAAATCAACTCAACTCAACTCATTTTTGCATTGTTTAAATGTAACTTTCTTCCCCCTTCCCCATTAGTGAAAGTAAAAACAGTTGGGTTACAAGTACTGGCGGATCCAAGGGGGCGGAGGGGGTAACCGCCCCCCAAGGCCTTCTTTTTTACTTCCAGCATTTATCGTTCGGAAATACAAATATGGTCTTTTCCCGACCGATTCAATCTGTGTGACAAGCATAGCAGAGTCTAACCAAAATTTGTGGTACTTAATAGTACTTCATACAGACATATTTGAATACTTCTGTCCCTGGTTCTGGAGGCGGTCACCATAAGCTCCAAAGGAGCGAGAATATGATTCATTCGTTGAATGAACAACTGTAGGAAAAAGGGTGGACACAGGAGCGTCATTTCAGATTTTGCTTGGGGGGGGCAAGACCCCTTGATATAAGTAAAATTTCGCGTTTTTCACTGATTTACTACTATTCTATTGATAAAATCTATATACATCTCAAACTCAGGGGGGGCAAATGCCCCTCCCTGTCCCCCCTAAATGACGCCCCTGGGTGGACAGCTCACTCTTTGAACTGAAAATGTGTTTTAAAATTATCCTAAAAAAAGAATATGAAAATGGAATTCGGGTCCCGAAACTTCAATTACCTTTACCTTGAATAAAGAGAAATACAGAATCTTCAGCGCTCCTTACCGAAAAGCTCTCTGAATCTGAAACTTTTCGGTTGGTTGATTGATTGATATGTATTTACGTTGTTTGTCAAAAGCGATGCTTCACAGGACGAGAACTAGAGTTTAAAGTTGGATCTGAACCACTGTGGTGCGTTCGATGCTCACTCACCGGGAATCAAACCACAGAACCTCATGAATCAAAGATCAAAGTTACATTCGCTAGATACTAGATCAACAAAGAGAGCCGTTGATTTTTGGATTTAACATGGAAACATTAGAAAGGGACCAGGGATTCATTGTGACTTTTAATGGCATTTCATCTTTTCTTGGGAAATAACACAAGCTGTTATGGTAATTCATATATAAAAGAGAAATCCTGAGTGAATAACTGATCCTCGCAAAGGCCAAACCGTTTATGGTAGAAACTTGAAATTCGGACAGTAGATAAGATTTGTAACGTAGGGTATCACTAAGGAAGAATTTTTCTTTCTTTGGAAGTTCGAAGTAAGAAAAGAGGGATGGAGTGGGAATTATTTTAATAAGATGACCATCTCTCTAAATCCCTTAAGGTTAGTGACTTGAAATTTGATATTTGGATTTCTCATTTAAAATAATTTGATACGCGTTTCAACGATTTTTGATATTTTAGTAAAATGGGGAGAAAGAGGTGGAAAGAAAAAGGGGCGGGGATTGCAATTATTAGAAGAAGATTTCAATATCTAAGAACCTTTGAAGGTTAGAAACATAGAATTTGGTATATGGATTTCTTACTTAAAAT
This sequence comes from Thermobia domestica, assembly GCF_964235325.1. Lineage (NCBI taxonomy): Eukaryota > Metazoa > Arthropoda > Insecta > Zygentoma > Lepismatidae > Thermobia > Thermobia domestica. The sequence goes on from NC_137454.1 coordinate 256,451,488, forward strand.
AATTCAATACATATGACAGATTTGCCAAGAACAAGAAAGGACGTAGATTTGAGTTTGTGCTATAACTTTCACAGAGATATACCGCAAGCTGACTGTTGTATGGTTTCCGCCAGTTGTGGTTTTTATCCGAAATTATTTTCAATTCGTGGATATTCACCAAAAGTCACGAGTCTGTGAAGTGAACTCCTTGTATGTATCTGAATTACAAACAAAATCAAGAATGATGAACGAACTCGAAAAAGTTTTTGAAATTGCTTTTTCTTATAGTCTTTATCTGGGACAAAATGCCACATCTACAATCGTAAAAAAATGTGTATACACCATATTTTCAATAAAGTGTTATATATATTGTACATATGTTATTTGATTTGTTTGTTTAATGCCCCATGCTTGTGCCAGGACTTATAAAGGAGACCTGGACCTACTGATTATACTGGAAACCCTACCACTTTTTCGTTCAACTGTATCTCCGTCAGGAATCGAACCCGGGACCACGCACACCGAAGGCAAGTGTGTTAACCATTAGACCAAACGGGGTCCATATTATATCTGAGATGAAAGAAAAACAAGTTATATGTACTTTATTCTCAATTGGTGATTTCGTTTAAAGGTGAGAATTTTTCAATTTTATATTTTAATTTTTTTTCAACTATTTGATATTGTCAAATAGTATCGCCAGTCGGTATGTTAAAGGAAATATAGTTTGTGTGCAGTAATGAACGGAAACATCACGTTGGTTTTACATTTATGATCTTCTTTCGTTCGTTTTATTGCAGTCTTTGCTAATCTTTCAGAGGGTTTCATTTTTTTTTTTTTTTTTTTACTATTTATGCATTATGATGGCTTATATTGTGATTCTATATAATTTTAATTCATGTAAAATTTATACAAATTTCTTGCTAGATCTGACAAAATTTCTGTTGACTTTGTGTGAGAGAAAGTTAAATATTGATACTTTTGTTATTACATTATTTGCAGTATTTTATTGAATAAATTATGCATTTACATTAGTAGTGATTTATATGCTTAAAGGGTTCGACAATATATTTATATAGGATTTATAAAGGTAACCAAGAAAGTTCTGTCGCTTTTTGTGGAGGTTTGTGTTCAATTGGCCCTCACACCGTGCGTTGAATGCGAATGAAGATAAGGCGAAGGTCAGTTGTTGGTGTGGGTATATCCAACATACTAACTGGTTGTGGCAATTCAATTACATCCCTGAACTTGCGTAAGGACAGAGTGAACATGGGACCTCTACAGAGCGTCATGAGGGCGTGTATACTGTACGAGTTGAAACTGGGGTCAAACGCCACTTCAGAAGATATGCCAGGTCTTTGGTGGGGATGTCGTGACTACGCGGACAGTGCAGTTTAAAGACAGTGACGAAACACTTGAAGACGTACACGTGCCAGAAGACAAACACATGTCCAAAAGGAAGATCTTCAGGCACCAATTGAGGCGAACAGTGGCCAGACATGTGAGGAACTGGAACTACAGTTCAGTGTGAGTGGACAAATCATTCGACAACACCTCTATTAACTTGGGGAGCACTACAAGTTGGGTCGATGAGTCCCACATGATTTGACTCCGTACCAGAAGGCAACGCGAGCAGACACGTGTATTTCTTTGCTCTCTCGTCTGAGGAATTAGACATTTCTGGACAGGCTGTTGACATGTGATGAGAAGTGGGTCCTGTACGAAGCTCCACGGTGCCGTCATCATTGGTTAGCATACTATGAAACGGTTCCAAAACAGCCGAAACCAGTTCTACACTAGGAGAAGGTCCTCCTGTGTGTTTAGTGGACTGCTCGCACTATCGTGCATCAAGAACTGCTACTAGCTGGTCAGAGCATCAATACAACTGTGTACTGTCAGCAGTTGAGCCGTGTCAAGAAAAACTCAAACCTATGGAACCAGCACTTCTGAATCGCAAAGGGGTCCTCCTGTTACAGGACAACGCTAAGCCCCACGTAGCTAGGATAAGCCGGGACACCATTCTACGCCTTAGATGGGAAATACTATTGCGCCCGCCATACTCCCAGGGCATTGCACCGTCAGATTATCACTTGTTCCACTCTTTGGACTATCACCTTAGAGGACGCCAGTTCAATCCCTAATAGAGGTGTAAAATGCACTTGATACCTTCTTCGCTTCACGCCCAACAAGTTCTACCACGATGAAATCCATGGCCTTCCGGAACGTTGGCAGAAGATCGTCAATGGTGATGGGGACTATTCTTGATCTTCCAGGTAATGTTAGATGACATATTGATGTTCGAAGGTGGTGGGTCAAAAAGCGACAGAACTTTCTTGATTACCTTTATATATTCACAATTCATTTCTTTATATGTTAGTGCTGTAGCTTAACTTTAAACCGTCGCTCTGGTTCCTGTTAGTAGTACAGTACAAGGTTTAAATACAGTGATGATTAGTATTATGATTAAAAAATGTATCCATTTCATTCTCCTATACTTGATCTGTTCCCTTGTGTGAGCGGAGTTCTCTTAAGGGAAAAAAACCGTAGCATTCTTATTTCGAGGGAAAGCCACGAAATTCATGTTCGGGCAATCACTACCACAAGGAATAATCACGAAACCACTAAAACATCCTTGAAGTTCAGTTTGAATATTATTTTTTTTTCTTTTCAATTTTCAATTTGCTGAATTATATCCTGATATAAACAGAAATGAGGTTAGCATATGCACCTTTGGCGTGGGAGACTCGGGTTCAGTTCCTGACAGGAACTCATGTGGTTCGGATTCCACGTTAATCAGTAGGTAGACGTCTCATATAGCCTCGCTGCTGAACGGGCGTTAAACTCAAAATCAACTCAACTCAAACAGAAATGAGAACAATATGTAAAGATTGCTCCTCTATATTTTGGCCCACTTGAAACATATACTATTAAACTGTCCCATATACTATTAGACTGTTCCATATACTATTAATTATTGTATTATCTTTAAGCTACCAAGAAACGTACATAGAAATATCATAGTGTCTTTCACTGGCGTCTCTGGCATGTAAAATTTGGGGGGGAAGGACATCAAAGATAGTGATTTCAATGGTACTACTTATCCCAACGTGTTTGTTATCTTCGATTCCATTTGTTACCTTTCTGCTTACCTTCATGGACCCTTTGGCGTATATCAAGAACTCTGTTATAATCGTTTCACAGCCTGAATATTATATTTCAAATAAGCATAAATATTTATATGTTATTCTGTCGTTAGTAAATAAATTGAATATTGAATAAAATATTGAATATTTTATACTTCAAAATATTGGGGGGACGCGTCCCTCTCGTCCCCCCGTCAGAGACTCCCGTGGTGTTTTTTGCTATTTGTTGATATTTTGTATTATTCTTTGTGCATGCATACTTTCGTTATATATTTTTGCACCGAGCCTGTTATTTAGACCGAGCCTTTTTTTTTTTTAAACTGTTGTCTCCCGCAATTGTTAATCAAAATATAAAAGATTAGAGCAAATTGTACACTCTTTCGTTAAAATAAATACAATCGCCAATACAGTATTTTCTTTTGTTCAAGTACTGTGCAAAACAGCGCATCTGATATATCGCGGTCGTTATGTGTGAAGTGAATCATGACACCGCCATGCTCTGAAACGAAAGTGAGTATTTAATTTAGCCTAATTCTACAGAAGAAATACACTTTCATTAAAAAAAAAAAAAAAAAAAAAAAAAAAAAAAAAAAAAAAAACAGGTCCTAAAATGGAATCTGGGAATCAGGTTCACGTATCCTCCTCTGTCCAGTCTCGGATTCATGTGCGTCTCATTATTGTAAATTAAAATTCTGGTCACCTGGAGGCTACACTCATCTTCTGAGGAGCGAACCCTCCCCCCCCCCCCCCCAAACGATCCTTCTGGATCCGCTGGTTACAAGTGATATACGCAACTCGAAATGAGGTTTAATTATGGTAAATTGCTTAGTGATAATGTTGCTGCTGATTTCAGAAATTACATTAAAAATATAAACTTACAAAAAAGTTACAATAATTACTCCTTTCCTGGAGTACGCTATAAGGAAAATCAAATATAGTAACCAGGGTCTAGAGCTGAATGGTATTCACCAGATTATGGCGTATGCTGATGATGTGAATTTAATAGGGAATGATAGGAGAACAATAGAAAGAAATGCAGAGCTCTTATTAAACGCTTTCAGGGATTTGGGTTTAGAAGAAAATGCAGAGAAAACTAAATATATGGAAATTCGTCGAGATCGTAACACTACAAATTATGGATGCGTTAAAATATCATATAATTCTTTCGATAAAGTGGATGCTTTCAAATATCTAAGATCAACATTAACAGAACAAAATCATATTCACGAAGAATTTAAATGTCGACTAAAAGTTGGGAATTCGTGAAATCTCTTGTCGTCGCGAATTCTGTCGAGGAATTTGAAGCTTAAAATATATGAAGCGATAATCATGCCTGTTGTTCTGTATGGTTGTGAAACATGGTCGCTTACTCGGAAGGAAGAACATAGATTGAAAGTATTTAAGAACAAGATCCTGAGACGAATATTCGGACCCAAGAGAAACGGGAATGAGGAATGGCGAAAACTTCATAACGAGGAACTATATAATTTATATCGTGTACCAAATATTGTCGAGGTCATCAAATCTAGGAGGATTAGGTGGGTAAGTCATGTAGCCAAAATGGAAGAAATTAGGAACGCTTTCAAAGTTTTAACTGGAAATTCAATCGGAAAAAGACCATTAGGAAGACCTAGGTGCAGATGGGAGTATAATATTAAGATGGATCTACAGAAATACGAATACAAAGTAAAACTAGATCCAGTTGGCTAAGGATAAAAGTCAATGGAGAGATTTTGTTAACGCGGCATTGAACCTCCGGGTTCCATAGGCCATAGAGTTGGTTAGTTATTAATGGAAAAATTCGAAGTTTTATTTCATCTAAAGGTGATATTCTAACGGATGTATTACAAGAACCAATGCTTGGTTTATTATATTATTATTTCAGAAAAATCACGACAGATATTGAGAATAACCTAAACATTGCATTCAATCGATTGATTAATTGGTTACATACCAATAAATTAATTCTAATTAACCATGAAATTACTTTGCTAAATTTTGATTCTCCTATTCAAAATAAATATGTTCCTCACATAATGATAAATAACAAACAAATTCGACTTTTCTAGTTCAACTAAATTTCTTGGTATAAACATTAGTGTCAAATTAAATTGGAATGAGCATATTTTTGAACTTAACAAAAAATTAAGTAATATTCATTTTTTAAAAAAATTGTCTTCATAGACTAAGATGTAATATTACAACACAAACCTATTTTTAGTCTATTATCCAAAATTCCAATCATTCGTAAGTTATGGTATTACTTTCTGGAGTTACACTACTAAATATATCCGTATATTTCAATAAAAAAAAAGAAAAAGAAAAGAAAGAAAAACACTAAGGGTTGGGTTGTTGCCCAAGACTTCCTGCAAACCTATCTTTCTAAGAAAAAACTGTACCTGTTCCATGTGTGTATTTATTTAAAATCTTTTTCTTTACTTTAAGTAATAAGCATTTATTTATTTATTTGCCTGTTTTGCATACAAATGAGAGTATTCTCGAGTACGCATACAGATGTCAAAATTACAAAATAATTACATATATGCTATAAAAAAAACTTACAGATAAAGTAATACATACATAACTATGACTTTTATAAGCTTACACATTCATAATATAATTAACAAAAAAAAAAAAAAAAACATTTATATATTATCTTCAAAAAACTCATTTACCGAGTAGTAACATTTATCTACTAAGAACTCGTGAAGATCATATTTAAAGATAGAATATGATTTGTTTTGCTTTAGAAAGTCAGGTAACTTATTGAAAATTTTTGTACAGTTAATATATACGCTTTTTTGAAAAAACGAGAAATTTGGGGGGATAACATGCAAATTATTAACGAATCGAGTATTGTATTTATGGACGTTACTGTTTTCAATAAATAAGTGTTTGTTACTTACGGTAAACAAGATCATTTTATATAGATACACACAAAGTAATGGTAATATTTTTTGTCCTCGAAAGATGGGCTTGCAAGAAGACTTTGGTAACAATCCAAACACAACCCTTAGTGCTTTCTTTTGTAAGCGAAACGTGCTAATACATTCAGTTGAATAACCCTAAAAAATAATACCATAAGTTATTAAAGAATGAAATTTTGCATAGTACACCGAAACTAAGGCCTCTGTTGTGATATTACCTCTTAGTCTACGGAGGCCGAAACAAATACTACTTAATTTTTTGTTGAGTTCAGAAATATGCTCATTCCAAGTTAGTTTCGAACTTCTGGTGACACCAAAAAATTTAGTTGAAATAGAAAAGTCGACTTTTTTGTTATTTACCATTACGTAAGGAATAAATTTATTTTGAAGAGGATGATAAAAATTTAGCAAGAAAGTTTTATCATTGTTTAGATTATATTCAATATCATGTCGTGAATTACCTGTAATAATAACATTAGTGTCATCAGCAAATAAAACACATTTATTAGGCAACATTTCATGTGTCAAATCATTAATGTAAATAAGAAAGAGCAATGGACCAAGCACTGATCCTTGAGGTACACCAGTTAGTATTGTACCTTTATAACTACTAAACTTATGCATTTCGCCATTATTTTCGTTCGTAATTTGAACTATCTGATACCTATCCTTCAAGTAAGACTCGATCAATTTATTGGCAGTTCCTCTTATACCATAAAAGTTTAATTTTTTGAGTAAGAGATCATGATTTACAGTGTCAAATGCTTTAGTAAGATCAACAAAGGGTCCAATTGCCCATCTTTTTATTATTTATTGCATGCATAACAGTACTAAGAAAATCGAAAATTGCAGAATCAGTAGATTTGCCAGTTAAAAACCCATGTTGTGATAAAGATATTAGATTATTGGAATGTAAGTCATTTCTTATCCTATTTGACATTACTGTCTCAAAAATTTTTGAAAATACAGATAAAACTGAGATAGAGCGATAATTCTTAATAGTGTAACGACTGCCTTTTTTGAACAAGGGAATCACTTTAGCCACTTTTAACCGTTGTGGGAAAATGCCTGATTGAAGGGAAAAATTTATTACATGAGTTAGGTGGGGAGCAATTATCGAAGCAGATTATTTTATAATAGTGGACGGTACTTCAAGATCTGCAGAACTGCTATTTCTCATCTTTCCTATAATTGCTAATATTTCATCAATAGTTAGCCTACCGGGGTAACAAAAATACATTTTGGATAAGAAGGCATATTTGAAGAACCACTTGAACCAGCTTGGTGGGATAGAGCACCAAGTGCTACCTGAGAAGTTATAAAATAATTATTAAATTTATTTGCAATTTAGCAGGGTTTGTAATCTTTTTATTGTCAAAAATGATGTGATTCAAATTGGCAATATTACCTTTCTTTGTATGTACCGACTAGTGAATAATATTCCACATAGTTTTAATTTTATTTCTAGAGTTATTAATCATTTTCGAATTATGCATTAGTTTTGCTGTCTTAATAACTTTCATATATGTTTGCTTATATTTTTTAACGTAATTTCTGAATACACCAGAAACATTTGTACCATTAAGCAGTTTAGCATACTTAATTAAATTTCGTTTGGAATTACGAGTACCAGTTGCAATCCAACTTTTCTTAACTTTATTACATTTACTAATTGGCATGAGAGGAAAAGCTACATTAAAACAGTGCAAGTATGCATCTAAGAAGGAATTAAATTTTTCGTCCATAGTGGAAGTGAATAATTTCATCCCATGTCTCAAGAGCCAACAAATAACAAAAGTAACTAATGTTACTCGGTGAAAATAACCTTTTTTCAATTCTGGTAGTATTTTGCAACACCGGTAAGTTAGTTGATGGAAGCGATAAGCTAACTAATTGAGCATCATGATCAGAATAACCTGGGTTGAATATTTCAAGTTTGTGGTTACGACACTCTCTGCTTACTATTACTTGATCAAGTGCTGATTTTCCACATCTGGTAGGCGTATTAACAATAGCTTCTAGATTAAATGAAGTTAATAGGTTTTGTAAATCTGTCTTAACTTTAGTCGTAAGCATCCAATTTATATTTATGTTACCACACAAAATGATTATACTGTATCTTTTGCACAGATGGTCGAGAAGAATTTCAAGATTTCTAAAAAAAAAAAAAAAAAAAAAAAAAAAAAAAAAAAAAAAAAAAAAAAAAGTAAATTACCCGAATTAGACAAATAAATACTACATATACACACTTTATCAGCGAGACTTATTGCAACTACTTCAAAGTGAAGTTCAAGATTGAACATCGATACATCAATTTCATCAGCATTTAACTTATTATGAACGAATATACAAACTCCTCCATGAATCAAGTTAACTCTTGAATAATGACTTACCAAATCAAAACCTTTTAATTTTACAGATTGAATATCAGTACAGCTTAACCAATGCTCCGTAATGCAAATAACATGTGCAGTTGACACCACTGTCTCAACTAACACATCCATAAAATCCAGCTTATTGCCAAGACCCTGCACATTGTGATGAAATACTTTAAGCTGATTTAGTTTACAGTGTTTCACTGTATTGATATCTCTACCGGGTTTTATGTTTCCAAGGTTATTCCTGTGTTCAACGATAAAAAATGGTCGTCTCCTACTTTAGTTTCCTTAGTATGTACCAATCTACCCCAGTACAACGGTATTGCAATGTTATCTTTACTACACCCCATCTCACACACAAACTTTATTATTTCAGCACAGCCATATTTCTTACCAAACCTATTTAGCATACCTATGTCCACAACACAAACGTTTTTGAAGTGTTTTGCTAGTTTATATACTTCTTTGTTCACACGTTCCACTTCTTTATTAACACATGACCACCTGGTCAAATCATATCTATGTGGCACTGTAAACACTATAACCTTTGTATGCAATAAGGCCTTTAATCGCTGTTTTAGGCATAGTAAAAATGCACTTCCTTGATTTTTTGAAATGTCATTAGTACCCGCTAAAACACTACAACATCATTATGGCCCATTTCTACCGATTCCGAAATAATTCGTTCACTAACCTTATCAAAAGTTGCACCAGGTTTTACAGTACTTATCACTTCGCAGTTACTGGAGTTGTTGAGATATACCGCTACACTTCTTCCATGACTGTCCGCATACAAACGTATTTTTCTTGTCAGTTTCCTTTTACTGTACTTTGAAGCTGACTTTTTTGTTTTATACAATTACTATCAAAAAACTGCGTTGGTTATTTTGTCATTTTCTTTGTACTTATCAATTTCATCACTGAGGACATCAAATCTGTTTTCCACTAATATATCCGCATCTATTTTATTTCCGGTCGTGATTTTCTTCGAACTACACTTATTTGTATTTTTCTTAACTACAGTCCATTTATCACCTTGTCCATTGGTTAAGTTGTGCTTACTTTGTGGAGGGGTCAGTTCCGTAGTAATTACTTTATTGTGAGACTCCTCAAAATTTAGCAGTTTTCCTTGCACTTGTAGTTGCGCATTGTGTCTCTTATGTTTACCACTTGCACTTATTTCTTTCACACCATAATTGTTCCCAGTAATAGGCCTACTATTTGTACACGTTTTACTGACTTTTAAAATATCACTGTATGCTTTATTATTACAATGGGAACGCTGCTGTTTGTGTTCATTTTCTTGTGTTTGATTTGCATCCTTCAATGGCCTTGTACCTTGCACATTTACTTCAGTCAACTTTAAAAGTTGAGTTGTAAGTTTTATTTGTTCATGTCTAAGTTGGTCCACCTCATTTTTAAGTTCACTAAAATCTTTTACTATCAGTTTCAAACACGCTTCAATATTTTCAACTTCAATATTATTGTTTGATTTCAATATACTTTGATCGTCATTTGTTTTTGTAGCACTCGTATTCGTATTTTTCGCTCTTGACCTTGTTATTATCGTATTTTTGTTCTGAATTTTTATGTTACATGCTGCACAAATACTTAATGTCTCAAAATCACTGTTATTTTTACATTTTCTACGTAGTTCAATATCATTACTCTGCCTTTCTTCAAGAGCTACACATGGAACAACTACACTTTCCGCCATGTTGAAAAAACCTTTATTTATAGAAAATAGTAACGTCCATAAGTACAATACTCAATATGTTAATAATTTACATATTATTGTGTTTTATTTATTTATTTTTATTTTTATTTATTTCTTTTTTAGAAAAACATATATATAAACAGTACGAGAGTTTTTAATAAGTACCTGAGTTTCTAAGGCAAATTAAAACATACTCTGTGTTCAAATTGGAATTTTTTAAAATTTTTAGTAAATAAATGTTATTGCTCTGTAAATTCGTCTTATGAAGACAATTCATAATTTTCCTTCTGTATTAATTATGTTATGGATGTATTGTTTGTATATATATATATATATATATATATATATATATATAATATGCGGTGTGTGGGTGGGTGGGTGTCAAATAAAGCTATTTTATTGTATTAGGAATTTCTGTTTTAAAATTTTGTTCAACTATATATTATATTGTAATTATTGACAACTGTATGCGTATTAGAGAAAAATCTGTTATGTGCAAAACAGGCTAATAAATAAATAAATAAATGAAATAAACAAAATAAAATAAAATAAATATATTATATGGGAAGTGTAATGCATTCATAATTTTAAAAAAGAAACCAAAGCACTAGAACATAAATTAAATTACTTATAAGGAAAAAGTTTTATTAAAAGGAACAGAGTAGTGCAAGTGAAAATTTTCCTTTATCCTTCTCCATTCATATCAGTTTCTTTTAAATTACAACACCTATATTTTTGTATTTTTCACTTTTAAACTTTAATAATAATAATACGGAGTAAAAATTGGTAATATGTGACATAAGTAATACTGAGATATATTATACGATGATAGAAGCTACCATGACATAATCATACGTAAAAGTTTACAGGTTCTTACGTTCGTCGTACCTTCTAGTCAATAAGGAACGTGTAAACTTTCTAATTGCGTGCACGTGTATGCTGCAGTAGCTGCTTCTATAACATGGGATTACTTATATGACGGTATTATTATCATTTATCCCAAATTAAGATTCGCGTAGAGCTTGTGCGATGTTTTCTTCAATTTTACCACTTACTGAATTTGAGAAGTTATTTTAAATTCCGCCAGATAAGGATCGCTTTTTGAGATCTGGTATTTCCATGAATGAGTGGGACATGTATCCTCGCCACTGCCGTCCGCACTTAACCCTAACCTCAAGAAAGTGGAACAGCTTATGTTTTGATTGTGTCCTCAAACTGAGACTGTTATGTTTTGAATTGTACTATTAATCTTCAGACACGTTATTGATAAACATAGATAGCTTCCTTTAACCCCTAAGTAAAATATTTTGCGATATGCAAGTTAGATGTTAGATTTTATGTAAATTTAGATTATCAAGAAATTGTCACTATATATCGTCTCTAGAGAAAGTCACATATGAATTACATTTGCTTTAGTTTTAAGGTAAAAAGCATGGTTTAGCTTGTACACATTCTATCTAGACAATATTTCTTATATAACTTTCAATCTTCATAATTAGATTGTGTTGTTCGTCTCATGTTCAGAGGTGGGGCAATGCCAGTATAAGTGATTATGTATTAATATCACAATGTGATCTTCGCCTTCCATTAGGATTTTGCTCCTATATATAAAATAAAGTGTATATGGTACATTCAAATTGGTGATCAATTTTGCAGATGCAACAAGGCAAAGGTTATTTTATTATCTTTATTTTTGATCGTTAGCAGAGTAATAGCTATGAACTTTCCGAGAAGTAAAAAATAGTCTTTATGTGGTCTTCTTCAGAAAACAAAACCTTGTTAAGTAGGACAATAGCAACTTCTTTACGTGTTATGTTTTTTTTAAATTCGTATTTTGCATTAAATTTTCAGTTTTACATATTCTCATTTTTACGTCAAAAGTATCACAGAGACGTCATTGGACATTTGTATTATACTTTTGATGTCATTAACCAAGTTAAATAAAGAAAGCCAATAGAGACTAGGTTTTCAATCAAAATAACGTCCAATCATAAATTGAGCAACGAAACAGCAGCACAGTCTCAGAATCTTCGGTAAAAAGATGGAGGAAGCTCTGAGAATCAACTATCAGAGTCCAAGCTTCAAACATCGAAAGAAGGACCACACTTTGCTCAATCATCAGCTCTAACTCTAAGGTAATATAAACACTTAAAAATAAGAACTTATCTATTGATCTTCTCATTGACTGAGGAAAGGTTTCTCACAAAATGACAGATCGACTTGTCATTCAACTTCCTAGTTGTTTTATTAGTACGTAGTATAATTATGTGCTTGGCAATGAAGTTACTGTAACTAATTTTGAATTAAATGCAATGCTAATGTCAATGATAATTTATTATTGTAATTTTGACTTTTTAAAGTATATATTATCCATGTAATTTTGACTTTTTAAAGTATATATTATCCAATTTTAATGTAACAGTTTCAATGTATCAATTCATTTATTTGTTTTAATAATAAAATATTGTCATTCGTGATAATAAGAGATTGGAACTCCTTTAATTTCATTTACTAACCTATTTTTTTTAAGGTTATTGATATTTCATGATTCAGTGTATTGTGGTCTTTGTCTTAATTCCTGTATCTTTGTACCATACTTCTGAAATTAAGGTACATTCCAAAACGAAAGGAACTTCTTCCACATTTGAGGCGAAAAAAATTCTGAAACAATCAATTATATAAAAAGCGGCTTTTATTATCGGTTATCTATATACAAAATAATGCAAGAACATCAATAACAAAAAACTGTACAGCGTAATATTTATATCTACTACAAAATTTATCACAGAATAAATTTCCTTGCAGTGTAATCAGTTTTTTAATAAAATGATATTTATAATACAAAGAAAATACGAGGAAGTTGATATCAAAGGCTTCTAAAAATTATAAACGATCTTTATTTCTTCTTTACAAAAAAGAGTGAGTGATATATTTAATGAAAATAATTTGCACAAATGGCCAAAACACTCTTGAACATGCATTCATCACAATCATTCTAACAATACATTTGAAAGCAAATACTGTGTTTCCTAAAATATTAACAAAATACTAGAATTGGCAGAGGGCTGCATCAATTATTTCTTATTTTCAAATAGAAAATTAGATAAGGAACTAGGAATACAACATAGAACAAGAATTTTAAGATTTCAACTCGTTAACTGATATAAATTCATTTTAAAGAGCAACAGCCTATATTGTCATTTATTTCAGTCAACAACTTTAAATGGCCATAAATTTTATTATAGCATGTCATCCAGTCTCAAAATAGAAAGTTTGTTCTTCTTACATGTTAAGTCGCTTAGTGGAGAAACGCAGATATTATGGCGAATTCTATCAGAATTCGGATACATTTCAGTTCCAAATATTGTGTGGCAAGTGACTTACCCCATTATAGTATGATGCCTACATAATATTGTACCTACGTACCTTACGTTTAATAATACCAATTAAGATATTACTCATTAGATTCGTGTACAATCCTGAACACTACTTTCTTTTTTTTCCTTACAAGAAAAATGTGTTCAGAAAGAATTCGTACAGTTAGAAGAAATACATAGACTGTCACTTTCTAAACTAATTATAACGATGTTATTCAATTGTTTCTTTTTAAAATATGTGTTTACCTATGCTTACTAACCAACATTGAGCAACTTATTTTACCGATATTTAATTAGTGCATTCATCAGAGCTTAAGAAACTGTATCCAATGTGATATAATAATATTATTTTTAGCCCCATGTTACGGTAAAAGATAAAACATTTACAAAATCGTAACCAGTAGTTAAATAGCTTATTATAAATTGAAATTCAGCATAAAATAATACGCGACAGTGAGTAGCAAACTTAATATCATATGTAAATTACAACGGAATCAATTAGCTAAATATTGTAAAATCGAAAACTAATGCATAAGAAATATAAATTAAATACCGGACTCATGTTCTGATATACGAGGAATTAACATTATGTTGCAAGTGCGAGAGTATGGTAATTAAGGTGATATATTTGGTTTATGGAAACCTCAAATCTCAATATACGTAGATAAGTCAATATCCACCTTACCACTGCAGACTGAATTATGTTTGACATCGAAGTGAGAAATGTTCCTTTGGCAATATTTTGTGCAGAGCTGTTCAAAATCATTGAAATATAAAAATTATTTTTCTTGAAGCGCTTCATGATTGATATAGATTGTAACCTATTTTTGTACATTTATTGTGTAGTAATGATCGAAAGTAGCTCAAATGCAAACTGGCACAAATAAATTTGTTAGCTTTTGGAGAAATTCAGTTTTATCTTTGCATGTTCTTGTGTATTTATTTAATCAGTCGTCGACTGCAATTGAGTTATTACATTATTATGTCATGCTTAATAAGCTCTATTGAATGCACTAGTTAAATTTCCAGATTTTACCAATCACTTCATATATATGTCCAGGTTATTAACGTTCTATTCGTGATAAAAATAATAATACAAATTAATAAACATGCTATGTAATCACGGAATGACGTAACATTAATTTAGGAGTATATTAGGAAGAGTAAATGTAACCAATAATAATAATTTGTGAAATGAAAACTATGTTATAAGTGGGGCATTTTTAAAGATATTTGAAACTTGTGGTACTTGTTTCACGTCATGGCTCTCTGAAACTCTTTACTGGAAATTTATACAGATATCTGAATATATTCATTACGTCATTATCTTTCTTATTCTTAATTTTGAGCTAAACTATTTTTAAAAATGCAAATCCTGTTGAGAAGTATTGTAACTATTTTTCTTGTTTCTTTATAAGTCAATAATAACCACGTGTTAAAAATAGAATAAAACTTGACTTGTTGATTCACAGTATTCACAACATAAGTCGTAATAGGTAAAGCACATAAGGAAATCTAACATGAATCATAAAATAACTGTTTAACCTGCGTCACTTTGTTGCTAAAAAATTTGATCTTAATAAATAAGTTTTATTTAAAAAACCGATATGATTGAGTGATATTCATCATATAACGAATTCTAGATAGCAAGGATTAGAACTTGTGAAAGTTCTATTTTACCGAGACGAATATATTGTATGATAATGACTATCAAAAATTATTTTCTTACCACGCTTGTTACATAATTAAATACGATTGATAGCAATGCATATTTGATATACTACTCCCATACTCTGCAACAGAGAAATCTGAAATATAATAATGTAAAACAAAACATAACTATGAAAGATGCATAATGAAAGCCTTATTCTTTTGCTTTTTTATTGGTTGAAATAATGTGGTTTATTGTGAAGCTAACAAACTTAGTAGCGCTAAATGTATTTGCTTGTACATTAAAGTAAATAACAATACTTGTACGAGAAGGAAAGAACTTTGTATGCAAACTTAGGAACAAATAAACGTTGTTAGGTGTGGCATGTTCTATCAGGGCCCGTTTCAATTAGGTCTACACTTTCCTCAATGGCAATTGTACAGTAATTTTGTACTTCAATTTCAATAAAAGAAATCTAGGATTCTCTTTTATCTTTCTTGATCTGTGTACTTCATAATCCAGAGGCAATATAATTCAACTCTATCTTGACTTTTTTTAAAAATCTTAAATGTTTATTTGGTTTTCTTGAAAGAACATATGACACTTCACAAAAGTGAACTGTTTAAATGTCGATAATTTCTGTAGACGTCTATGTTCCTCAAACTTTCGAAATACTGTAGTTCGAAAACTCGAGAAGAATAAAATACTTCAGGAAATACCAAAAAATGTACGTAATTGAACAATTCTTGATAATTTCTGAGCGAATATAATCATGTTCTTTACTTTCTAGTATGATTTGTGTTATATGTTTGGGATTTATATATACCCAACGTGAATAGTGTAGGTATCACCTTGCCCATATTTATAGACACTCCAAATACTGTAACTATAATGCTAAATTAAACATCGTATTTAAAGATGAACAATGATACCTATCTGAAGCAATCCACCAATCTTACGCTACCTTTAACATTGAATCAGAGTATATTTTACATGACCTTTTATGGTTTCACTACTATATTAAACATGATTTATTTTAGACATGTTAAACTAAAATATTGAAATAATTTTACCTTTTCATAAATAAATAATAATTAAATTGATCGATTCTATGTATTGAGAGATCATTCTTAGAACTATGTAATAGTCTATTCATACGAATTTAGTGATAAGTCATGTCTCATTTGATTGAACTTCTAAACCCACTAGTAAAATCAACATTGACCACATGATAGCAACATGTACAAAACCCGTAAGAGCATTAAATATTCACAATCACAACACAACTCTTTACAAAGTAAAAACTATCACAAAGATCCCTTCACTTAAATACTTGAACACTCATGTTCAATCACATAACCTCCATACAAATAGTTGATACACCATGTAAATCCAAATATGCACGAGTGTCTTACGTACGATATTTATTTGTTTAAAGTTCTTAATTGAGTAGTCACTTCTTGAAAGTTAAGATTACGGTATTAAGTACTGGCTAAATAACTTCTTATTTAGTTCCTTTCGTAATTCTTGTACTGTGTGTAGTTACGTGCTTACTAAACATCTATTACATTTTCTGGCAATATTTTTGTATGATGTTGGACCAGAAAAGAAACATTGCTATTCTCTTAACAATCACTTGAATGTTAAGAGGATCACATGAATGTTTTATTATCACTACAGGGAATAAAACTATATGAAACATTATTTTATATTTAATGAACAAGTTACATATAAATTTTAACCATGACTTCAAAACAATAACTAGTTCACACATGACAAGATTCAGATGCTGATATTTTGGCCAACCCATTGCTAAGTTTATCTCCTATCGACTCCCCTGTGGGTTGTGTTGTTTCTCTTCTTTGAGATCGTCGTACCGATCGTTGTATCATACTAGATCTATAGGTTTCTCCTCTGATGGATGCTCTTACTGAACTCCTTGCCTTATCTTTATAAAATTTGCTTTGGCCTACAGCAGTTGTTGTAGTAACTTCTTCAGATATAACCCTAAAATGAAAATAGAGGAGATTAATCAGTGCCACTTTTACTCCACATATAGCGTTAAATGTTAGAACAATGTGAATATTTCAGTTTATATGCTGGAAACTAATAAGTAGTATTATGAAATGTGTAATCCTCTCTCCCTCCATTTTAAGTGGAGAATTAGGAGTATACAATCTAAAATAATCTACTGGTCAAGGTAGTATCCAGAAAAGAAACATTACGGTCAGAAACCCGAAAATTCTCAAATTTACACGGGACAGAAATGCATTTCATATTGATTTTAAGACTCTTTAATTAGGATTCTTTGCAAGACGACGAGCTCCTCAGATGTTTCCTGGGTATTGTATCGTTCTTTGGCTGCTTCAATTCTGTCCATTTCGGAATAAAAGCACCAACTATATCTCTGTTACAGTGCTTCCACTTCAACCGACTCTTGCAAAGTTAAAACCTCGCGTGGGTTCCTCATATCTATCAGTGGTCGCACACAGTGGCGCTCTCTACCGGTAGTGCTCTCTACCGCGAGCTGTGTGTAACTTTGTTGTGCAAGAGTCGGGTGAAGTGGAAGCACTGTTGCGGAGATATATTTGGTGTTTCTGTTTCGAAATGAACACAATCGAAGCAACCGAAAAACAACAGAAGCAGAAGGGACGCAAGAGAAAGGAAAATTGTGAACTTTGGCAAAGGATTGTTTGAAGGGCGTCCTCATCTTGATGGCACTAAAATGGTGGAAAAACTGCGAAAAATACGTTTGTTTTCAGTTTTATTTCTTTTTGACAATGTTACCATCACTTTAAGGCCCCGAAAAAAAATGTATGTCGTACCTAAGGATATAACAAATTTTTAAACCAAAAAATCAGGAACGTGTACCCCCCAAAAAATTTTCTACATTTATTTGAAATTTTCAACACGTAAAAAAATAAAGAAAATATTAATCGATAGTTTTGAAAAAAAATACACATTTGCATCTAGATAGTATCTACAATCTGTGAAACTTTCAAAATTTTTGGACCACCCCCACCAAAATTTAAAAATGTTCAATTTTGAGCATGTATGATACGATAATTCGGTAAGGGGAGGGGGTATGGGATCAAAAATTTTTTTGAGGTAGTTTTAGGTCAAGGGTAACCCTTTTGGCCAATAGCGATCCAATTTGGATCAAGGGCCGATTTCACTGCCTTACCAGGAAAGACCCCTTTTTTATTTTCTTTTTTGGGTAGGTTTTTGAAGTTGGTTATCAAGTTGTTTATTTTTATTTATTTATTTATTTTATTTTATTTTATTTTTTAACTTTCGATGTCCAAGGTGCTTCATGTAGTGGGCGACCAATTACAGAAAAAAATGGGCGATATTCTGGCAAAAGTAGAGAAAGATCGGAATGTAAGCAGTCATGCCATCGGCAATGATCTGAATAACCATTATCAAACACTATAAAGATGTTCTTAACTCCTTGTTTATGTGCAACCCACTTTTCTTTGTTGATTGTCTGATTGCCGCAAATTTTAGAATAAGTTTTTCCATCAGGCGTTGTAGGAATTATTTGATTTAAAAAAATAACTAATTATTTTAGTAACTCTTCTCGGGTTACCAGCCAGGCGAAGTTATTGACATCCGACGTTTCGAATGCAGACATCACATTCATCTTCAGAGATTGTAATGAAGAGACTGGAGACGTGAGCATGTATATATAGTGACTATTTAGGGGCAGAGCTATAAATGGGGCTTGTGATTTGCTGAGGAAAATGGTGGCTTCTAATTGGATGAGGGATGCTGGCTCCTGATTGGCTGTTGTGGCTACGAGAAATGGCTTTATTGAATGTCTGTTTTTGTTTCTGAAACATATACATTAGGGTGGGCCGAAAATTTTTTTTTCATATATTCAGGATTGAGTAGTTATCAAAAGTTGTGCATTGGTACGAAATGAAGCCATGTCAAATATATTGATTTTAAAACAATATTTAATCGGGCCCCCGTGGCCCTAAAGTTCCTAATTTTTTGTTCAAATAAAATGGTTTTAGGTAATAATAACATTTTACCAGACAATACTATTAATACATAAAACATGAAATACATGGTTTCAATATACGCAAATAACTATTAAGAGCTTAACTAACTTTCATAACTACCATATTAACACACGAAAAACCTTTGTGTTGAGCCCACCTCAGAACTCTCAAACTTTAAGAGAATATCACTTTTTCGCATCTGGATGCAAAATACATAACACTGGCTTTCCGAAGGCGGCGCTTACATTGCTGAATTCAAATAAACTAGAAACAATATGGCTGCGAGCCTCTCTTCCTGTATTGTCTTGACTTTGAATTAAGCATATGATTTTGAATTACAACTCAAAATGCAAAACGATCATTAACCCCATTAAGAAATTAGATATACCCCATTAAGAGCCAAATTAACTAAATTTAAGAACGGTGCTCAGAAGTTATGTGATATTTTCTTTTGCAAATGCTGCGATAGATTAACCTGTAAGTGTGGTAAATCAAATTATATACCGCTTTTGGAGTGGGAGCTGATATTAGATCAGAGAAATCAGAGACAAATGACGAGTTGCAATGTAGATGAAGCAGAAATCCATAGGCTCAAAAGAAAGCATGACACACAGATCGATTATGATGCTGCCGTACCAATTACAAGAGGGTTACAATCGTTAGCCTCAATCCCGTACTTGGAACATAAATTAAGCGCTTCCACCCCGAATTCAGACGATGAAGAGTTCGCATGGAGCTATCGTTTAGAGAACAAAATCTAAAGTAAACCCAAATAAACAATAGTGAGCCCTAAACAAATGAGTACCGCAAAAGATTTAACAGATATATCGAATAGGTCGGCTGCTAAAATTGTATCTGCTGTTTTAGAAGATGTGAATTTACTAAACAAAATAAACTAAGACAAGGTAGTAGATAAAAACAAAATCCGTACGAAACTAGCAAAAAAGAAAAAGAAAAAGAAAAAAGAAACCGTCTAGTGTAAAGCTACTAATTTTAAGGGTCTCTATTTTGATGGCCGAAAATACCAAACTATAGTTCTAATTTACAATTGCAATAGGCAAAGCACTGAAGAATATCTCAGAAGTAATAGTAACGAAACCTCCAATTTCGGCTAACGTATCAATAGAAGAACCAACCGAAATGATTGTGGAAAAGAGGAGGTTTCAGTTTGTCACGTTCCCCTTCCACACACAGGCTTTGGAGAAGTGTCTAAAGGTAGTAACAGAATCTTCTTCAGAAGTATGCGGTAGTGTTGCACGAGACGGTTATATTCGCGCAAAACTGGAACCACGAAAGCATCTACCAAGCTTCGGACATAAATTTCCGCTAAGGAGCTTTAAGTAAGAGGAGGGTGGGTAGGAGGAACTCGCTGTGTAGCCATCTCCACGTGGTGAGTTCTGCGCTTGTTGGTCAATTTTTCAACCTTACCTTATGTATTTGTGAAGGAACTATTATATCTACTAAACACCAATCAGGCGAAGAGCTGGACATCATATCAGAACATTTAAAATCCTGGGGTCAAGTTAAAGTATTAGGAATCTTAATCAATTTTCTATACATACTTAAAATAATGGTATATATATATATTTAAAAAAAATAACACTTTTCGGACCCGCAGGGCCTGGTGAAATATTTTTATCTGCCTCTGTTTTGGGGAAGAAGCATAGCATTATACAACTTTTGCACGGTACTCAAACTTAATTTTCTGAAAACAATTATTTCAATAATATTTTCACTACTTACAACCATATTTTTTCAGCATTAACGTTCTTTTGGGCTCCCGGGGCACGGTTAAATATCTTTTTATCCGGCTCTGTTTTGGTGAGGAAACATGACATTATAAATTTTGCACGGTACTCAAACTTAACTTTCTAAAAAAATATATTTCAATAATATTTTCACTATTCACAACTATTTTTTTTTCAAAATTAATGTTCTTTGGGGCCCCCGGGGCCCGGTTAAATATCTTTTAATCCGGGTCTTATTTTTTGGTGAAGAAACATAATATAACATTATACAACTTTTGCACGGTACTGAAACTTAACTTTCTAAAAATATATTTTAATAATATTTTCATTGCTGGCTACTTTTTTTTTCAAAATTACCGTTTGTTCGGGCCCCCGGGGCCCGGTTAAATATCTTTTTATTCGGCTCTATTTTAGTGAAGAAACATAATATTATACAACTTTTGCATGGTACTCAAACTTAACTTTCTAAAAAAATATTTCAATATTCTCACTACTCGCAACTATTTTTTTTTTCAAAATTAACGTTCTTTGGGGCCCCCGGGGCCCGGTTAAATATCTTTTAATCTGGCTTTGGTTTGGTGAGGAAACATAATATAACATTATACAACTTTTGCACGGTACTGAAACTTAACTTTCTAAAAATATATTTTAATAATATTTTCATTGCTGGCTACTTTTTTTTTTTTCAAAATTAGCGTTCTTTCGGGCCCCCGGGACCCGGTTAAATATCTTTTAATCCGGCTCTGTTTTGGTGAGGAAACATAATATAACATTATACAACTTTTGCACGGTACTCAATCTTAATTTTCTAAAAAAAAAAAATTTCGGCCGTTTTCGGCCCACCCTAATATACATGCTCACGTCTCCGGTCTCTTCATTACAATCCCTGAAGATGAATGCGATGTCTGCATTCGAGACGTCCGATGTCAATAACTTTACCTGACTGATAGCCTGAGAAGAGTTACTAAAATCACGTCGCCAGGGAAAATTCAACTAATTATTTATTAAACCTTTAAATAGTTATATTTTACACGTAAGAACCTTTCTTGGAGAGAGCTTATTCCATTAGTGAAAATTGCATTAATGGTTCTAGATATGATAACTAACATACATACATACATATATAGTACAGATCAAACTGAGAATCTCCTTTTTTAACTCGGTTAAAAATATCGTATTTTGATTTTATAATTCTTATTCTGTATTATGTTTCTTTCTTTAATATAGATCGAAACGAAACTGATTTTATATGAGTTCAATATACAGTATAAGCAGGTTGTCAAAACTCTTTGGAACGTAGAATTGTCCCGTAATTCGTGAATTTGTGTTTAACACTCTCATTCTTAAATTTAAAGATTTAATTGCCAAGAAAGCGATAGCTTTCCTTATGAATATCTCATTCTAATTGGCTTGGGATTTTTTTTTAATGTTGCGAGAATAATGCCACTAGCGGACGTGTTAATAAAGAAGCACACGTGATATAGCATTGATCTGTTTCGAAGCGAAATTAGTCTTATTACTTCATGTGTCTTCAAAGATACATAGATGTTCTCATAAAGGACTGAATATATATATATATATATATATATATATATATATATGTTGTATATTACAAAGAATAATAATAATGAAAAGCAACACAAAGAGAAAGTAATCTCAGTTTGTATTTTTTTTTTTTAATGCTAACTTTGTCCTATAGATTGTCTAAGTTGGTACTGTAGTCGGTTTTGAATGCACCCATATTGAGTTTCTATTAAATGCTGAATTTACGAATATAACGCTGTCACAACGGAAATTTGGAATTATGCAGCGTACCAAGTGAACCTTCATTTCTACGGCAAAGACACCATAAGTTAATTTCACACAAATGTTCATTTCCTAACTGATGTAGTCAAATTTTCAATTTTTCAATGGAAAGCAAGAGGACTTAGCAAAACGAATATTTCTGGACCAATGGTATCCAACAACTATATGTGTCATTTATGAACTACTTGCCAGAGCTAATTTGCTAGTGACTGTTTCTCAAACGTAAGAGGGAATTTTGCATCCCGAAATCTCATTAAGGCACCTTGTTTCCCGACATAATATAATATAAAGTACACAAGGTATCTCTGCCGTCAACCCTGTAATCAGTTTCCTATGTAATATGGTGGATAGGTTCATTGTGGATAGGCTTGTATTAAGAACCTAAAATACACCTAAGGGGAAATGGTTTGAATTTTCAGCTAGGCTATATTTATCACTGGGCGTTTGTTACTATATATGGCATCAAAAGATAACTGCTCTGTCTTGAAGGAAAAATACTCTTTTGTTGTAAAAGTAGCTGACTTTGGGTAATAAATTAGGATCGTAAGTGTATCGCATTTAGCGATTCAATATTAGTTTGCATCGCATTTCTATGATTTAATGTTCTAAACTGTAATGCGATGCAACTCTAAAAATAATTATATATAGAGACAGAGCAGTTATTTTTTGATGTCATATATAGTAGCAAACGCCCGGTGATAAATATCCCCTAGCTCGAAAATTCAAACCATTTCCCCTTAGGTGTATTTTCCCCCGAAAAGATATATTATTTATTTGATATGTAAATTTAATTATGCTTTCCCTCCTGATTTGGTGTCTATATTAGAACTTAATCTTTAAATCTCTAAAAGTCTCGGAATCTTCTGCCCGAAAGCAGATTCATTTATCTGTTGTGCTTACAACATTACATTGTCAAACAATACTATTTACTTACTTTTGACAGCAAGGAAATTCCCAGAATTTTTGGTTCTTTCCAAATTCTTCACCATCGTGTAGAGTTTGTGGAAGTTCCTTATCCAATGTTTCTGGGAGTAATAATGAAAGAACTCCACCTGTCACCGCTAAAGCTCCTAACACAATCAGTGGTAATGCTCGGGAAATATCATTCTGAAATGAAATGAAAAGATATATATACAATAATAAGAATGCTTTAAAAATATTCATTATAAATCGTACCATTTGAACGAAATTCGCATCACATAATAAGTCAGTGGAAGGCACGTTGATCTTAGTTTAAACATTCAAGCACATCGACCACCGAGCATATCGATACATCGACCATAAATAAAGAATAGATCGATTGGGTCGTCTGTATAGGACATGCTTCTGGTAGTTTCAACGCCGTCGGACCAGAAGTGACCATTTTGCATCAGGTTCGCACTGTTAGTCTTAATAGGGTTCAATATATTTAAAAAGTAATGGTTTCTAATCACTTCAGAGTTGCGGACTCCCTTTTTATTTTAAGGCAAAGATGAACTCCGTACCTTTAAATTTTAGTGTCTGCACAGTAGAAGTAGTTGAGAGATATATCGCAATATTAACAACAATTAAATTACAAATCTTTATTTGCGTTATAATTTATAATCATACAATATGCAGCACATAGGCCTACAAACAGGAAATACATGGCATTATTTATATTTTGGGACACGAGGGAGTTCCCGAGATAAAGAGTTGTAAACAATTGTACCCCTCATCATACCTTATGTTCGTTCGGCCGCTATGACGTTCGACAATGCATGTTGGCAGATTACCTTCATTACAATAGCGTTATAACTTGCATAGATCATTTTTGTAGAAACGGAATCATCTGAAAACATGGCTGTCTGTCACTCAACATACTAGCGATGGTGTTCACGCGCCAATTGTACCTGAGAAGTTTGTAGGATTGTAGGTCAATGGAGACCGACATTAAGGCATGCATGTCCCCAGTCTAGCATTCAGCAGACCCTGTACAGTTCGTTATGCTCATGCAAACAAAATACCTGTCATCCCTTGCGTGTTCGCATTATGCGATCTACTGTCCAATTGTCATTGTATATGGTTCTCTTCTTTGTCCATTGTTTCCATATATGCGTTAATGTCGTGGCGGCATGCCTGTACATACACCAATTACGCAGTACGAGAAGCTGCCTTCCCGTAGGACGATCATGAGTGCAGTCTTTGACGTCGACAAGGTGTAGTAAAGGTTGCACAATGATCACACGTTTCTTGTTTGCTTGTTGACGAAACACTATTTGAGCGCTGCTACTGCCATCTCGCAGCACTACTATGAGTACCACACCAAGAGTGTTATTGGAACCATGAATGCGTTATCACGCTGAAATTCTAATTGTTGTACAACATATCCCGTGTACACTGGTGTCTCTGGCATGTAAAATTTGGGGGGGCATCAAAGAAAGTGATTTAAATAGTACTGCCTAGGCCAACCTGTTTATTATCTTCGATTCCATTTGTTACATTTCTGCTTACCTTCACGGACCCCCTAAGGTATATCAAGAACTCTGTTATAATAGTTTCACAGTCTGAATACTATATTCCAAATAAATAATAATAATAATAATAATAATAATAATAATAATAATAATAATAATAATAATAATAATAATAATAATAATAATAATAATAATAATAATAATAATTATTATTATTATTATTATTATTATTATTATTATTATTATTATTATTATTATTATTATTATTATTATTATTATTATTATTCATACGTTATTCTGTCGTTAGTAAATAAATTAAATTAGAATTAAACTGAATATTTTGTACTTCAAAATATTGTGGGACGCGTCCCCCTTATCCCCCCGCCAAAGACGCCCATACCCGTGTACATATCATGTGAGCGATATAATTTAAATTGTAATTTTCACAAACAACGAAGTATTTATTAAATGCTACAATCAAAAATGAAATTTCATGAAGGAAAATTCAGTAGTTCCTGAAAATGGTAAAAGTATTCAACTAATGGATAATGCAAATAGAAAATAATATAATTTTCCGGGAGATGAATAAGAGAGTTATCTGAACGAATGTTCTACTTCTTGAAACCCTGTACAAGCGTCTCTCTACAACACTCCTACCTTCAGCAACGACTCTCCTAGCTATGCCAAGAGATTTCCTTTACTATTCCTATAATTGCTTCTATTTTTTAAAAGAATACTATTCCGGAATCTGGTAAATCTGCATTTTTCATTTAAAAGTGAAATCTAAACTCGATCTACGATCTTATAGAATTAATCTATTCTGAACCTATTCCAATAATTAATCCTTTGTGAGACTACATCTAACATAAACATTAATCTTTCAACCGTGGTCCCATCTCGAATCCTTTGACTTAATATTTTCAGTTATTTGATAAATAAAATTGCATTAAATATTTTGAGACTGTTTTTAAGGAAGTAGCCAAAGTATAATTGAAACTCACCAGAGAAACTACAAAAGGCGAGAGAATTAAAGCTACATAACCCATGATATGTATGGCTGCAACTCCTTGAGCTCTCACTACTGTGGGTAACAACTCAGCGGCATACTGTAATCCAATGTTGTAGGATATGTTCACACTAAATCTGCCACAAATTGCTAAAGTTGCTGACGCCAGATCTGAAAGCAAAAGAAGAAAGACTTTTAAAATTGATTTCATTTGTATCACATACGAGTTAAACAAATCCGATTTCACAAGCTGACTATATTTATTTTCATTTTAAAATACTCAAGTAACATAACCTGGAAACAATGGCGTATTTAGGGGGGCTTCCGGGCTTAAGCCCCCCCCCCTGAAATCTTACTTACTATAGTAAAGTATATGAAATATATTGCTGAATTTTCACATTTTCAGGCAAAGCCCACCCCGAAAGTTAGCAAAGCCCCCCGAAACAAAATCGTAAATACGCCACTGCCAGGAAATATAGAGGTAATATTACGTAATACCATTTCCTCCTATTATCCGTAATACAATTTCTTATTTAAATCTAAAATTGTTAAGCAGACACATATAATAATTACATGTGATTACTGAATATCTTTACTTTGCTAGCTATTTGCCCCCAGTATTATATTATCTATAAGTACATTGAAGGTTACGACAACTAGAAGTGGACTGGGGTTAAAGAAACAGACGTTTACTTTCAGTTGTACCAGTAAGAACTCGAGGTGGTATGTTCGGGAATGAAAGACTACTTCAATTCAAATTCATATTCAAATTTTGAAAATGTGACTTTCACTAGGTAGTTGAGATCCTTTTTCATAATGAATCGCAGAGGCAGGTCCAATAAGAACATGATGTATTGGTGGAAGGTGAAAAATGAACACCAAAATACATTGGTCCCACATAAATGAAATGTTACACATATTCTATACGAGGGCGTATCGACATTTTTTTAATTAATCAAGGGTGGTACTATCACTGGCACATACTACTGCTCAGTTCTGAGGAAATTACGAGGTGCTACTCAGCAAGGACACAAAAGGGATCTTCCTAACAATACACCCACTCATGCATCCCAAGTAGCGTCAGTGGAAGCCACTGGATGTAGGTTTAAAATACTGCGGCATCCGTCTTATTCTTTTGATCTAGCACCAATCGACTTCTTCCTGTTCCCTCAGATGAATAATCTTCTTCGGGGTCGCTATTTTGAGAACATAAATGACACGATAATGAAGGTGAAACAGTGGTTTTCCATGCAATCTATAAAGTTCTATAGCGACGGCCTTCGAGAAAAAGAAAACAATAGGAGAAATGTGTAATTCTACATGGAGACCATGTAGAGAAGTCTTCAGCGAATTAAAACTAACGTGCAAGCTTATCTAAAATAGGACCCATTTGTGGCCATTTTGGAAACGGTTCCCTATATCGACACTTGTTTCCTATTAAAGTTGTTTCGTTTACCAAGATGTATAGAACGAGGTATCACTCTACCCAGGAACGTACGCAGGAATTTATTTCGGGAGGGTCCAAAGCTTTCTGGGGTTCCAAACACAATTTCAGACTAAATTATTTTATAAAAAATGTAAAATTGCCCCTAAAATTAGGCTAAATTTACAAAAAGTCAGGATTTGGAGGGTCCGGACCCCCAGAACCCACCCCCTGCGTACGTCCCTGACTCTACCCATGTTGTCATTTGAAGTTTTCAATTTGGTCCCTTAGGCACTATGGTGGTGGCCCGAGGCCACTTGTTTGTCACAGACTTCTATTGACCTCTCAGCACCTTTCATTTTTGATGCTTATTACTTTGCTCCCTGATACATATTAGGAAATTAGCTTTTCTCTCCCTGTATATATACAGGGTGGACCATTTTTCTTGATACACTTTTGTAACTTTTAATCTAACAAAAAAAAAAAAAAAAAAAAAAACACTGAAATTTAGTACTATGAAAATATTTTTATGGGTACATTGTTTGGCATACCCTGTGATACCTCTAGGTTAACAATGTTGCCAACCTAACATAAAATTGATTTTTTTTTCAAATGGCACTACATCAAGCTATTACATATTTCAAATCTATATGCAAAAGGAAAACAGAATACCACACTTGTCATGCAGTGTGACAAACTAAAGATGCTACAGTAAATACTCAAACTTTGATGGTGTCTATAGCAGTATTAAGACAAATGAGAGAGAGGGGCAATTCAAATCTAAGTACTTAGTGTCTAATACTATAGTCATGATATGATGGATTTCGAATGATATGATATGCTGAACACGAACAAAGTTACAAGGGATTAAACATTTAACTTTTCTCAAAAGCCTTTATTTCGAAAAACTATTTACGTAAGTACGGTACTTCATCCTATCATGGATGGTTTTCAATAGATGTATACACAATGCTCTTCAAATATATAATGTTATACTTCGTTCTAATACAAAAAGTGGCAATTTTAAAGTGTACTTTTTAATATTTTACCAGTTTTTAGCTTTTAGGTCATTTTTTTTTTCAATTTTAGGTCATCATTTCTCCTAAGTTTCGGTGATTTATTCATCATTTTTTGTGTTTCGGTAATGTTTCATTATTTTTTGTCATTGTTTTAATTTTGGCCATATGCTCGAGACTGCATCGAGGTAAACACACTTTCTCATAAGATGACAATTAACAAGCAAAAGAAAGGGGTTCTGAACTACAGACATTAGTCTTTTTTACTATATTGTCAAGACAATGGTGGTGTACCCAGGTGCCTATCTTTGCCCATTGTAGTTTTTTTAGGAAGTGGGGGACGTCATAGATATTTTTGGAAGTGGGGTAATGGCATCCTCCCGCGTTCCCCCTCACTTTTACCCCTAGGTGTACTGCAACAATATGTAAGGTAGATGGAAAAGCTTAGAGTTTTCATTTTCATTAAATATTTTCAAAATTAATGTATGTAATATTTTGAAAATTATTTCTAACGTTTGAGTTTGATACTTTATCGACGTCTGTATTTTGGTGGAAAGAGACAGCATGCCTAGAAAGCAGTAGCGTAGCCAGGATGTGTGTTTGGGGGGGGGGCAAGTGCTGTTATAGGTACATATAGAGTAATTACAAAAAAAATATATATAAACATAAAATATATAAAAAAAATACAAACATCAAAGTACCAAAGTACATTGTCGGACCTCTTTGGAGGGGGGGACGGCCTTTCTGGGTCCCGCCTTACCTACGCCATTGCTAGGAAGTCTCACTTCCTCGAACGTGTCCCTGATTTTCACTTGCCGATTTTTCATACGCAATTTGTTAATTCTAAATAATAATTACATGATTTACGTGGAAGTATTATTTCTTATGTTTGTGGTAATGCCCAGAACATGGAAACACATTATACTACATAATAGGTCGAGATACGGAAAATGAGCGCATTTTATGCTGAAAAATTTGCTGAATTTGTCTTAATTATTAAATTGTTTAAATTTATATTTTATTTAGTTATTTACATTTAAATCAAACGTGTATTTCAAGTGAATGAGCTGCCTTACCTTTTTCTGATATCGCAGACACGATGCCTATCATTTAGTACTTTGTAGTACTCTTTTAAAGTTATACTTACAAATTTAATACTCATTTTCACAAGTTTTAGGACATTTTCCATATTTTAGGGCATTATATAGGTCATATATCTATTTACATATCTTTAAGGTCATGAACTTCCGCCCCCTATTCATGACCAATCTAAAAAATCTAGAGGTGGCAAGAGTTATCCCTTGCAGAGATAAAAATATTCTCCAGGAAGGATAAATTTTTGTCAGAAGAGGAAATCCCTGGCATACACCCTCCTGTCAATTCGCACACTAGTTATAATCGTAATGAGATCATTTAGTTAGCTAAATGATTGTTTAAAGATTGTTGATATAACTTAGCTATTTAAGGAATGTTTAATGAAGCCATCGCTATAGCTAGACACTTGGGAAAAGAAATATAAGCCAAAATATTACTATTTACCTGAAGTGACAGCTGTTGCAAGAAGACTGAATAGTCCACTGGTTACAAGCGTTCCAAACGCTAACCAACGTCTACCCCACCGATCTAACACAATCACCAGTAAAGTATCTGCAGGCAATTCCGTAGCACAAGCTATTGAGAATGTTATGAATACGCTGAATCCTAAGCCATCAACGTTTCTCACGTGTCCATCATATACTAATGCAATTATCATCCTGAAAGAAGTTAACAGAACAATTTATTATATATTTTAGTAATTATTACTTCCCTTGTAAACACTAAGACTTAAAAAACCAAGATTCAGCGTTAAGACAGATCTCATAATGATTATATCTGACATCATATTTTTTCAATGTTATCGGAATTTTCTCTTACTTTTTCGATTAACAGAACTAAGAATTATTTGAAATTTCAAAATCAAAATATGCTAAATAAAATTTTATAACACAAAATATAATGTAATACAATAATATAATACGGAAATGAGTAGAAACCGTTATTTATAGAAAGTTGTTGTTCTCATTACTACTATTACTTGAGATATTGTACGTAGGACGAGCAAGCGTAGAATAAGGAATAAGGCTGGCCGCAAACTGAGGGAGCAAAAGGATAGAAGCAAGTGTTGCAAATAAGTTTTGTTCGAAGCAGTTTAGCTTTTTGCTCCCTCAGTGTGCGCGGTGGCTCCATATCCCCAGCAGCACAATCCACAGTGAAACATAAACAGCAGACGATTTCCAGTTTATTTCTCGGTCTGCGCATGCGCTAATCGAACTGCTCCCACAATTTTGCCGTGCAACAAAGAAATGAGGGTAGGCATGCGACACTGCTCCAATGCCTTCAAGTGCCACATGACCAAGGTTTACAAGGTAATTATTCGTTACATTCTTTACTTAAATTGCAAGTAATTTACGTCACGTAGAAAGCCAGTATTTTACGCAGACGTAAAAAGAAAATCTTTAAAGAAATTAAAATCATTTAAAAGTAGGACAGAGTCAATATGACAGTTTATAAAATTACAAAATCAAAGGAGAGTTCACATACTGTAAATTTGGAAGCTCTTTTGTGTATGTGTTTCTATGTTGAATCAAATAGTACCGAACGTGAAAAAAAAACAACTTAAATTTTAATTCGTAGACGGTTTAGTTTGTACGTATTTTTAATATTTTACGCGTTTTTTCGGCATCACATAGTAAATCTTTTCTTACGTGCAATTACTCAACCTTGCACGCTGCGTTGCGAGTGACACTGAACCATGCGTTCGCTCAGTGTGCAGTTAACCTAATAAATACATGATAGCTGGTTTTCAACAAACCTCAATGGTGCGAAAATTAACGCGTAACACTTACTTCCACCCATTTGCTCTCTCAGTGTGCGGCCTGCCTAATGGTTAACCAGTGTGGTGTAGTTGAGCGGTCTGAGGCTGCTAAGCTAATTCGTCGGGAGTTCGGATCCCTCTGAGAATGGGCATCTTTAACCGTCATCGATATTTCTGTGTTCGTGTTCCTATTGGACTGGATTACGAAACGAATTAGAATCGACATGGATTAAAAGACTTCAAATCCGGTGACTGATCATTTTGACTGTTTTTTTTTTCAAAGTTATCACTAAGTTTCAGTATATAAATACCCAGATATCTTTACATAATGGCTCCTCTGCCGACTGCTTTGCATTCTCTTTCTCGTTGCTAATGATTTCGAAGTAAATTAACTTCACAGACAGCATGGGCACAACGTTGCTATCACAAAACAAGTAAGGAACTATGGATACAAGTAAGGAACAAGTAAGGAACTATGGCCGCTTTCCTTTCAGGTAAGAAAAAAAAAAAAAGAATGAATGAATCAGGATATTAGGAAGCTTTTTTTTTTTTTTTTTAACAAGAATTGTTACTGGGTGGCTGGATTGATAACCAAGTTTTCGTACGGTTTTGTTTAAGAGTTCTTTACTAAGTAAAGTTGTACCGAGAAGTAAAAGTTATTGAGATGAATCACAAATTAACAAAAGAACATGTTTTCGTGCTGCATGTTTGGTAGAAACACTACAAAAGCACAAATGTGATGACAACCAGTGCTGCTATTCAGCTGGTTCGCACCGGTTCGCGAGAACCGGTTGTTAAAACATTTCGAGTTCGCAGAACACACACACAACACAGGCAATACCTAGCCAAGAGGGAAAGAAAGAAGCCAAACAAATTTGTGAAAACATCTCTATATTCCCGCTTGCATGCATTGTTGTGAAGCAAGCATCTTCGAACTAGGTCAATTTAATGGGCAGACAGAAATTTGAATACGAATTCCGGAATTTCGTCCGGAATACTGGGACCTGTGAGTGCAATGAATGTGATACGTATATAATGCCTATTACATGTGCTACCTATTTGTTTTTGTATGATTCCGATATCTTCAGTTCCGGAGATACGTGTCGTCGAAGCAATGCGTACGAAATATTGGTCTTTTCATTTATATTGCGAACGATTGCTTGTCATGATCCATACTGTCATTCCTCAGAACATGTTCCTTCCCTGGTGGGACATCAAAAACAGACGCTCGTGCGGAACGGGATTCATTGCCAGAAATTGGTGACTAAGGAGCTACTTCACTTTTCCACATAATCACCACGCGGTTCCAAACACTTTTCGTAACGCTGCACCATCTCCCGTAAACTCTCTAAATAGAAGTTTGCCTCCTGGGATTGGAACCATTTGACAACAGCAGTCTTGAGATCCTCGTCGTTTTCAAACCGTTGTCCACCAAGCCACCGTTTCAAATGCAAGAAGAGCAAATAATCGTTGGGGGCAAGATCGGGACTGTATGGAGGGTGGTCAAACAGGTCCTAACGAAAATCTTGAATCATCTTCTTGACGACGGCAGCGGTATGAGGACGCGCATTATCGTGAACGAGGATGATTACGGACGACAGTTTCCCGTGGCGTCGATTTTCAATCGCACGTCGCAGTTTGGTGGGCGTGTCGCAGTACACGTCAACTGTAACTGTTGTCCCACGTTCGAAGAATCAACCAACAGGACGCCCTTGTCGTTTCAAAAGACGGTAGCCATCAGTCTCCGACTCCAGTGCTGCGATTGCTTAAACTTTTTTGGTTTGGAGGAACCTGAATGGCGCTACTGCATGGACTATTTTTGGATTCGCCGTTGGTGTACGAGATCCACGTCTCGTTGCCAGGCACAATGTTTCGAAACAAATCATCTCCCTGTTTTCGATACCAATCCAAAAACTGTCGGGCACTGCACATTCGTTGCTCTTTATTCTAGTCTATTAGCATTTTCGGCACCCACCTTGCACTCAACTTGTGATATCCAAACGTTTCTGTGACAATCCTGTAGATGGTGGTTGGTGGGGAAGGTCATGAGCCAGAGCACTAATCGTCAATTGTCGATCACTTCGCAGTTTTTGGTTCGCTTGCCCCACAAATTGATCCGTCTGAACACTAGGCCTGCAACTCCGGTCTTCATCGTGCATATTGGTGCGACCATTTTCAAACTCACGACACCATTTGCGAACCTTTCTTGCACTCATTACAGTAGGTTCATACACTAGGCACAATTTCCTATAGATATCATCAGCAGAAGTTCATTTTGCAAGCAAAAATCGTATCACACCGCGCATTTCACGACTAGCGGGAGAAACAATTCTCGCGGCCATTGCAATCTCCCTTTCACGGCTGCCAAACTCCTACTGACTCAAGACAACTACTGCAGTAACTTCGTCAATAGTCCGTCGTTGGCGCTGCATGCATGAAATTATGTTCCGGTCTACCCCAATTTCACTATGCGTCGACGGCCCTTACTTCTGGAATACGCCTTGTGTATATATATATATATATATATATATATATATATATATATATATATATATATATATATATATATATATATAGAGAGAGAGAGAGAGAGAGAACCGGTTGTTAAAAAATTAGGGATAGCATCACTGATGACAACAGACTTCAGGAGAAGATTTTCAGTTGTAAAATCACCATCACGTTAAGCCATGAGAAACCTGATCCAACGATTCGAGGCTACAGATTCTGTATATGATTTACCACAAAGCCGACGACCACAAAATGTACGAAATCAAGGAAACATTGAACTTGTTGCTCATAGTTGTGTATCTAGCCCGAAAAGGTCTACCAGAAGGCACGCACCTGACGTACCTCTTTAAAGAACATGTATTTGAAGATGAAAGCTTACCGACCAAAGCTTCTGCATACGTTGCATGAATGTTGTACGAAACGGTGTGTTCAGTTCGGAACGAAGCTTTTTGGGCAGATGATGACTCATTTACGAGGAACGGTCGCGTAAATAGACGCAGTTATGTTTGTTGGAGTGATACCAATCCACATGAAATTGTGATAGTAGAGTTAAATGTCCCTGGTGCCACTATTTGAAGTAGTATTTGGAATGGTGGTGTCATAGGACCATTTTATTTTCAAAGAATTGTTACTGTTGTTACACACCTCAAGATGTTGTAGCAAGTTGTCATTCCAGAACTTGAAAATAACCCTCGTTACGAAAACATTCAGTTCACGTGGCAACACAATGAAGCATCAGGGCCGGCCTTAGGTGATGCGGGGCCCGATTGGGAATATTTTGCGGGGCCCCAGGTTTACAACTAACTTGCACCAAAGGTTTGTAGAACATTATATATATATATATATATATATATATATATATATATATATATATATATATATATATATATATATATATATATATATATATATATATATAATGTTCTATGTGTGTGTGTGTGTGTGTGTGTGTGTGTGTGTCCCTGCTGGTCTATCTGCAAAATGTTCTGGTGAAAACGCTCACCCTGTTTATTGCTTATAGCAACTAATTTTTTAGAGAAGTAACTCGACTGGAAATGCAGAAAGTGAATGATTTTAAAATACATATTTCACCCTTATGCCTCCCAATTTTTCAAGAAGGTTCTCTACCAGTATTTCATAGTTTTCTTCTCTTTCAAATAAACTTATCTATATCGAAATCTAGTTTCTTGACCAAACTTGGCAAAGAAGCATGCAATATCAAAAAACGAGTGTAAGCAAAATTTAAACCGCTTCCGTCCATAAAACGGCCGCAGTGGCCAAAAACCTGATTGTTCAGAATAAATCATAATACTGTGTTTCAATTTTGAAAATTTAATTTTATTTGTAAAACGGGTAAAGGGATGAAAAACAAAATCACATTAGCCGACACCGGGAGGAAGTAGACATCTATTTGAGGGCATGCGTATTATGACCCCCATCTTGAAGTCAGTCTTATATCTCGCTCGACATTTTTAAATAGGAAGAGGGTCATGCAATATATCAAATTAGATTAGAATTTTACAATAAATAGAATAGTGAAGTCTATGTTTCCATAAGTTCATATTTGTAAGGCATAATGGAATGCGCATTGATATGAATTCGTTGGTTCAAAGATTTCTTAACAGCTTTTTGAAAATAATTGAAGTCAGATAATCCTAATGGGAACATCGTAGATAGCTACTTATGAAAGGTATAATCAATTTGAAATCGTTATCGACTGCAGATGAAATGAAATGACGATGAGACGACATAAACCTTAAGAAACTGATGGAAGATGGATGGCATTTTCTATTGGATTAGTTGAGTTAGAAGACAAACTTTCATATTCAGTACGCAACGCACTAGTATACATTCCGTTTTCCTGACTTAATTAAAAAAAATAAATAAATAAAAACATCCACGGGATATTTCGCAGGAGAGGGCAAAGTTTGTCCTCAGGTTTGGTATTTTTAATATAGCTATAATAAGAAAAAGGATATGCAAAAGAGTCGCACTGACATGGAAAGGTCACGAGCTGGTCCGCTGAGATGCGAATGAGACAATTGTGTTTTAATTTGATATTTTATAACTAGACTAACCCCAAAGTTACACGTGCCACCGGTCGGGATATCGTGTAAAAGTTATTAGCTGGCTCCTGGAATAATTTGAACCGGGTTATTTTTTCGGAAACGGTTGAGTAGATGAAAAACTCGGTGAACAAGTATCCTATCGTTTTTCAAGGGCATACTTTTTGGGGTAAAAAAAAGTTTGCCGAAGGTCCACCGCAGGGTCCCAAACGGGGTTTAACTCAAAAGTTTTAAATGGCAAGGGGGCTTAAGTAGCACATCATTTGAAAACTGTTGCGAAATGAAAGTTTCGACTCTGATGGAGCAAGTTTCGACTCTCTACGACAATCCTATGCAAAATGGCATCGGGTGAAAATGTAAACAGATAATTAATTGAAAAGTCCATGGCCATCCCTATAAATTGGAAACAGTGCGACAAATGTGAAACCAGGAAACCACGTGTGGCCCATTATTTTCAAAGCACATGATTTAAAGTAAAAAAAAAAAAAAAAAAAAAGTTATGTACCTGGGCCCCCGCAGGGGTCCAGGTGAGATCCAGCTCAAAGTTATCAAATGGCAAGGGGGTATAGTAGCACATCGTTTGAAAGCTGTTGTCAAATGAAAGAAGATGGAACAAGTCTCGATTCTCAACGATAACTGTGCAAAATGACAGAGGATCAAAAAGTAAACACAAAATTAATTGAAAATTCTATGGCCACCTTGAATCCAAGATGGCCACTTAAAACCTATGTCGAAAGTATAGGCACTCCAAACTGTTGAAGCTAGGAAAACCAAATTTGGCATGAATGTTGATCAGTAAGCGTAGGTGATGAAAACATACAAAATGTTCAAAAACGCGACATCTTGAGTTCAAAATGCCACTATGTATCACATGCATGTCCAGCTCAAACCACTGGAGCTGGAGAAGCGAAATGTGGTATTTGGGTTTATTGTCAATAGTAGATATCCACAAAAAGTCAAAGACTTATCATCTGTAATCCAGTATGGCTGACATCGTGAAAAATGAGTTTGTATATAAATGCTGACAATTATGTTGCATCTGACAATCACAGCTGACAATTATGTTGCATCTTCATTCATTCAACCCGTTGAAATAGAGAGATCTACGGGTGACCCGGCCGAAGTACACATAATTTGTTGCCACCAGGCGGCAACCCTAACCGCTGCAGCAGACTATTGGAAGCATCATAGAACGGAGACTACTATTCTTTTATTATTATTATTATTTATTTACCATTTCGATTATTTCTTATTTCTTTGTTATTCTCACTTTCATTTTCTATCCTGTTTTCATCATATGTATATAAATTAGTCCGTCATTGTGAACTCATCTTCTTTCAGTTCACAACAGCTTTCAAACGATGCGTTATTATATCCCCTTGCCTTCGAAACTTTTGAGTTGGACCCCACCTGGGATCGTGCGTGGCCCCTGGGACAAGATGTTTTTACTTTAAATCGTTGTACTTTGAAAATAATGCCACAAGTGCTTTTCTGGTTTGACATTTGTCTCACCGTTTCCAATTCATAGGGGTGGCCATGGACTTTTCAGTCAAGTTTTTGTTTACATTTTGACACGATATCATTTTGCATAGGATTGTCTTAGAGCTGAGACTTACGCCGTCCTCTTTCATTTCGCAGCGCTTTGAAATGATGTGCTACTTAAGCCCCCTTGTCATTTGAAACTTTTGAGTCGGACCCCGTCTGGGACCCTGCGGTGAACCCTGGGGCAAACTTTTTTTATCCCAAAAAGTGTGCCCTTGAAAATGATAGGATACTTGTTCACCGAGTTTTTCATCTAGTCAACCGTTTCCGAACAAATGACCCGGTTCAAATTATTCTGCTAGCTAATAGCTTTTACATTACAAAATATGTTCTAACTCACGATATCCCGACCGGTGGCACGTATAACTTTTGGATTCGTCTCGTTATAACATATCAAATGAAGACAAAATTGTCTTTTTTAGATCTCAGC
The DNA here is from genome assembly GCF_964235325.1 of Thermobia domestica. Lineage (NCBI taxonomy): Eukaryota > Metazoa > Arthropoda > Insecta > Zygentoma > Lepismatidae > Thermobia > Thermobia domestica. The sequence continues at coordinate 256,489,498 of NC_137454.1, forward strand.
GGAGCCAGTTTGTGACCTTCCCTTGTGAGTCTGATTTATTTGATATCATCTCTGTATTCACGTTAGTATCACATGACATAATCAGTGAGAACACCACGAATTTTTACTTAGTGGGGTGTTCAAAACAAAAGAAGGTGTGCACCCAGAATAATGATATACATCTTTACACAAACTCAAAGAAAACAATATTTTTATGCCAAAGTGTGTGTATAAGGAAATTTGAGGAGTATTAGGGGTGTTGCAGGTGTGCAGAATACTCACTGGACATATCTATTTTTACAGCAGAAGTTGAAACGTATAAAAATAAGCTACTGCAGCATTAAATTCAGAAAATATGTACTTATACCCGGAAACTTAATACAAACTATTCATTTTGTTGTTAGGAAGAGGCCATACCCTCCTTTATGGAGTCCATGGATGTACCGTACCTGTATTGCAATATGTTGCTGTGTACTTGATAAGCGAGAGTAACAGAACCATCTTAACGGTATCATAGCCATTTGGTTGGGGGCCCCGCGAGCATTATGGCTACATGTGTTAGGAGCAAAATTTAGTCATTGGGACCACAAGACACTTGTTTGCTCTGGGGCCTAATATAATCTTAAAACGGCAGTGGAGAGTACATTAGATTAGACTGGACAGTAGAGTAGACGGCACTAGCGCGGGGCCTCCTTAGGCGCGGGGCCCGATTTGGAGCAATCGGTCCAATCAGCTTAAGGCCGGCCCTGTGAAGCATTTCCTCACTTTGGTGTTGTTGTGTGGAACTTCTTGGATCAACATTTCGATGAATGGATTGGACGTTGTGGTACGATAGATTGGCCATCTTGTTCATGTGATCTCACACCATGTGGCTTCTCTATGTCATAAACTGTCAAAGAATAGGAATTTTCCGAGCAACCGCAAGATTGGGATAACTAGAAACAGCTAATCGAACAATCACTCGAGAGTTTGGATGTCAAATCTCGATTGTGTCATGATATTTGCAAATCAGTGTTTAAATAATGTACCTTGTGCGTTGAACATGGTGGGAAACAATTTGAGCAGTATTTATAAGTGTATTGTCAAGTCATCTAATTTCTTTTATTTTATATCGTCACATATTGGAGAAAGCGGCTTTGTGCTCATCCGATACATGTAGACCTAGGTATAATAAAGAAAGATGCATTGCAAATGAGGAACAATATATATCCTGGTATTTATAGTTTATAAACTAATCTTTTATAGAAAACACCTTAAAACTTTTCTGATAATACGTTATGATGCATTATTTAATATAAAAAGCCTGCGACAGGTAGTCAAATAGTCCACAGCGATAGGATAGCAACAGTTCAAAAATCTCCTAATATATACGCAAAACCACTTTTATTTTTTGTCATCACAATTTATTTCCTTTCGTCATCTGTAAAGTATAGAGCGCACTGAGAAAATGTCAAAAATATTGTATTAAGTGAAAAAAATGTCTTAAACTGAAAAACTGAGTCACAATAAACAATTAATTTATTTGCATAGCCCGAATAATGTTTTCTCTGAGCTTCAACAGCAATTTATAAAATGAAATAAATTAAATTTTGACTTACAGCCCATGATAGTATCTTTATTTAAATTCATTAGTTCGGAGTTTAACGTTCCTTTCAGCACCGTAATAAGGCTATAAGAGGCATGGCCTTAGAGCTTAACGTGGGATCCGAGGTACATGAGCTCCCATCAGAAATCAAATCCAGATCCTCTGCGTCGAAGGCACGTACATAAACGATAATAAATTAATTAACCATCAATTTTCTTCGTTAGCTCAGTCCCTACAAATATTGCGAAAGAATATTGAAGATTGTTTCGAAATATTTGAGTCTGATGCCTGAGATATAGTATCAAGCAATTTCTCTAGGTTTTTCGCATTTTTTAAAAAATATATATAATCGCATAAGATGGAATGAGCTTCCTAACTTACAGGACTTGATAGTAATTTATTAAGGTACATAATTTAATTCAACATTAAAAAATAAATCAATTAAAGCGTGTACAAAAATGTAAGTTTATGTGCAAAATTCCTATTTTTAATATAGTATGCAAATCTTCAGTAACAAATGACCATTAGAAATATTTTTTTACTATAGACGAAATTTACTATTTACTATAGACGAAATTAAAAAAAAAATCCATGAATTTCACTCCCCGTATAAAATATTTCTTAGCATGTGAATCCTATCTTTACCATTATGGAGTTTCCTCGTATATGGTTACCGTACGCATTTTCGGCGTGGAAGACCCGTTCGTTTGTTCATGTGGTTTGAAATCCATGTTGAGCAATAGATTCGTGCATCAATACCGTCTGTGCTGGAAAGTGAGGTTAAACTTCAAATCCACCTACAACCACCAACATATTAGGATTAAGGGTAGACCCAAAAATGATTTGATTTCTTCTGAAATACTCTGATTGCATATACCTATGTAGAATTGTCTGTCTTCAAAGTCTCTTAAATTTGTTCCTACACAGAAGAACTTTACATCTAATTGATAAAAAGGTAGCTGGAAAAAGGAAGGTAAAAGGAAGCATGGTATTTTATGTTGTATAATTATTTAATTATATAAATCAGTAAATATCGACGTATGAGTGTACTCTGTCAAGAACTAAATTTCTAACGGCCTTACACGTTCATAACTGTTAGTGAAATCTTCAAAAAGCCATCTTTCAGGTTAAATTGTAGTTTATATGAGATTCACAATATACTTAAATTAGGTAGGATGACAATTATATCCAATGACATCACCAGAGAGAGATCTTTTTATACTGAGAATAAGTCCCATATAGTATCTTGCCATATTCTCTACAATAAGCAGCAAGGAAAGTGAATACTAAAATGGGAAAACTTTGTATTCAAAAATTGAAAGTGTTAAGGAATTGATGGAGTATATAACTTTCATTTGATTTACAGAATAAAATAGATGAATGAGGTAAATTAATACAATTTTCTCTTCCTCTTAAATAAGCATAATTCCCTTCTCAAAACTGAATTCTTTGTAACGCTACTGGTGATAACGAAGTATTACTGTGTTTACCATATGTAGGTAGTTTCGCGAGTTATATTCCAAGCCATGTGGTGATTGTAGAGGACAGACTCCGTATGCATGATCTTTCCACTCATTTCTCCCCTAGTTGTATCAATATTTATTTTCACCCTGTATGTAAATAGTCCCGGCATCCATTCTCTATGATCTTATTTTCCAATTAACCTTGCAAGTATAAATACAGAATTCTCAAATATTTTGTTTCCTTTGCAAACGTATGGTGAACATAAATCAATTATTACAAAGTAGTTGTATTTTTAATTACAACTAAGAAACTAAGAATGCCAAATAATAATAATAATAATAATAATATACAGATACTTACCAAATGACTATGAGTAGAAAAGTGATTCTTCGTAGGTGAGGAGTTCGGAAGAGATCAAGAACTGAATATGTAACTTCATTTTCTATTTCTTTCTGTACCTGGCGACAGCTGTCCTGCAAAATGAAAATAAATAATGTTCACAATAAATGCATTTAGGTATCAACTTATAGAGTTACTTAGAATATGTTTTGACAACAGAATGTACAGCACATAAAGGGTAAGTGTCCTTCACAAGACGTCCAGCGACGTTACTACTATTTCTGCAACTCCCGCATTCATTAAGGAAAACTTGATCTACAGGTATGCCTAAAGAGTTGAATTTTAAGTTAATTAGAAGCAAACTAAATAACAAAAAAGTACTTTGTAAATTGAATGTTGGAAACTGATAATTTCACGAGAAACAAATTACGAAAGTATTAAAGCAATCAGCAACAAATTTTGGTTTTGGTTTTACTAGGTATTTAAGTAAAATATACTATACATTAATCTACAGACTTTACTTTTTTCTCTATTTCTCTGCACATACTCTACTACCTTTCAGAAAGGTTGAATCAAAGAGAACTCCGTTCCAGCTGCTCCCAGATACTCATGTACTGTTTTTTTGTGTCCTCCGTCATCTGGTAGCGTTGATCTCCAACTCTTTCACAAAACCAAACAGATAATAATCGGAGGGTGTAATGTCAATTAGTAGAGAGAGGCAGAATTTTCAATCCCATTTTCCTACTTTTCTTCCTGGGGAACTGGACAGCGTTCAGGCTTGTATTATCGTGTTGGCTGGTGATTTTCTTTCCAGGGCGTTTATCCAGCACTGCAGTAGGCTTTTGTGAAATGTTTGCACAAAACTTAGAGAACTGATTATTTCCTACATCCAAGAAATTCAACCAGAATGCTCTGCTCTGCATGCCAGAAGACGGCGCCCATAACTTTGCCAACACATAACATTGCCTTTTCTTTCTTTTATTGTTGGTGACGTGGAATGGTGCCATTCCATACTCTGACACTTTTTTTTTTTTTCGGGTCTTAACTATGAAACCAACTTTCATCATCGATCACAGTCTGTTCAGTCGTCAATCAACATCGTACCCAGCGGCAACAGATACTTCGATAGCCCAACCCTGCGATCATTTCGTGCACTGCACTTTATCCTATAGCAAGTGTTGCTATAATTGTATATACAGTGTCTCGTCTATCTTTTTGATGAAATCAACGGTTTACATGTTGCATTTGGTGAAGGCAACTCGTGTGATCCTTCGAGCCTGATTTTCGATATTCGTGTTCCCACCTTTAGATGCCTTACCCGTCTTCTAATGCTGTAAGAATCCATGTATGAGCACCCATATTCTATTGTAAATTTCAGCAGCAGAAACAACTGCCCGTGATCAAGCGATTCAAGCTAATTACATCAGTACTTCAACATGTTCAGTGAAGTTGGCAAATTTCGATTATTTACATTGTTTGCGTTCTGTATATTGATATAATCTGATTTTTTTGCTTGTTACTTTCAATACTACCCTTGTATTTTACAGTAGGTTTGTACAATGATCAAAGCGTTGAATAGAAGGGAACGAACCAATTTTCGGGTAAGATATTTAGAACTTCTGAGAAATTTATTTAGTAATGGCTTACAAAATTTGTCATTGTTAGCAGTTATTGCACAATGCAGATTCTATTTTCGTACAATAAAAGTTGTAGAAACTGTCCCGGTTTTAAAAACTTGTATTATTTTTGTTCCAGAATACAATAATGTCTCACCAGCATCTTGAAACAACAAACGTAAATTTTAGTACACACATTCGTTAGTAGATAGCAGAAACATCACAAAGAAATACAAATCAAGCTGTTTAGGCGAAAGGGAGCACAGCATATTCCATTCCTTGGCCACCGCGAAATACAGATTTAAAAATGAAATCAAATCTTTCAGTTTTAGTTCCTACTGTTATTCCATGTAGGGTAAAAGAGACGACTATGATGAGAAAAGGATGACATGGTGGAATGAAGAAAGTGAAAAGAAACGGGGCAGCACCCAGAAAATCCGCGCACACGGTGTTTCTCCACCGCAAAGTCTACTTGGTGCGGATGGGAATAGAATCAGAGATCCCACACACCAAAGGTGAACGCTCTACCGGTGAGTTACCGTGGCCCCGAAATACAGATTTAACTAGATAAATTTAACCCTGTAGCCTGTAATTGGCAAGCATTGAAAGCGTTACCATTAAAATAGCTACTGAGCAGCATTGCCATATTATGGTCAAATATCATAAGAATACTCTCAGTAACTAGCAACAGTTTCGTTGAAATCTTTTCCTACAGAGCAAGAAACCACAAATAATAATAATAATAATAATAATAATAATAATAATAATAATAATAATAATAATAATAATAATAATAAACTTTCGCGGAACACGAGATAAAGTTTCTACAACAATAAATTTGACTGTCCCCTGTTGACGAAGATTAGAAGTATCTAAAGAAGGGACCCGCAAATCATTTATATGAATATTGTATGAAAGCAATAATGCTAACTAAATGATCACTGAAGTTATAATTCGTGCGGATAACGCAATAGAATGCAATATTGCTTGGGAGCAACAGTGCCAAGTAAAGGGTTAAAGTTAATAAAATACATATAATTAATAATGTTCTTTGTTTTATTGTTATCAATTTCTTTTTTTATTTTCTGTATAACTTAGGAACCGAGTATAGCTTCGGTTAAACTCATGTTATATGTATAGTGTCTTTGTCATTGATTTTTCATGGTAAAGTCAAATGAAGGACAAAAGTAGAACCCCATTTTAAAATTAGCTATTTCTGTATTTATTCTGTTTGCTGGCTTTTAAGAGATACGAAAATTTGGGTTCAGAAATTGTTTTGTTCTCACTTGAACTAATACATGTATATATAGGGTTGCTTCTGAGACAAGAGTTCAGGCTCTCTCACCTCGAAACGGTGCCATGAAAGTAGTCTCGTTCTTGTTTTGTGTCGTGAAAGCGTATTTGTTTCTATTGATAGGGCTCTATCCCGTCCATCATCATTCGTCTCATCTCGTAGGGAAACCTACAAAGGTATATGAATAATTTTTCGGCCAGCACAAGATGGAGGAAAAGCTCTATCCCATCTATTTCGCCTCATCTTGTAGGTAAACCTACAAAATGTTTGTGAATAATTTTTTGGTCGGTACAAGATGGAGGAAAAGGTCTATCCCATCTATTTCGCCTCGTCTTGTAGGCAAACCTAAAAAATGTTTGTGAATAATTTTTCCGTCGGTACAAGATGGATGAAAAGCTCTATTCTGTCCGTTTTGCCTCATCTTGTAGGCAAACCTACGAATGTTTATGAATAATTTTTCGGCAGTACAAGATGGAAGAAAAGCGCTATCCCGTCTCTTTCGCCTCATCTCGGAGGCAAACCGTTTCGCCTACAAACGTTTATGAATAAGTTGGAGGAAAAGCTATCTTAAATTACCTTGGGTATTAAACTAAGAGAATCGAGTATTTTCAAATACTTCAATACAATTCCTATCAGTTACAATGAAAAGAATCACAAAATATCATTTCTCAAAACAGGTATTTGTAGTGTATGGTGATAATAATGTGAGATACTTGAATTTAAATATCAGTCAAAGTATTATACGTTCTAATATACGAGTATTATTGGGCTAATATGGGGAAGTCATGCAGATGCGTTTGTTAAAACCAATTGAAAAGCAACTCAGAACAAGCTAGCGAATATGCTGGTGAAACGTTTGTTACATAAAAATCCATTAATTTAGTAACATATATGCATACGGTTACAATCATCACCTGAAAACTAGCTTTATTTAAATATGTAATGCCTTACTTCTTTGTTGTAGGTATTATCTGCTAGAACCCTCGCACAAAGCTTAAAAAAGAAAGAAAGAAAGAAGAAAAGAAAGTTTAAATTATTATTACAAAAAATAAATCAGATATAAAAATCCTGTCAAATTTAAATCATAGCGTCTGACTTAAACACAGTATTACTTCTATCTACGGAGATGACTGTAATGATCTCGTATTGTGAAGTACCGACGTTACTTTAAACACTTGTTATTAACAGAATATTGGGATGCACGGTGGCTCCTGGTAGAGTCTCTGGTATGGAGGTTTTCTGGTTCGATATCCGGCCAAGTAAGCTTGTGGTGGACAACATTGTATCCGTGGGTTTTTTCGCGGTACTACTGTTTCCCCCCAGATACTCATTCAACCAAATCTTCTTCCATCATCATTCACTTGCCTTAATCATCGCCTCCCTTAGCCTAAAGGGCAATATCGTGGGACCTTAAATACAAAGATTTCATTTCATTTCTATTGACAGAATATTCCAGAAAGTAACAAGATAACAGTGGAGTGGGGAAGGAATTAATTTGGAAATTATCAAGGTTAAACAATACTTATGTTTGGCAGCCGATCAACAAGAAGGAATGTTGTTAACCTTCTGTCACAGAATTTGTTTTTCTTTTATGTAAAAAAATTTGGAACCTTGCTTCTGTGCTGTTAACCACATTCGCAGAATAGCTGGCTTTGGCAAAAGAACTTTAACATGTCTAAAAAGGGAACAAGTAAGTTTTGTTTTACAGTGTGAAATTACGGTACGCTTCTCAACTATGGGAATTCAATAGTCAAACCTGAAGTAGTACATCTATAACTACTAGCTGTAATAGACTAATCACATTAAAGCTAGCACCTGTTCCTCGAACGCTGAATCCATGTCAGAAGGCTATTAGTCGCTATGCCTTATTGTTTTTATTCTATGGCAATAAAGTTGAAATCGGAAATCGTTATTTGAACCACTTCCGGATTGAAGGGATGAGACAGAACCGAATCTTGGGAAGTTAAATTAATTGCGAAAAACGCCATCTCGATATCCGTTACCGTTTTTGTTCTACGGAAATCAGTAATGAAACCGGAAGTAATAGTAAATTTCAACAACTTTTGGTTTTGATAGAGTTTTGGCTTGTGGCAGTATGTTCTGTTGAGGTCCTAAATCGCTTGCATAAAACCACTTGTCGCTATCTAATATCATTTTTGCTCTATGGCGATAAATGTTCAAACTGGAAACGGTTTATTGGAACTAGTTCAGGTTTAAACAGAGGGTTAAAGGAGAAGATGAAACCTATTCTTGGGACATTGAATTAATTATTAAAAACTTCGTCTCGATATCTCTTATCATTTTCCCTGTATGAAAATCAGTTTTGGAACCGAACTTCCGATTTTGGTAAAGTGCTTCAGGTTGGGACAATATGCTCTCTTGGGACATTGAATCGATTGCAGAAATCCGCTTGCCGCTATCTACTACCATTGTTGTTCTATGGCGATAAATATTGAAACCGGAAGTAGTAGATTTGGACCATTCTAGTTTGAATAGAGAGTTAATGAAGAAAACGGAACCTATTCTTGGGACAATGTATTTATTGCAGAAACCCATATCTCGATATCTCTTACTGTTTCTAATCTATGAACATCAGTATTGAAACCGAAAGTAATATTAAATTTGTACCAATTCCTGTTTTGGTATGGTGTCCAGATAGTCATGGTACGTTCCCTTGAGATACTGAATTGTTTGAATAAAAGAAAAGGAAAGAAAAAAACCGCTTCTCGCTATCTGTTATTGTTTTCGTTCTGATCTTGCCTATACAGTAGGAGATGGTGTCAGCAATCATCCTTCAGTCGTGAGTATCAAGGAAGCTGAGGAAAAATGAAATTTTTCAGTTTTACGTCCCACAATTATGCTCTGTAGGCCAAAGAAGAAGGATTGCATGTGAAATTAAATGATTTGAAAGGACTTGGGAGGAAACGGGATGACCCCGAGAAAGCCCACGAACACGGTATTATCCATCACAAACTCACATGACCTTGGTTCGAACCAGGATCCCCTCGCACCACAGGTCAGCGCCCTACCACTGAGTAACCGTGTTCCTCCCCTCAAGTAAGTTGGTTTACTAATTGTTATATTAAGTATTATTTGTTTAAATTTTGTATTGCTATATTCAAAAATCAATGTTGCTGATCCCAAACAATATATCTTTTGAATGTCAAGAGGGCTAGAGAGAGAGAGAGTCAATTGGGGCGTCTCTGGCGGGGGTGCGAGGGGGACGCTTCCCCCCAATATTTTGAAGTACAAAATATTCAATATTTTATTCTAATTTAATTATTTACGAACGACAGAATAAGATATAAATAATAATAATAATTATATTTATTTGGAATATTATAATATTCAGGCTGTGAAACGATTATAACAGAGTTCTTGATATACCTTAGGGGGTCAGTGAAGATAAGCAGAAAGGTAACAAATGGAATCGAAGATAATAAATAAGTTGGGCTAGGTAATACCATTTAAATCATTTTCTTTGATGCCAACCTACCCAAATTTTACATGCCAGAGACGCCAGTGAAGCGATACATATTTTAATTAACAGTACAAAGATGTGCTAATGAAAACGTGACTTGGTGGGGAATCTTACCCTACAACCAAGCAAAAAAAAAAAAAAAAAAAAAACGCTGGTTCAGTAGTTGGGTAGTACTGCTTCTCCTGTATGCCAAACAATTGCCCCCGAAACACGCCCAGTAACTTAATGAATGTAAAATAGAATTTAATGTCATTCAGAGAAATTGCAACCGGTTTGAGTGGATGGTCAAAAATTAAAACATTCAATTCCTTTGCTTGTATAGGTGTAATGTAATTTGCGGCCATAGAGAAAATTCCTATTCAAGTGTGTCAGATGCGGCCATTGATGGTTACATCTACAAAATTATCTAAGTGAGACGCGTGATTTACGTGTTCTCTCCATAAAGAATGCGAGATAAACTATTTTGATCTTCATTCTTACTGTTTCTTGTTTAACACTAATAGGAATACAAAATTTAACTTACGATTTGACCTATTGGCATATTTAGTTTTGCGTTCAGAATTATCGGTTTTTATATCTGAAATCTGTTTTGGCTGTTTAGAGGAAAACAAATTTATTTTAAATTTTCTCTCCTTTAGTATAGAACTCAAGTAATGAAACAATGTTGTAATAATGATTTGCACGCGAATATTGTAACAGGAAATTCTGGCTTTTGAATGCTTAACATAAGCTATCGTGATTGAGATTTACTCTGGATAGCTTTAATTGTACGACTTGAAAGCCGGAATAATAACTTTAAATGAAGACCATCATCATTCTCTTTCTAATTCTTCCAATTCTCCAACGTCTATCTGAAACTATATATTATTGCGTGAGACTTCATGGTATAATTTAAGGGGGCACGGTGACTTGGTGGTAGAGCGCTTACCTCTGGTGCCTGGTTCGATTCCTGGCGAAGTTAGTTTGTGGTGGACAACATCGTGTCCGTGGGTTTTCTCGGGGTACTCCCGTATCCTCCCACTTTCTCATTCTTCCAACATCATTCATTTGCTTTAATCATTGTCTTCCTTAGCGTAAAGCGCATAATCGTAGAACGTTAAACGGAAAGATTTCATTTTAAGCCATATTAAAACGACTAATCTATTTTGAAGGCTATTTCGTCTACATAGATTTTTGTCTAGTAGATTACTAGGAATTAACCTAGTCACTTACATTTTAGATTTAAATTAGCTTTATTACAATTACAATTATCTGACTGAGACTATATACGGTTACTAATTAACTGAACACTGGAAACAAATATTTGTGCTGACAGCTTCATTAGAAAGAAGGAAAATGCGAAGGCAATAGAAGCAACATTTCCTTTCAATGTTTGCAAAATTAATATGAAAGGTACACAAATATAACCTTGAAGAACAAGTAAATAAGTGCAGAAAAAGTGCGAAAGAGTACGTTTCTTCCTTTAGAAATTTACTGACCTACATTAAAAATATTTTATGACTACGAGTTTACTTTTTTTATATTTATTTATTTAATTAATTTTTCTCTTTCTGTTTCTGCTCATTATTTTTCTGTTATCATGCGAATATTTCAACTTACCGAGTACTCAATGTATACTTTGGGATCCACTTTCTTTCCATTTATTTTTTCAAATTTCTTCATAATTTCAATAGCGTCGTCCACCTTGCCCTGAGACACAAGCCACCTGTGGGTGAAAAAGAACACGGAGATGATTGGAATACAAAATGACGTCAAAGCAAGTTGGACTATTTATTCGGTTTATCACCAGCGCACCAGGTCAAGGTAACAAACTCGCGTTGCACAATCGATTCACTACCTTCCAATTAGGCTTTCATTTTCTTTATTTATTTAGATAAAAAGTCAGTACAAATAAAAACATCGTGGTTAATATAAAGCTTAGAATTACAAATTACTGCTTTGCAAATACCACTTACTATGACTATTGTTTTTGTCTCAAATTTTATAATCGTGACTAAATGTTTTCCCCTTTAATAGTGTCTTAATTATGAAGCACAGTAAATTCAGTGAACAAAGACAGCTTTTATTCTAGGTAAATTGTAGATTTGGTAGAAAGGCTATAATTTTATTAAAGCAGAATAGAAAATTACTATGCACTTGACCTAGCGTAACCTTGCGTTATTATTTCAAGTAAAATATAGTTTAAGTTAATACCTAATCGCTACAAAGGCTCAGGGGCGGATCCAGGGGGCCCCCAGAAGAGGAAGCATTTTTATTTTATATATAAATAAAACCCATCCCAGAGTTTGGAGCTCTTAAAAGTAGTTCTAAGTAGCAGTATTACAACCCCTCTCCCCCTCAGAAGTCCGTCCTGGATCCGCCCCTGCAAAGGCTTAACCAGAAATAACTTATGGTATGATTTTGTGATAAAATTATAATGAACCATGCAATCGGGTAAAATTACAATGCAACGTAATAACGAGGGAATAATCTTAAAAATATATGTAATGGGGGCGGGAGTTAAATGAATCCTTATATTTGACTGGCTACAGCTCTAGTCATTGAATATTATTTATAATTGTATGTTAAATAATCGCATATACCAGATTGTGTCAAAATCGAATAATTTTTATTGAAGTCACTGCATAGAACACTTTTGTTTTAAACCAGGAGGAGGGAGATAAGTTTATTTTCTCGTTCGCGAGCGATTAAATACGGTACTGGGAGCGATTGTGAAGCCTGAAAAGTATCAGCAATATTGCATGAAAATCTAACACTTTTATGAAACATTTGATGAGAGGGAAAGAAATAGTGCATCCAAAATTTGGGGACTAAATTCATTGCTCTTCTTGACTAATTTTAATCCCAAGCACTGAGGAATTCGGAAACGAGTCAAAGAAAATATACAGAATATTATATCAAAACTAATTTGAGTTTTACAAAACTTATCCTGAAACTCTAATAAAAGTTAAGGGGTGGGTGGGGTCACAATTTTATTCTTTACTGATTTTATCTTCATGCAGAAGAAATAATTGAGAAGCCTCAAAGAAAATGTTTAACGTAAGGGTGTTTCAAAATCAATATCGGTGTTTTAAGGCTTTGTTGTATTTATTACAATTAACTTACAATTATAAATAATACATCAAACGAAAAAGCAACTCAAACAGTTTTGTACGCACGCATGCACATACAATGTTTCCTCTTCTGCCGTTAGAAAGCGCTAGCAGTAAAGATGGCGACTAGTGAGCAGAAAGTTTTTTGTGTTTTACATTTTTCAAAGACCGAATCTGTAGTTACAGTGCAACCTTTGTGTGGAGAATTTTAAGGAGACGCATACAACTACATCCTTATCGTTTGCAGTTGCTACAAGCTCTAAAGTCTGCAGACTACTGTTTACGTGCCAACTTTGCAAATGAAATGTTGCTGCATGACGATCAAGATTTTTCTGGATCGTGTCGTCTTCAGTCATGAATCAACATTTCACTTAAGTGGCGATGTGAACACTCATAATATTCGCATCTGGAGTCAACAAGTCCCCATAAGACGGTACAGTTCCGACGAAACTCTCCTACATTGAATGGTTCTGTGCCATATCCCGGCGGAAAGTTTATGGGCCTTTCTCGCCTATTGATTTGATGTGTGCCGTGTGACGAATGGTGCTCATATTGAACACTTGTAACAAAAACTATTTGAGTTGCTCTTCCATTTGATGTATTATTTATAATTGCATGTTAAATGTAATAAGTACTACGAAGCCTTGAAACCCCTTTTGAAATACCCTGAATTATACTTAAATCGAGCATTTTTAATAAAAATTGTCCGGCAACATATATATACTATGTGATCAAAAGTATCCGGACACCCCCCAAAACATACGTTTTTCATATTAGGTACATTGTGCTGCCACCTGCTGCCAGGTACTCATTATCAGCGACCTCAGTAGTCATTATGCAGTGTGAGAAAGCAGAATCGAGCGCTCCGTGGAGCTCACGGATTTCGAACGTGGTCACGTGATTGGGTGTCACTTGTGTCAGAAATCTGTACGCTAGATTTCCACACTCCTAAACATCCCTAGGTCCATTGTGTCTGATGTGATAGTGAAGTGGAAACGTGAAGAGACACGTACAGCACAAAACCGTACAGGTCGACCTCATCTGTTGACTCACAGAGATCCCCGACAGTTGAAGAGGGTCGTAAAGTGTAATAGGCAAACATCTATCCAGACTATCACATAGAAATTCCAAACTGCATCAGGATCCACTCCAAGTACTATGACAATTAGGCATGAGGTGAGAAAACTTGGATTTCATGGTAGAGCGTCTGCTCATAAACCACACTCACGTGGGTAAATGCCAAACGACGCCTTGCTGGGTGTAAGGAGCATAAACAGTGGACAATTGAACAGTGGAAAAACGTTGTGTGAAGTGACGAATCACGGTACACAATGTGGCGATCCGATGTGGCATGGCGAATGCCCGGTGAACGTCATCTGTTAGCGTGTATAGTGCCAACAGTAAAATTCGGAGGTGGTGGTGTTATGCTGTGGGCGTGTTTCTCTTGGAGGGAGCTTGTACCACTTGTTGTTTTGCGTGGCACTCTCACACCACAGGCCTACATTGATGTTTTAAGCACCTTCTTGCTTCCCACTGTTGAAGAGCAATTGGGGATGGCGATTGCATCTTTCAACACGATCGAGTACCTGTTCATACTGCACCGCTTGTGGTGGAGTGGTTACACGAAAATAACATCCCTGTAATGGACTGGCCTGGACAGAGTCCTGACTTGAATCCTATAGAACATCTTTGGGATGTTTTGGAACGCCGACTTCGTGCCAGGCCTCACCGACCTACATCGATACCTCTCCTCAGTTCAGCACTCCGTGAATAATGAGCTGCAATTCCCCAAGAAACCTTCCAGCACCTGATTGAAAGCATGCCTGCGAGAATGGAAGCTATCCTCAAGGGTAAGGCTGGGCCAACACCATATTGAATTGCAGCAGTACCGATGGATGGCGCCACGAACTTGTAAGTCATTTTCAGCCGGGTTTGTTCTAAATAATAGATTTTCGGAAGAACATAGTCCAGGCTTTTCACTCTTCACACAGCATCCCCGTGAAATAAAAAACACCTCTAAACTAAAATTCATGAAGATGATGGATGAAATAAATGAAATTTATGAATTTGACAATTTCCTTCCTCAAGCTGAATGCTGGTACGATTTATGAAAACACAGAAATCTAGATGCAGATAGTTTAGAGAAACTCTCTCTTTTTGATTTGATGGATCACGCCACATTTTATCCGGCAATAAAGCAAGGAATACAAGTAATGGTTAGCCTCCCCGTTACAACATGTAGTGTTGAGAGAAGTTTTAGCACCTAACCGTGTGCAAACGTGGTTAAGATTAACTATCTCTGAAGAAAGATTGACAGGATTGTGTATGATAAGTCTTCATCGGGAACTTATAAAAAAAATAAAACACAATTCATATCAGACGTGTTGGATACTTTTGGGAAAGAACCAAGGGGTATGCAATTCTTGTTCAAGAAGTAGACCTATATGACACGTAATAATGCTTATCTATAGGCCTATATAGAGATATTTTATGTGCACTTTCCTTTATATTGTGTGTTCGCTTTTTTTATAAACATAATTTGATTGTTCTGCGTTTTGTGAAGTGGTTACGGAAGAAAGAAAGATTTTGTGCATTTTGTGTGAACTTTATGAAACAAGACAAGGAATTATTTCTACCTGGTGGCTTAGTTATTTACAAACACGAAGATGACGACGATTTTATCTTATAAAATCTGCTCTTTTCCTGTTTGGTAAGTGAAACCGTAATATTTTAGTAAATACATTTTTGCATGTATTTTTTTTACATTTCTATTTATGCGAAATGATTAGGTTCTGATTTTCATGCACAAAAAATATTTTCTTGTATTTATCGAGATCCCGAGAGCAGTCTCATTGTTGCATGACTTCGCAAAGGACTGGTAAATAAACATCAAGAAACACAGTACTCTTATAAAGTTTTCTCTTTTTGGGTTGGTTTATTCTGAGTTTAGTGTCCCTTACAGCCCCGAGGGTGAGATGTGGACCTAAAGCTTCATATGGAATGCAAACTTCCTGAGCTCAACTTCTACCGGGAATCTAACTCGAATCTCCCACTCCAAAGGCACGTACGGTAGCAACATAGTTACGAATATGCATTCTCTCTCTCTCTCTCCTTGATTCTTTCAACGTTTGAGATGTTGAAAACAGGAATTATTATGAAGTATTAAGGAGGGATCATACGATTCTGTCCTCGGAAAGATCTAAAGTCAACATAGTATATGTACTTGCATGACGTCCTAATTATAATAATGTGATTTTGTTATATATATATATATATATATATATATATATATATATATATATATATATATATATATATATATAACAAAATCACATTATTATAATTAGGACGTCATGCAAGTACATATGGTTTTCATAAAGTCTGGACGGATTTAATTCGCTTATAATTTACATAAAAATGCTCATATTGAAATCAAATAAAGTGCAAACGGTAGCGGAAGGATTAAATTTTTACCTGTAATCTGCACCAGCTCAGTTCATTCACCGCCGCACCTCCAACTGAGAACATGATGGCTGAAAGGAGAACGTCGCCATGTTCCAACTGCTTGAGCATGGCGTCACAGAAGTTGAACCGGATGTCCAAATCTTCATCATGCAGATCCTGGACTATCTTGATTTTGTAACCTTTGGCCTTGATCGTCTTCTTGGCTATCTTAAACACGGTTGTCTGTGGAATTCCGAGTTCCATGGACCGTCTAGGAATCGACTTCTGTGGGCTGTTGATGATGCTTTCCCTTACCCTGCTCACTGTTGCAGGCGACGTTGGCGGCCTCCCACTTCGAGGACGGTCCAGGACGCTTCCTGTCTCCAAGAACTTAGCATGCCACTTTCGGATTGCACTCTCAGTCGGTGGCGGCTTTTTGAACTCTTTGGTGAACTTTCGACACACCAGAATTGGTGATTTTAGCTCTGCGTACCACAGAACACATTGCGCTTTCTCTTTTACCGACGCCATCTTTGATACGGTAAAAAAATAGTCTTCTCAGAGGAGTTTTTCATTTATTTATTTCTTTAAAAGGCACACACACCAATACAGCTTACAACTTTTAACAGTCAACATTGAAACAACAATGAAAACAACAATGGATGGAATTTGGTAAGAAACTGACCCTTGCCCTCCCTCTCCCTCTCTCAACGTGTTCAGAGTTGCCGCTTATCTAACAGTGTTTGCAACTAAAAATTTAATCCTTCCGTTACCGTTTGCACTTTATTTGATTTCATTATGAGCATTTTAATGAAAATTATAAGCAAATTAAATTCGTCCACACTTTATGAAAACCCTGTATATATATATATATATATATATATATATATATATATATATATATATATATATATATATATATATGTGTGTGTGTGTGTGTGTGTGTGTCTGTGTGTGTATTATTAGCGTTTGTTCTTGACCCCCCCTGCGAAAGTTTCTGGCGACGCCCATGGAAACCACACACACACGCGC
The DNA here is from genome assembly GCF_964235325.1 of Thermobia domestica. NCBI lineage: Eukaryota > Metazoa > Arthropoda > Insecta > Zygentoma > Lepismatidae > Thermobia > Thermobia domestica. Next base: position 256,506,824 of record NC_137454.1, read on the forward strand.
GAGCGCAACCCAGCAAACAATGAATGCAAATTTTGCTACTTTGAACAGGAACTGTTCTTATTGCATTGGTTTATTTCTGAAGAACAAAGAAAAATTTAAGCATTTATATTGGTCAATTAGTCAGCGCGAGAAATTCACTAGATTTTCACGTTTTATCGAAAAATTTCCTTTTTGCTAAATTTATTTGCGAAATTTCCCTAGATTAGGGGAATTTCCCTCAAACTACGAACGCTGATGCATGCACACCGATGACTGTTGTGACTATTTAATTGCAACTTAAAACCTATATTGTTTCAATTTAATTATCTCAAAGGGGTCGTGGTGGCTCAGTGGTAGCGCGTTTATTTCTGGTACGTAGGATACCAGTTTCGACCCTCGATCGCGCGAAGTGAGTTTTGTGGTGAGTTTCTGCCCATATATATACTCGGAATCTGACTTGACTTCGGAATCTGAAGGCCCCAGCACTTGAACAACTAGAGTCTTAACAAAATACAAACAAATTTTGTCCCGAAATCAGGATACTACTTTGGAATCCGAAAACCCAACCCGTTGTTCATGTGTGTAGTACGTTTCCCTAGCATTCAGCGCTTTTTCGTTCGTCATATCGGAAGGTATAGCGAAAACAATCCGTATAATTCTCGCTGTTAATGTTATGCTTTTGTGTTATCAATTTGCATTTTTATTCAAATGTTATTGTCATTTGTTAATGTTTTATCTTGAAATCTAGCGTATTTATTGTTAAAATCATTCTTAAAGTTAGAGTTTGTGGACTTAGGAACGGATTTGTCCTGGAGCTCAAACGGAGTTCTGGAATGGGTTAAGTTCGGATTTCAAGGTATCCCTGTAATACTTTCTAGGATGACGATTAATTCCAGTGTTATTTCAATTCAAAAATAATAATAAAAGGTACAAAAGGGACATAAATCCTTACCTGGCACTTTCAGGTACAACCCAAGGAGTGATCGCAACAAGTGCCAAAGGAACTGAAGTTGCAATTGTAAATATTTTCCAGTCGGCTATATAATACGCCATCCACGGAAGTATCACAGTTGCTGCCGTGAAGAAGATTGCTATAGACATATTAGCAACAAACGTCCGCCATCTTGGACCCACATACTCCAAAACTGAAATGAAAAGATTATTTGTATCAAAATAATATTATTTTTAGACATTTTTGAATTTTATTTCAGAGGAAGTTCTTCACATAGCAGGAATAAAGCACCAATAAGGAGTCTTTTCAATTACACTAGCGTTGTCTACAAGACGAGATTGAACGATAAATAACGGTTTGTCATCTTGTTTCATAAATTTTATAGAGATATAGTCTCGTCTTGATTCTTGTTAACTTTTTCTTTTCATTTTGTAAATTTATGTCCTGTTTTTTCTTATTAACCCTTTGCGTTCCAGTGACAACAGGTGGATGTCATAAAATACTCCGTTGTAAAGTACCAGTGACATCACTGTCGTATTATTCCTAGAGGTCATGAAATTTGTTAATGACTGCAAGGCACGAGCTAATTCTACTGTTTGTCTTTAGCTGATAGCACCTTACTGATAAAAAAAAAGTTTTGTAACGATAAACAATTGGCAACTTCGAGATCGTATTTCGAGATCGGAGAGAAGAAAAAAGAACAAAAACTTTGTCTTTGATCTCCGGTTAGTGTTGCCAACCTGAAGCAGCATACAATCCTTCAGAACACCAAAATTTCCCCTTTTCATGATGCAAATATTTGTGTGTGTGTGTGTACGTCCGCGATTGTACAAAAAATTATATTCATTGAACTTTATATAATAACTATGCCCTATATAACAGTCTAGACAGTCTTTTAACAGTTAAGTGAAAACCTGATATTACAGCACGCACATAGGAAAATGACACTTAGAACGCAAGGGGTTAATTTCATCTATAAGTTATCAGATTTATTCCGCATCGCGAGAGGTCCAAGAAGGATATGATATAACAACATTTAAGCCATATTTATTATTAAAGTATATTGTGTATTTTTAAATGTTAATAAATCTCTTCATTACGTTCGTATAGTTACTTTATCAATTTATAGTTTTTATACTATAAATCGTGCAACACTAAAGTACTGTTTGAGAACTAAGACTTGGCTGAATTAGTGTTACCAACGAAACGAGATATTTTTCATCTTATCTTGAATTTGAAACTGTAGATACTTTTCGTCTCGACTTATCTCATTTTCGAGACAACAATCGAGACGAGACTACAAAATTTCTCGTCTCGTGGGTAATACTAGATACGGACAATTCATTTATTTTTTTTTTATTTTTGTAAGTAAACAAAGATTATTTCTGTAATAAAAGATTAACATTAAATTTCACTAACAAATTTGTGCAGATGAATGAGACATTTGTATTCTCTGAAAGATAGAAAAAAAAATAAATAAATATGTCAGTGGGGAATTCTCAGAAGTTATATTTAGCATTGGAAAAGTTAAAAAAAAAAAGTATCATTCACACTTCTGACATCCTTTATAAACCGTTAAGTTTCAAATTCTTTACTTACACGTGCAATAACAGGAATTTGCCTGTCAACATTTCACCTCTCGGTTGCTAGGTAAAAGACGAGTTAAAAAAAAAAATATCTCGAAGTATGTTAACTTTTCCAATGCCGACTTTGTATCTTGTATGTAGATAGCACCACAAAGCAGAAAAATAACTGTATTATGGTTCTTTCTAATCTTGATAGAATTCAGACCATGATGAAGAGTCAAAACCACGTTCAAAATTTATATGCTATGCTAATGGTTTCCAACCTTTTTTGACTACCGACACAGTTTACTGAACACCCACAACATCGTGGCGCATTTGTTTGAATTTATATTATTAATGTAACCCTAAAAGTTTCTATAGACCTATAGCCTCTCTCATACTTTTCCAGAGGTTTTGCCTCTGAAGCGCCACCAACCTACAACGGTGACGATTTTTGAAAACCTTCCTACTCCTGATCCTGGGCTTTTCTCCGCGTTATTACAGGACACTGTTCATCAGACTTATCTCAGCCAAGGGTGTACAGTGTCACTGCATTAATAGGGGAACTGTCTTACCTGGACTACTATCCAAACGGGTAGTCCGACCTTGCTATCATATCATTACACTACATCTCATCATTACACACAATATCGTATTGCTTTTGTTATCTGGGCATTGTCCCACCGGATAGACTTCATTATGGCGGATCCTGGCACAAAACCTGGCAAACGAAATATCGGTCGACATCAAAATCTACCTTCTGTGGTTGATGGACCTTCCGCATGTCCCACCAAGGTGGGGCTGCGGAAGGGGCCTTCAAAATCACAACCAAGCTCTTCAAGCTCCCGCCAACGAAGAGATTCTCAGACTTCTGGCGCATCTATTGAATCTTCTACCTCAGTTCGCTCCAGGTCGCCTCAATCCAAGCCAAGTTACGCTGCCCGTGTACAAGACTCACCGCCAAAGAAAAAGCAACATACTGAGCATTCTGATACTGATACTATGGATACAGGCGCTCCAACAGTTTCTGCGTCTTCACCTGTTCCGACATCATTTTCTATCCTCCTCCGCAACTACGACACCAAGTTTTCCCATGAGAAATTCGTTACTCTTCAACTGAGAAAATATCTTCCACGTGCTTCCATCAAGGAAATTGTGCACACCAGAAATGGGTACATTCTAAAAACAACAGATCCTGATCTCTACAAGACTATCCGCAACAAAGTCCCTATAGATATTTTTGGGGCACAAGCAGAGATCACCCATCTCACACCTTCAACCCGTAAGCAACCCCCTCCACCTCGGAGGCCAGCTCTTCTCTCGGTTGTCATCCGTGGAGTAGACCCGTCTTACACAGACGAGGAAGTTCTTGAAGAACTAAAATTCGAAGGATACACCATCTCTAAGGCACTTAGAATCCGAAACGACCGTGGGCCAACCTTCATGGTTCGCATTCTTACACCCCATCAAGACACAATAGACGATTTGCTTGCTCATGGGGCTCTCATCTACAATCGAAAACATCGCGTCGAACCCTCACGTTCAATGGCACCGCTTCCAGTTCGCTGCGAACGCTGTCAGGCCTACAATACTCATAGTACAGCTGAGTGCAAAAATGAGTTCAAATGCGGTTACTGTGCAGGACCACACTCAACAAGATTATGCACAAATTTACATCAGCCAGCACAATGTTCTACATGTCCTGACAGCCATCCTACCTACAGTTATAAATGTAAAGCAAAACCAGAACCGACGCCGCAGCACCCTGAATTGGTCGTACCGCTACGTATAACATCCAATGTTCCCACCACTCCGCCCACAGTCGAAACTCCAGTCACAGTAAATCAAATGCTCACCTTTCTTACGCTCGCACTGCAAAACATCCACCCTTTTATCCGGCCACACATCTTACAGCAAATCACCCTTGCAGCCAAAGCAACCTTTCATATTCACTTCACGGCAACATATTCTGGGAACACAGTCCATTTTCATGCGTCTCCAACCAATCAAACCGGTTAATCCCTACTTCATCATGGCTCTAAATTTTCTCTTTTTAAACATCCGATCCTTTTCGAAAAACAAATTTCTGTTTGAAGCCCTGCTCCACGAGGAACATATTACAGTCTTTCTACTCAATGAAACATTCCTCACAAAATCAACTACATGTCGCCTACCAGGCTATACTATCTTACGCGCAGACAATGTCCTGCCAGCACAGCGTGCTAATGGGGGCGTAGCAATTGGTTTCTCTCCGCATTTACCTTATCGCCAACACGATTGTTCGATTGCCGCTTTACCGGAACACATCATTGTCACTCTGTATTTTAAATCTCTTATTATCACCATCGCTACAATCTACATACGGCCTGGCCATCCCCTCCCACTACACCTTGTACAGCATATTTCTCACACTTATCGGCACTATATAATCATGGCAGATTTCAATATGCACAGTCGTACGCAACACGATCGTACTAACTTTGAAGCTTTTATCACCACAAACACCACTGGCACCATCCATCATCTGCCCAAACCTACGCGACCAGAGTCTAACACAACGCCAGACATCGTTATCACATCTAGCACTCTTCTAACTCACAGCTCCATTGCAGTACTTGATACTCTAGGTAGTGATCATGCTCCTATTAAACTCACCATAAATCTCAACTCTTCTGCATCCCCTCGCTTGCAAATGCCTTCCCGGACCTCCTATCGTTTTGACAAAGCTAACTGGGTCTCTTATCGGTCCTACCTTACCCATCACACCGAGCACCTTTCATCCCCCACTACGGAAGACGATCTCTACACCACGGTCAATACACTCACAAATACTATCCAGGAAGCTAGCACTCTTTATATACCTACCAGTAAAAATATCCCCTATCAACCTCGCTTGCCCCCACATTATCTGACCATGATCTCACGTTCTCGCCAACTTTATAGAGACTACATTCGTACTAGAAATCCTGAAGCTTTACGCCATCATCAGCAGCTTCAGAGAACTGTGCATAACTATATTCAAGCCTATAAACTTAGATGTTGGGTTAAAACCTGTAATAATCTGTCTACCACCAGTCACCCTACCAAATACTGGAAAAAGTTTAATGCTTTATGCGGAAAGTTTACAAAAACTCCATACCCCATTCTGATCGGCAACTCCGCTGCTCACACTGATACGGAGAAAGCAAATGCTTTCGCAGATCATTTGCAGAGCATCTTCACGCCACCACCACCTGTGAATACACCCCATATTGCTGATAGAGCCGACACTTCTCCACTTTTGCAACCTAATCATCTACATGAACTCGCCATCAATCAACCTGTCACAGCACCTATCACTGTACAAGAGATCACCGATACCATCAAATATAAACGAAACACAGCACCTGGCCTTGATAACGTAACTTATCGCCAGATCAGGGAGTGTCCACCTACACTACTCATCCTTATCGCCAATATCTTCACGTTCATACTACGTACAGGTTACTTCCCTCTATCCTGGAAAACATCTAAGACCCTTATGTTCCCAAAACCACATAAGCCTCCTCAAGAGATCTCTTCGTACAGACCGATCCAGCTCACAAGCACATTCAGTAAGATCCTCGAACGCATCCTCGTTAAACGCCTTCATATTTATCTAAATAGCAGAAACGTCATACCTCTCACTCAGGCAGGTTTTCGCCCTTCTTTCTCGATAAACGATCAACTTTTACGACTCACGAGCCTTATCACTACACACTATAACAGAGTGAAACCATCATGTCTGGTGTTATTCGATCTCGAGAAAGCTTTCGATAAGGTGTGGCATCTCGGACTTATTCACAAACTGTTCAGGCTCCAACTTCCTATAGCATACATAAGGCTTATCTTTAACTTTCTCTCTGGGCGTCTCACTTATGTTGCCATAAACGAACATCTGTCTCACCTGATCTTCTTACTCTCAGGAGTTCCACAAGGATCCGCACTTTCACCTCTATTATACATTCTGTTCGTTGCTGACATGCCACGTCTTCCAGATAAAGTCTATTCTTTTCAGTATGCAGATGATACCGCTTTTCTTGCACTAGGAACATCTATCCAGCATATCAACAACGTCTTACAAACAGCCATCACTGACTTCTGCCTTTGGTGTCGACATTGGAAACTTACCATAAATGCTACTAAAACTCAGGCCATCCTCTTTATTCCGCCAAAGAAAACTACCAAAGTCCGCCGAAATCCACGTTGCCTCTCTCTCTATGTGGACAACGTTCCATTGCTGGCTACCAACACAGTCACTTACTTAGGCATCACGTATGACAAACATCTTACCTGGACGCCCCACCTTAAAACAATCTTAACAAAAGCTTACAATCGCCTGAATTTGCTTAAACGTCTCGCAGGAACGACATGGGGTCTAAAAGCACACACAGTCTTAAACACTTATAAAGTCTTTCTCCGCCCTACTCTAACATATGGTTTCACAGCTTGGATTGCCGCATCAGAAAAATTCTATCACAAACTTCTTATCCTTGAACGCCACGCCTTCCGCATAGCTTATCGTATCAAATTACCTAGCCCAACACAGGAACTCTATCAGCGCATTACTTTTCCTGCCTTGCAGTACTACCTCGAAACTCTTCGACTGTCATACATACGTCGCCGTTTTCAAACCCAACATCCTTTACTTTTCGAGACTATGCACTACATAGCACTACATCCCACACCCACCCGGTATTTCCACAGTCCATTATCTCTTCTTTTTACATTATATCATTACACGCTTCCTCCCGATGACCCCTCCCTGTTCTTGCTAACTGATTACATCACTCATGCTCATTTGCCACTCATTTTTCCATCATTTCACGCACAGTAAATTCTTCATACTAACCTGGGTCCATTACGTCTCTCATCATAGCCTAGAGTCCCCCTAGGCAAGAAGATAACAGCATCTGTCTGCTAATATTTTCCTATGTGTTGTCCTGTGCTTGCACCTCATCTCATCACTCACCACCATTAATCATTCTACTATAATACCACGAACAATCACTTTATGTTTTTCTCACATTTATATATCCCGTATTGTTTATATAATGTTTCTCATTTTTTGTTATTATTATTCTTTTCATATTTCTACTTTGATTTTCATAACAGCTATATATGTTATTTCTTTTGTGTCTATATATATGTATACCTTTAAACCTAATGTTAAGGAGCGAAAAGTTCCTTAAATCCTTTACTACTATGAATAAAGTCTCTTAAAGCACTTAGACCAACCACAAACCTTATACTCCTCTGTCTCGTAACGTCACTTCCCTAAAAGAGGGCGTAACCCTCTCAGAGGTAGCTAGCCTTTCGCTAGCAATGTAAAAAAAAAAAAAAAAGACCTATAGTAGTGACACTAGACAGTACTGAACATTGCTACCGCTGGAGACGTTGATTGGTGCAATCTGTCTTAAAATTTATTTTAAATAATTATTAAATGCTTCACGATTTTTAAATTCTAAAATTTCACGACACAGGCTATTGGACTGCGCGACACATCAATTAGAACCTACCGTTGTATGCCATATAATCGAGCTTCCTAGTGTCAACGCTTGCCGTCAATGCGACAGTTGGCAACCGCAATGGTGGTGTTGAATTGTGTGGTTAATTGCGGTAAGTAAATACAGTTAGTCGTACTGTACCGACGGTTGATCTAAATGATACTTTATTCCGTTCTGTACAGTACCTATGGTATGATCAGTTATGACAGTAAGTCGATTTTGGCGTAAGGGAGTCAGATGGTAGCATACTGTACAGAAAAGAATAAACTGTCATTTTGATCAATTCTCGGCCGACGATTTAGGCTGCAGTTACACTGGATCAGGATTCGAACAAAATTTGATGTTGCAAACTCTCATTAATTAAATAAATTAATTGATGCTCACAGATATGGTTACATTACTTCTGTTCTATTCGTATTAGAGGCCTGCACGGTCCGGAATTTTTAGCTCGGGCCCGGACCGGCCGAGCCAGTGAATTTGTAATGTGTGGCCCGATCCGAGTCTGAAATCCGTGCAGATCGATAATTAAATGAGCCCGAATTGCATAAACTTAATAATTAACACAAAATTGTATTTTTTTATTTACAACAATTAGAGGTTTAATTTTACAGTTTAAAAGCTTACATGATTCAGAGAAACTAACGAAATAAAGGTTATCGTTTACACATGAATTTTCTAAAGAAAATTGTCATTTATATACGTTCCGTCTCCCTTACCCTTTGTATATAATCGAGGGACGTTAAACTAAATATTTCATTTCATTTATATAAATTCTCATGAAATAGAAACATAAATACTCCGAATATTTAAAACAAAATATTAATGCGTACAAATTCTTATGCAAATGGATGTGTACTGAACTTACTTACATAGTCCCCAATGCAATTATTTTCGATTGCTGTGAAGAAAAACAGTGGAGTCTACACTCTGGCTGGTCAAACTTTCACTCACAGACAATCTAGGCATGCTTATTTCTGTTATTTAGCTTTTCTCTCTACTACACAGTTAGCTTTACTTTCAATTGCACAATGATAAAATCAGATTTTTAGTTTGGGAATCTCAAAGAAACAAATTTGGCTGTGCTTTAAAGTTTGTCCGATAAATATCGTTGTACAGTATATTTACAAAGTTAGGACCAAAAAGGCTCGAGAAATATAGTTGTATATTTAAAAATTTACGGCCCGAGCCCGAAGTGATCCATGCTTTGTAGACCCGAACCCGGCCCATGGGCCAGGTCGAGCCTAAGCTGTAACCCATTTTTTAATCTATCAGGTGGGTGGAAAATAACATCTATTAAAATGTAGCTTATAGCAAATATATGAAGAAAGAAAAAAAATAGCAATATAATGTGATTCCTAGTGATAGTTTTGAATCGCAAATTTTGTTATTTAAGAGAGATAAAACTAATATATTTAAGACAGGATCATTTTACCAACTACAGGTAGTTTTGTCAAGTTTAACAAAAAGTCCAAAATAGGCCTCTTAAAAACAGTTCTTATTTGTAAAAGAATACATATGTTCGCTTTGGACTGTTGCAATGGTCTATCCAAGCAGCTTGAAAAAATTCAGCGCATCATAACAACGAAAGGTGCTTCTCTTATATGAAAAACGACAAAAACAACAACGATAGGAGGGAAAGCTTGGTGAGACGAGTGTAGGGGGCTAGAGCGCCGAAATCTCCAGCTACGGCTCTGGGTCCAAATATTCGTCTTAGAATTTTGTTCTTAAATATTTACAGTTTACGTTCTTCCCTCAGGGTAAGAGACCATGTTTTGCAACCATACAGGACAACAGGCATGATTAGGCTGATCGTTTTATGTATTTTAAGTTTCAAATTCCTCGACAGAATTCGCGACGACAAAAGATTTTGATCGAATAATAACACGAATTTCCTGCTTTTAGTCGACACTTGACTTCGTGATCGATTAGTTCATCAGTTCAAAATCGATTGGTTAATATTAACGTTATTTAATATTTCTAGTAGGGAGTTATTATTATTTTTTTTAACGTCCCACGGTTATGCCGGTTAGGCTAAAGGAGACGGTGATGATGAGTAATGAATGAAATGGTGGAATGAAGAAAGTGGGAGGAAACGGGAGAACCCCGAGAAAACCCACGCACACGGTGTTTGTCCACCACAAAGTTCACTTGGCGGGGGCTGGGATCGAACCCGGGACCCCTAGCACCAGAGGTGAACGCTCTACCACTGAGCCACCGCGGCCCCTAGGGAGTTATTTTTAACTTACCCTATATGTACTCGTTAAATCTTTATGCATTTATCTTCATTTAATCCTGACTAGCGTCAATTACCTGCTTCGCTGGTTTAAAATAAGAAAAATTAGTAATATATTCCGTTAGTCCGTCAAGTGTCCTCTGATATCGGTCATTCTCGATCATTTATGTATATATCCCCGCTCCCCCAAGTTGCGGGGCTGAATTTGGAAGTAAATGTCATCAGAAGTGTCACTGTTCATTTCAGTGACTCCGAAAATTATGGATTCGACACAAATATCGGTTATTTTTGATCATTTATATATACAGGGTGGCCCAAAAGTAGGTATACAGTACCGTATTGATCAATTCATTCTTTTTTATCATTTCTTATTGTTATCCATCAGGTAGACTTAGTTTATTTATAATTTTGTTCTTAATGACTTTTTCTTTTACCTTAACTCGTCCACTGCCACTTGACGCCATATGGCGTCATTCATACCTATTGGTGTGTGCCATTGACGCCATTTGGTGTCAAGAGGTAGTTCTTATTGTAGACATCCCCTGTAAAGTGGGACGTAGGTATAGAGCTTTTATACTCTGGTGTAGAGGTCTACACGGGTTCGAGCCTATGAAGCATGGATCAGTTCGGGCTCGGGCCGGACCTGGGCCGTAACTTTTTAAATGTACAACCATATTTCTCCGGCTTTATCGAGACTAACTTTGTAAATATACTGTACTACGATATTTACGGGACCATTCTTCCTGGAGAACTTTTAAAACACATGTAAATGTTTAACTTGAGACGCCCACACTAAAAATCTGATTATCATTTTTAATTGAGAGTAAAGCTAACTGTGTAGTAGTGGAGAGATAAACTAAAACTAACAGAAATAAACATATTTAGCTTAATTGTGAGTGAACGTTTGAGCAGCCAGAGTGTGGATACCATTCTCTTTCTTCACAGCAATTGACAATGACTGTTTTGAGAATTATCAGACTGAGTTCAGTACACATTCATTTGCATAAGAATTTGTATATATTGACAATTTGTTTTAAATATTTGGAGTATTCATTTCAAGTTGGGTATTTCATGAGAATTTATATAAATGATATGAAATATTTAGCTTGACGTCCCACGTATATGCACCGAGGCTAAGGGAGACAGAGTTTTATACAAATGACCATCTTCTTTAGATAATTCATATAGTTAGCAAGTGCAAATGATAAGCTTTATTTCGTTATTCTCTCTGAATCATGTAAGCTTTTAAACTGCAAAACACTAATTGTTTTAAATAAAAATACAATTTTGCGTTAATTATTAAGTTTCTGCAATTCGGTGTTATTGTAGGCTCCTTTGATTATAACACGAACTCGGGCCGGGCTCGGGCTTAAAGGATAAAGCATATTTCGGACTTAGGTCGGGGTTCACATTATAAATCAATGGGTCAGGCCGGGCCTGGCCGCGCTCGGGCTAAAAATTATCCGGCCCGTACAGACCTTTACTGTGGTGGCACACAGTGTTGGCCTGTCATTTTCTGTAGTGTGCTTGGTTTCCGCTAGATGTAGCTAGTTTGTTGCAAAAGACTGAATATTGTAAAAGTGTAGGTGGCACATTGGATTGGGGTACTGAAATTAAGCTGGCAGCGAAAGAGTTAAGCTCCGAACAACCGAAGCAAATAAACCCATAAACTAGAATGTTATACTTGATCAATGGAGCGGTGTATACCTACTTTACTTATATATATACTCTCCCCTTCCCCAAGTTGCGGAGCTGAATTTGGATTTAAACGGCATCGGAAGTGTCACTGTTCATCTTAGCGCAGCTCAAAACTATGGATCCGGCACTAATATAGGTTATTTTCAATCATTTATATATATATATATATATATATATATATATATATATATATATATATATATATATATATATATAGATAGATAGATAGATAGATAGATATAGATATAGATATATCTGCCCCTTCCCCCTCCCTAAGTTGCACCGTCAAAGTGAAATGATAAAAACCAGTCCCGAACCTCATCTATGTTAAAAATTTGATCGAAATCGGTCAGTCGGTCAGAAACCAAGAATTATTAAGTTACAAACAGTCACTTTCATTTCTATTTATTTATTTAGATAGATAGACAGATTACATTAAAATCAAATCAATCAAATTTTGTATCTTCTTAGGCTATTTAAAGGAGACTATCCATCTTATACAAAACATTATTACGTAATTTAACAATGTAGCCGGTATCGGTGGCGTGGTCCAATAATAATTTATCTGTCCTGGAGAAAAAGTAGTTCGGTGAGTACGTGATATGTTGCGAGAGTTGATGTTGCGTGATGATCTTTGTACTCGTCTGTGTAGGCTTGACCGCAGTTTGGAGCCCATGTAAATAGTAAGTCCCGTTCTTCATAACCTTGGTAATACATAGTCAGTGAGATGTAGACAAACACCGTGCTCGTGGGTTTTCTCGGGGTTCTCCCGTTTCCTCTCACTTTCTTCATTCCACCAATTCACTCATCTCTCATCGGCACCGTCTCCTTTAGCCTAACCGGCAAAATCGTGGGACGTAAAACTTAAAGATATCATCTCATTTTTCAAACTCGATGTAACAACGTGACTACAGTACCATAGTACATTATTATAGGACCTCGAATGGCAGATAGTTGTATAGAAAGCTAAACTTTGTTGTCCATGAACCCAGGTTCGATTTCCAGTGGGAGTCGAGTCTCCATAAGTCTTGAGCATAAACGTGAGACATGGAAGCAAAAATCAAGCATTCGATCAAGCTTTATGTGAATCAAGAGCAACGAAAGGCTAATAACCTTAGGTAAACAAAAAAGTGACCAACGAGTTGAAGGTTATCTATTTTTCTCCTCACTCCATTAATTAAGTACCACAAGAAAAGACAGATTGAAAAGTGTACGTGTGCAAACATTTCCGACTTGAGAAAGTCACGTATTAATTGAGTGTGTACTGTAAGCAATCCCCTCTTATTTCGTCACTCCTCAGTGTAGTTGCGCTAGGCACTTAGCAAGCGAGGCTGAAACATGTTCCAGTTCTCTTGACATTCAAATAGCGTTCATTGAGGTTAGTTAAATCAAGACGCTCGCTTTATATCAATGTTTATATACGTTGGTGTTTATCTTTGAAAAAAAAAATATGTATGCAAATAATAGAGACAAATAAATATGGCAGATGATTTATAATTATCATCATTACATTTTACTTATTATTGTTACTATTATTAGCACTACTATTCTTTGTTACTATTGTTATAGTAAGTATGGTAGAAATTTTTTCAGTGTATTTTTTGCGGAAAATTTCACATTTATAAGAAAAAGTCAAGGTTGAACCATAGGGACAGGCTGAAACTCTGTTCGGTGAAACTTTCTTGAAGTTCTCAGAAAGGGCGATGTCCCCTCCAGGCAAAATATCATAGCTACGCCAATGATGTGTATGTGTAGGGTATATGCTTGTATAGTAGGTTGGAGGTATAAAAAAAATATAGCTCCAACCTATACTTAATATTGTTTCACGTAAAATACACCGAAAATACTGTTTCATTTATTGGAGACATTTGCACTTTTTCAACATCTAAATGGGTACAGTTTTCTTTTAAGAAATAAGAGTATTCAGTGAGAAATCTCTCATGAAAATTTTAGTTTAACGTTCCACGTTTATTCCCTTTAGGAGAAGACGGATGATTAATGAAAATAAATTACTACGAAATTATTTTTTTGTGCTCTCCCACCGAGAAACGAACGCGGGACTACGTGCATCAAAGACGCATGTATAGATAGCTAGACCAGCAGGAAGGGTAACATGTTATCTCATGAGATAACATCAGAACAATGATTATACTAATTTATTACATGCCTCTGTGCATAAAGCAAAGCTATTGCAATGTTTTGGATCAACATGGTATATATTTTTGTATAGATCCTATACTGATTAATTTTTGCTCTCCGCAATTTAAAGCATTCTGCCCGCACTAACGTAAATTTCAACTGTGAGTGCAGAATAGGCCTAGTTATTACTAGTGAAATAATTATTTCTTGAATTTGTACATCATTTTATTATTATTATTATTATTATTATTATTATTATTATTATTATTATTATTATTATTATTATTATTATTATTATTATTATTATTATTATTGTGAATAAAGGCAGACAAAGCTGAACACTAGAAATTTGGAAATTGAGCCGTATAGTACTGAATTTATAAAATATAGCTTACAACTCCTTTGATGTGGTTTTAAGTGTGATGATTCTTCGGGACTGAAATCTAAATACTACAACAATGATCTCCAACACAATTATTAGTTCGTGTAACAGGGATTACGCTGAAGAATAAAGTGTTTTTTTTTTTAATTATTATTTTAAGGATTTATGCGAAGTCGTTATTATAAATTTATTAAAGCAATGTCTAGTTACTTTCCGCAATGTGACCAGACGTCCCGTTTTAGCCGGGACAGTCTCTTTTTTCCAACCGTTGTCCAAGGGCGCCCATGTTGTGGTTTCCAAGGGGAGGCAAGTATAACCGACATTTCAAATGTAGTCTGAAATTTTGCGGTAACTATTCTAAAATAGCTATTGGGTTTTCGATCTTTCGAAGCACAATTGCCTCTAAAGGAAGGGGGCCAGCGCCTCACCTTGCCCCCCTGATGGGCGCCCTTGCCGTTGTTCCTTTTTTCTGATTCTCGAACGGGACGCCTAAATGTCCCGTTTTTAAGTAAAAATGACCTAGGTGTCCCGTAATTATTATTCAAAATATAAATCGTCAATGCAAATTCTACTCTTTTGCGTATCAACACTCGTTGCCAAGGTTCAGCCATGTCTAGAACTTCTGAATTTTCAAATGGGAATTGAATGTTCGTTTTTCAAGTAGGAATTGAGTGGGAATTCTGAGTGTTCAACTAGTTAAAAGAATTATTGTGTAGAACTTGCAATCGGGAACCATTGTTGGTTGTGTGGTACACGTAAAGTTTGAAACGGTGTGTTATCACTCTTACTTGCGTATTTTGTAAATTGAAAACACTGCTGAGTCCCAAAATTCAATCTGGAAGTCAGAACCCCCCCTCCGTAGCCGATTCGTATGCGTCCTGTTTTCGCAAGTGAAAATTCTGGTCACCTTGACCTTCCGCAAATTTAGTTTCAAGTTTGGCAATAGTATACAAAGTGACTCAGAAAACGGGTCCCGTAGGCTACAAATGTAGTGCAGTATGTTTTTGCAAAGTAATGTATTTACTGGTTGTTATATGTTCATTATACTAGATAACAGCTCGTGTAATTCGAGATAATTATAATAATAATATAAGGCAGGAAAGCCACATGTAGCTGAAATTTACGAATTTTCTATTACGAACAGATGTATTCCACGAGTTTGATTCCTTGCATTGTCACCACCTATATACCTACATTGTACTCTTACACAGCTCGGTTAGCCTTAAGGATGCTGATTATTCGTGTAGAGTATTGTGAATTTCTTGTGGAGTATTATGGTCTCTGCAGCATAGATAAGGAACATTATGTTATTTGAAGTAATGAATACATTTTCTACCTACAGACCTAGGTCAATAAACATAATATAGCTACGATAATGAGCTCCTAATAACCTACATTGAACAGAGGACAGTGTCATGCAATTCAACTTAAGTAGAATATTCTGATATAGGCGCCTGGTTTTTAGAGGTAAGGCAATTTGTCCAGATTGTCCCTCATTGCTGTGACAGCAGAAATCTACTTGCATATGCTGCAAAGCTTTCTTATGCCGCATTTAGCTGGCATACTGTTATTAAAGCTGATATAGACCTAATTTCAACAAAAAGGAGCTCTGTCACCTTTTACCATAGTTGTTGGGGCATTTCAATGCTAAGCATTTTCGAGGATAATGAATTGAATGAGGCACCACTTGAATAAACCACCCAGATCTCCGGACCTTGCGCCATTTGATTACTTCTTTTCAAGGACCTTACAAGAATGATTGGAGTTATCGACACAAATTTGTTCTAATGAGAAATATGGTAAACCTTTGCATTGGATACGTGTCAGAAGATTTTCGCAATTTATCAAAAATACTAATAAAAGGTCATCATAAAACATTATTTCCTTTTTCATTTTGTTCTAAAAATTCATTCAGTTTAAATTTTATATTTGATAGCATTTTATTAACAATAAGTAGTCTACCCTCAAAAATTGTTAATTTTACGTGGAGAGAAAAATCGAGCACATGTAGAAAGAAAATTCGTAAATTCCGGCTACAGATTGCTTTCTGGCTCTGCTCTTGCCGCGGTAGGAGAAGTGCAATCCTAGAAAATCCGTGTTGTGACAGATTTTCCACACTGTATAGTGTCTACACTACCACCAGATAATATTTATCAAAGTGCATGATTTATATCCTGCACGTCCTGACGAAGGACATATATGATTTCCTTTTAAATTATTTGCGACTGCACAGATTGATCCTGGCTAAGAAACAAACTTATACGTAACCTGATACAGAAAATCTTGTGTGTATGTGTGATACCGAATCCCCATAAATTTTACGTCTCTGGATTTTGTAGAATAAAAATCAGTTTTTTTCTCTCTCAGTGCATTAATTATTATTTAAGTTATTCCAATGAAATGTGAAAAGGAATCGGAAAGCGATGAAAAGCCCTAATAATTCTTTCTACGTATTTTCTATGATCTGCTTCATACATTTGCATGTCTAGATGAAGAATAGATTTTTTTTTTTTTTTTTTACATAAAACGAATAATTATTTTATGCATTCGTTCAAGTATATCCATTTTCTTAAAATACAGTCCATCAAACTCATTAAACTTGGCAATTAATTCTAAACGTAGGACATGATTGATTATGTGATACAGTGCTAGTTTGGTTTAATCCCAGGCAGTGGCGGCGATTGGACGTTAAAAGTGTGTGTGTGTGGGGGGGCAAGGCATGATCTGAATATTTGTATATCAGTGTTAGTTTTCTGTTTGTTTTTAACACTTTGTTTGACGAAAGGTTGTATAACTAATAGGATACAATTTTTTTTAGTTTAAGTACCAAATATCGTATTTTATATTTTATTAAGTATATTGACAAGAGCAACGCAAGTAGTTACTCATAAATAACCAAAGTGTAAGAAGAGATTTGATTGCTTGCTCATGAACACCTTACAATTCTGTCTGGAATGTAGTGTGATCAGACTATTTAATAACAAATTTGCAAAACAAATAAATAGAAGGGATAACAGCAATCATAGTAATGAATAATGAGGCTTGTTTTGTAGAAGTTATATTGAAACTAAGGATTAATGAACAACTTATATTTCTAATTCCACATATGTCATTAAATGTATGTTATTACTCTTACTAGGGATGTACTTGAACCTGAACCCACAAATTGAGGGTGATGTATATATTTCCTGAAAGATTGGGTCAAGGTAAGATCAAAACCGGTTACCAAAATTGCGGAGGTCTCATGCATTCCGTTTGAGGGCAGCACTTTATTCATTATTAAAATCTTTAAGCGTGTGCATAAAGTCCGTTGCAACCCCGAAAAATCTGAAACGGTGAGAGAAATATATATAAAACGTGTCTTTCATGTTTTTATGCATCGCCTCGCTTTAATCTAAAAAGCTAGGGCTGCCAAATTTTTAGAGGAATAAAAAATATTTTTATTGATTAGTGATTTATCGAATATTTACTACTCATTACTTATATATTGTACAGTAAAACGCTCCAGAAAAACATACAACTTGCGAGGAAAATGTAGGATCTGGCAACCCTTTAAAAAGTATATATAGTAGATTCTCGGGCTTAATTCGTTCCGTAATGGTGTTCGTAAACCAAAATAGTTTTCCCCTATTGAAATTATCAATGTAAATACTATTACTCTGTTCTAGCTAGAGGAACATACCATAATACTCGTATGTTTTATTAAAAACATTTTTTTAGTGTTTTCTGTGAGGAAGAATATAAATAGCATTATGCTTTTTAAAAGTAACACTAAATTAATAATATATTTAGGCCATAGTAATAAATTAATAATTAGTAACACTAAATTAAACAAAACAATGTGAAGACAAAAAGAGTAAAAAAGAGTAGAAAGTAGTTTTTGAACACAGAACTCTGACAGGTGTTTACGACAAACATAAGATGGAATTAACGGTATAGGTTTGTGCATGTGCGTTCGTATCCCAAAATATTGTTCGTAAGCCTAAGCCAAGGGGAAAATCCGTCACAATACTTGTTCATAAATCGAATTATTCGAAAACCGAGGGATACATAAACCAAGGATCCACTGCAGTGTAAAGTCAAATTAAAGGTCTTTATTATTTCAGTAGGAATAATAAGTGTTCGTTTATTCGTTGCGGGATACCCACAGGGAGCTCATATGGTTCGGATCCCACATTAAGCTTTCACCACGTCTGGTGCTGAACGAGACTATGCACTTCGATCCAAACAACCAATTAAATAATCTAGTAGTAATTTATTACTATGGCCTAAATATATTATTAAAGTTGCATGTGTCTAGTATACTACCAGGTATGAACTCACCTAGGATATACATCATTGTGAATGAATTGTCGAATGCAAGGCCAACCAGGAACCTGCACACGGCAAATTGCCAGAATGTTGTAACATATGCAGTGGCCAATCCTGCACCAAATCCGATGAGATTTGTACCCACCAAGGCTGGAATCCTCCCAAATCTGTCTGCAATCCATCCAAACAGTAA
This sequence comes from Thermobia domestica, assembly GCF_964235325.1. Taxonomy (NCBI): domain Eukaryota; kingdom Metazoa; phylum Arthropoda; class Insecta; order Zygentoma; family Lepismatidae; genus Thermobia; species Thermobia domestica. The sequence continues at coordinate 256,525,801 of NC_137454.1, forward strand.
TCCACCAACAATGGCTCCTCCAAAGAACAGCGCTTGTGCGATCGATTGGAGGTCTTTTTGTTCGCAGACCCAATTAAACTAAAAGTAAAAGAATTTCACTAGAAGATGCACTAACAAAGAAACGGTATCAAACATTATTTTGTACAGTCACAAACATTAAGAAATGGAGGTTGGAACCATGAGAAATAATGGCTTCAGCCTCCATTTATTAATGTTCGCGACTGTACATGTATAATAATCTTCAAGAATATACAGAACTATACTCAAAATTTGTTTATACATGAAATACTTATAAGACACAACTGAATAATTGTATAAAATTGGCATTGCTTAAAGTTTTTAAAAATTATTTTTTAATTCCGAATTTGTGTTCTGGAATTAATGAATGAATCGTTGCAATGCAGCAGACAGTGCTCTTCTTCAAAGACTACTTAACTACGAGGAAGCTCAAAACAAAACAAGGATATTAATACACAGCACTTAGTATTATCCACTAGTCTTCACTTTTGCAGTAAAAGTAAATCGTAATACTACGAGAAACTCTGAGAAGTAGTTAAGTAAAATGACCTTGTAGCAACGAATACGTTAATTAGCGACCCATACACACAATTAATGATCCATATATCACAAATGGGCGGACTGACCTGACAGAAAATAGTTAACTTTAATGTCTGGTAATTGAATGTAAATAATTTGATTAATTTGAAACGATTGCAAATATATTAAGGCATTAATTTAAATATGCCTTAATTTTATAAATATCGATTACATTTGGATCGAAGCTTACATATAATTTGGTTTGGTTTTTGGTAGCTAAATTTTATCAAGCTTGGGCTTAAATACAACATTTTACTCAAATTAAATGAATTTTATTTTAAGATATGAATATTTGAAAATAGAAAATATTTTAGTTTTCAAGTTTGTCGAGTAGAAAATTATTTAATTTCAGTTTAGCATTGCATTCCACAGACAGTTTAGTGTTTTACATCCTGAGAATTACCATCTCGTACTAACTCGCTAATCTTAACAGCACTGCAGGTAATCTATGAAGCAAGGATGATATCTATAATTACTTCCAAGGAATACATGGGGGAATGGATTTTCGATTGTCTATATCTTCGAATCAACCCCATCAAGAAACTTGAGTAAGAGTAAAAGAGTAACAGATTTATTGGGTGCGCCGACAGCGAGGTCTTTTTGCACATCAAGAAAATTTTTTCCTAATTTCTGACCCTCTGCATCCTGGCCAAATTTACTGGTGATATTCTAATAGCCCTTGAGATTTAGACTTCCAGACAGACACATGGACATAGTAGATATGCTATATAGAAGTTCCTAGTAAATCAAACTCCTTTTCTTAAAAAAAAAAAAAAAATATTTAATATTCATTCTCTTGTATAAGTAAAATGTTAGCGAAAATTCCAATTCTGTAACTCGCTGCCCCTTGTACTAATGATCTTTTTTTTTTTTTTTTTTAGCCTTGTGTTCAGAAAGTACTTTTACACCATTATTTTCTACTGTTTTTTTTTTTTTTTTAAGTGAAATAACGTCTCGAAACTACCATGAAAGTTATATATATAAAAACTGCCATTTCTGAACCAATTGTTATTGTAATATCTTTTAAAACAATACGTTTATATCTATAGATACAAAATTGATTGCAAACACAGAATGTGTGTTTTGTGGGGAAGAAGATGGTGTTATAGTCATATAGGGAAGCTTTGTGCTTAATTTTTTAATTATTTTTTTTGTACTTGTAACAATTTATTACTTTAGATAATTTATTACAATCTTAAATATACGTTTTACAATTTAAAAATGTTTCGTGCCACTTTTCCTCCTTAATTACATTATAAGTGTGTAAAACAAATTTACTTATAACAGGTTAATCGTCCATCTCGTATCGAGCCATTTTGTGCCTGTTTTAATCTAATAAAAAGTTTCAGTGAAATAGCCGACTTGGCTGCTTGAGCTGCGGCATATAATTATAATATTCTGCGCAATGGGATTGGTGTGTAAGGTATGCATTTGATTTTCACAAGAAATGTGAAATATTGCCATTTTGTTAAAAGTAAAGCTGTGTTGCATGGTAAGTACGAGATACAATGTATACATTTTTTATGTTCATTTTCCGAAGAATATTTTGGTTCACTCTAGCAGACGGTTTTACCAAATAGAAAATGTATAGGTAAAATACGATGTGAAACATTTTTCGTGAAGGAATGAGAGTGTGAATATAAGTAATTGCCATCAATCATAGCATATTGAAACGAATTTTAAGTGATAGTTAAAGTATTGTATGTGTAAGTGTTCTCTTCCATTATCAACAATATCGCGCATTTCCATTTCACGCGCGTATCACATGAAACAATCATAAGTAACAGAACTAATAAATCACGGAAATAATCATTCCATAAAAATGACCACTTGAAATAAGCCGTATTTCCGCTAGGGATGGGCAAAACCGGTTTTATAAAAACCGGAACCCGTTTCCTAAAAAAAAACCGAAAACCGACATTTCGGTTTTCTCCAAAAGCGCTTTCGGTTTTGGTTTTCTAAAAATACCGGTTCGGTTTTTTCACCAAAACCGGATTCGGTTTTCTTCAAAACCAGTTCGGTTTTCACCGAAACTGGTTTCGGTGAAAATTTTTGGAAGACAATCTATTTCTGTGGAAACCGATTCGGTTTCCGGAGGACAACGAAACATTATTCTGGTCAGAAATAGAACAAATTTCGGAAACAACCGGAACCGGTTTTTAAGAAAACCGAAACTGGATCCGGTGAAAAACCGAATCGGTTTTGGAGAAAACCGAAACCGTTTTTTTGAAAATTTTCAAAATCCAGTTTCGTTTTTTCTAAAAACCGATTTTTGTGCACACCACTAATTTCCGCACGAATATCCTATTAGTAAAATATTACTTTCTTGCAATTTGAAAGTCCGTAATACATTAACAAGTAACCCCTGTAAATGTGCTCGGAATAAGTTGTCATTACGTACTGGTTTCTTGTGCTGCAATGAAATCATTGGAATTATGATTTGATTGTAGGAATTCCACTATTAAATCTAAGCATTATGAAAATATATTTCGTTAATATGACATTTCAATTTTTCTTAAGTTTCTTAAATACCGTACAGTTTAATGTGACATGAAAGTAGATCTATATTATAGTTGTAAACATGTATACTTCGTTAGTGGGTTACAACATTAAATATGTTTACAATTACAATTACAATAAATAAATCAACATGAATAATATTTGTAATGTGCAGAATGTGCACGTCTCTCACTTCTTTCTTTTAATATTATTGCAATCACAAAACAATGGCTGTTGGGCAATTCAACACACTTTTCACGAATAGGGTTAATATGCTGGTATTACTGCATTCTACAAAGCGTAGTGGATGCTTTTCGTTAATAAGTTTAAAGCCCACTTATAGCTATGGCTGTTGTTGACGTTGCTTACTTGAAATATTAAAGCAAAAACGAAATGTTGCAACAAAAGAATTGACATGACTTTCTCTTAAATTATGACAGCTTGACTCACTCCTGATATTTGGCTTCTTCTGGCTTTTCATAGGCCTTCTTTCCTTCGCATCCTTCACAGAGAAGAGTGAAATTTTCCTTCTCTTGAAGTATAATGTAATAGAAAAAATGCAAATGACTCGGTTACTTTTCCTAACGCTGTATCATGCTTGATATTTATTTTATTAACAAGGACAGGACGCGAAGAGAGGAATAACTATGTGTCATTGTGGAAGTTACCCGGTGTGCAATATATAGATTATTTACTTTTCATAATATAACAAGCAAGGGAAAACTTGGTAAGTGCTACAGTAAAGTGTACTTGAAGCAAAAAGTGTATATATACTTATTTCATAATATTCTTGGAATTCAATGCAACCCTTTTGTTTCTTAAGTGCATGAACTAACGAAGTGTTTAAGTAATAATATTACGAGAAAGGAAATTAGGTGACCTTGCACAGTCAAATTATAGATTTACTATTCTGTCACTCATCTTTATTCATATTGTTGTATGCTTCAGTCATACGACAAGGTTATTTTTAAAGTTTTTATCTATGTCATTTTGATGATCATATATGTCATAATATGCACAATTATTATTATTTAGGGGCCGCGGTGGCTCAGTGGCGTTCACCTCTGGTGCATGGGGTCCCGGGTTCAAACCCTGCTCCCACCAAGTGAACCTTGTGGTGGACAAACACCATGTGCGTGGGTTTTGGCGGGGTTCTCCCGTTTCTTCCTACTTTCTTCCTAGCCGGCATAACCGTGGGACGTAAAACTTAAAAATTGCATTTCATTTTTCATATTATTATTTATTGGTACTTTTGATGCGTTGAAAAGTGAAGGAAGAAAATATGTAGAGAAATGCAACGTGATGTTTTTTAGTCTAAAATGATAGATAATAAACTTAAGTGGTTAATTATAGAAGAATTAGTAGAATGAGAACGTGCAAAGAAAGAGAAAATCCCGAGAAATACCGTTGTCACTATGTTGTGCATTATAAGTTCACATAATTTCCAATCGAACAAGGGATCTGTTTGGTTTAGTTTTGAAAAAGAAGATGGAGCTGCTCTTGGGATACTGAATCATTTTTTTTAAAAAAATGCTTCTACTCTTCTACCCTGTTTTGCGAATCAATGCTTTCAGTTTCGGTAGCAGCCTATATGGCTGCCAACGGTTTATCAACTCCGATCTGTATTCCTTCTGAAAATATTGCAGGAATTACTTTAGGAAGTGAAATCTAAATAAAGCAAACTTAATATAATCACAGCAAAGACAAAAATATTAGAAAATATTATTTTTTTCCTTGTAAATTTTGATGTGTATCCAGATTATTTATTTCATGAACTGTCTTACTTCGAAAAGCCATATTATGACAACTTCACGTAGGGCATGCACTTCTTTGGCTGTAAATAAAGATATTGATTAGCTAAACAAAATCTACGTTTATTTGATTAATTACGACTTTGGTAAGAGTATAGTACTTTTCGAAGTGAGATGGGTGACACAAGTTTTTTTTAACAAGACTGTACAATGCGCAAGGTGCTACTAAATTATATTTCTTACATAAGTTCGCTTTACTATTTCTGAAGCAAACTAACGTAACTTTACTCAATCTAAAATCAGTTGCGTCTAGGGTTCACCAGTTATCTACACTCTTTCCATAGATTGAAAAAAAAAAGCATATTAAAAACGGTTCGTCTTATACGATAGTGAGTATTTATCTATAATTTTGTAAATTTCTTATATACAGTCATTTTTAAAAAATATTTTTCCAGATTTCATCTTTGATAACAATAATATGATATAAAGGTCGGCGTCGAACAAAGAAACTGAAGGTGTGTTTGTCGACGGAGTGTTGAACAACGTAGCAGCTTTCCTTTTATGCCAAATGCGTATCATTTGACGGGGAGTAACTTTGGCAGAATCAGTTAGAGAAAATTTTGTTTTATTAGTATTAATAATTAGAAATTAATCACAATTTCAACAAACATGTAAATGTGACAGAATAGTAAACGCAAGGAGGATAACTGCGCAATAAACAACACGATTTTTCTAGTGTTTCTCCACACATCCTCTATTAAAGAAATTCTGACTTAATTTAATACACCATCTGAACATTTGACGTGACAATTGAAGACCCGGGCCTTAGTTATAAGGCAAACGGATAAATGTATCTACCTGCTAATTTTGAAAGGCATGGATTTGATTCTGCCTGCGGGAGATCGAGAAATTTTGTCTCCCATTGTTTTAACATAATTGATCTGTTTCCATTGCGTTTGACATCAGATTTCTACTTCAATCTCGTTTATATATATATATATATATATATATATATATATATATATTTAAATTTGACTCTCTGTAAATAGAATTTTAAATTCCTGTTCCAGTTGACTTTTTATATTAGCCAATGCAACAGTTTTTCTCCGTTTACTTTCTGGAAGATGAACTTTTGTTAGGATATCTTTATTTGCAGACAATTCCACGAATCTATTCTGAAAATAGTGATTTCCCTTAATCATATTTGAAAGGATTTTTAATCAAAAATGGCGTACTCTGTTTTCGACCCTATATAAGCTACAAATATTTCGATGTATTCTGAGACTGTTTCTCATTCAAGTGGTTAAATACCTTAAAAATAGTTTTATGCATAAATGCGTTGTATACAATGCTAAACATTTTGAAATTTGTATCTCAAAAACAGCTTTATTTGTAAATATTTTTGAATGTTTGATATTAAGAACTCTTCTTTCCTCTATTGAAGAAAGGAGACAGGACAGCACTTACTACTTGTCACGGAACATTTGCTGAACGAGTAGAGGAAAGTTTCATTTATACCAAAACAAAGAGCAGGTGCTCGATACTTAGCTTTCTTATGAGAAAATGCTCAGAAGCAAGAGCTCGTTTTTATTTATACGGCCCATTGACTTCATCAGACACCCCAATGATGCTCCGAGTGTCTGAAGAAGCCAATATATTCAGTTAGTTGGCGAAACTGTCACACATTTATTATTTTTAAATAAATGTTTCTGTGCTCAGCGATTTGTATTTTTAGGGTAAATTAATTTCAAGGTCTCTCCAGGAAGTTGCACTTCCGTATCAAACACAAATATATTTATACATAATAAACAATACACATTCTTTCAACTCTACTTATATTTTACGCAAGTTATCAAACACTACGTCAAACTCTCACTATAAGCTAAATAGATCTATCATCTTCTAAACGATTACACTTGTGGTATCCATTTAGGTATTGTCAACCCTACACCCAAACTCCTTCATCTTGGCACATCGCCCCAACAATTACATAAACGAACTTCCTCATATGATATAAAAGAGACAAGGGCCCAAAATTTAACTCCCTAATATAATATTCTAAATAACATTACATTTGTAACTACAACAGGACTTGTAGTTACAAATCGCACCAGAGTTAAGCACTTTACTGTTGAGCCACCTTGTCCTACGCCCCTTGTGCCACCAGTGACCCACTTTATTTTTCACTACGTTACATGGGCTTTATCATTCATTTAGCCAAATTTTCGTTGTTCCACTTCAGGCACACTACCCGTTCTCTTGTTGTACGAATTTCGTTTAGTTTACTTCTCAGGTTTTCGATGTAACACGGTATTGTTCAATGCAGTTGCTAACGAATAAAACTGGTCTTGGGCGTTTGTGGGTTAAATGAGTGGTTATAATCTCAACAAACGGTGTTAACCAATCATATGGTTAAATACAAGTATGTTTCTTTTCCTGGTATATCTTAATAATATGTGTGACTAAGATTAATTTAACACATAATTAGGTGAAAATGTTTCATTTTATAGATGAAAAATTATTTTTGTTTATTTATTTTCATGCATTTGAGACGTGAACTTATAATTTAAAGTGGAATCCGAACCACTACAATGTATTCAAATTTTTCAATGTACTCCTCGTGGGAATCGAACCCGGGACCTCTTTCATCAAAGGCCGGGACCCAAATATAAAATAATACAAAATATTGGAGTTGGTTGATTCGAGTTTAAAGTCACGTTTCGATACCGGGAAAATTTAATAGCCTACAAAATCTATTGCTTAAAGCGGGATCTTAATCAATATTCGGGTTTCATTAATGTTTGATATACCCACTGGGGACTGAACCCGCGAACACATGTACAGAAAGCATGACTGTTAGCAGCATAGCTATGAAGGAGTAGGAAGCCTACCATTATTCCACCGTCAAGAATGAACTAAAAAATAGATAAAGTAAATTCATTCACACAATTCATATAATTTTTATACTACGTATCATGTAATATCAGATCAGCGCTTGCGATCTAAGACTTGAGTGAACTAGTGTTGCACACGACAATCGTGAAATTTCTCGTTTCGTCTTTAAAACGAGACGAGAATTATCATGTTTTTCGTATCGATTTTAAAATGTAATTCTTGTCTCGACTCTGTATCGTAAGCAACAACACTTGCAAGACAAGACATTCATAAATAATGGCTATATGTGGACGTGAAAGATAGTCAGTTAACCCCTGTGTGTTATGCAATCCCGCTTTATTGAAAAGTATAACTGGTTTCATAAATGGGTAATGCTTATCTTTATAATTGAATAAGATCTATTCTTTTGTAGCAGCTAACTCACATATGCGAAGCGGTTTATTACTGTCATGTACAACCGTAACCTAAGAGAGGTAATGACATTTATCCTAACTAGATTTTAAGCTTAGCGTTCCCTTCAACAGCGAGGCTATATGAGACGTGGACTTACTTCTTAATATGGGATCCGGACCACATGAACTCCCGCTTATCCCAATTAGAATTCCAATCCAGTTTACTTTTTCTCTTTACTGTCATTTGGATGAATCACACAGATGCGAATAGCAATGTATATATATATATATAAACTAACGGGTAACCTACTACTATGGTAATTGTCATCATAAAATGCGTGCATACATGTTTATTCATTAATTTGGCAATTTAGTTTGTGTGAATGTCAATTGTAGCATCGACTGTGTAATTGTCATTTAAAATACAATACCTTACCATAGTTCCGCAAACTCCCAACACGTGTAGTGTGATTCCGCTGGACGTTACGACCTTGCGTTATGGAGTACAAGGATTTTTACAACAACTTTGTTCCGTAGTTAATGTAAATCCCATGCTTCCTCACTACTTCAGAGATCTAAAAACTTCAGTGTTTATTTTCAAAACTATTTTCAAGAAACCAGAGCGAAATAAATATGTTGAATGATAGGGTCAAAACGCTCAACTTAGCAAATTTTCTTGTAAATGTTGAAGTCTGCTTGAAAAGAATTCAACCGTGAGTGAGATGTCACATATTTTTCAAGGTGATGATTGAGTAATTAGTTTCACATCGCATCTTACCACCGAGAAGATGGGGGACTACATTTTAACTTTGAGTCTTAACAATATTTTCTCCCACTGGGAATGGAATTCATGTCTTCTGCACCAAAAGGAGAATACTAGTCAATTAGCCACAAGGTCCAGAGTTCAATTCCGGTGAGAAAGTCTTGAAATTTGAACACATTATGGTGGTTTAGATTTTGAAATTTTGTTACTATTATTTTTCAATCGAACGTGGAGCTCAATTATTCTGCAATGTAATCTGTAATCTTTAATAGCACGTAGCAGGTATACTTAGTTCATTTTCGTGTTTTGAAGGTAACTTTCATTTCCAGAAGTCTCATATTTTACAATAAATTGGGCTTACTTTTCTCCTACATCAGGAAACCTTACGATTATTTCCAATTGTAAGAACTTCTCAGTATCCTATTAGTGACACAAAGGTAATACTTTTGAGATCAAATGACTTCGATTCCTGACAGGAATATTTAATTTATCGGCGTTGACATCAAATCTTCAGACAATAAGGGACTTTGTAAACTTGAATTAAGAGGTCACGAATTTTGGTCTAGAATTCAGACGTAGGGGCGGTGAGATTCGATGTGCAGACCACACATTACGTAACTAAAAGCCATCTGGCAGGCCATAATCTTTTCTGGGCTGTAGCGGAAGGCAGTTCTTGCTTAGTAAATTAGATCCTGAAGCAAGCCAGGAATGAAAATTAATTTAATATCTAAACTTTGGATAAGAGAAAACAAACAAAGCAAAATTCCAGAGGAATAATTGTAAAGTTTTCCTCTCATGGTCGCCTATCATCGCTACCAAAAGCAGAGAACAGAAGTTAAAAGGGGCGAGTGGAGCTAGGATTGTCAGATTGTTTAGAGAGAGAAAAAAGAAAGATTTCATGATGTGCAAGGGGGAAGGAAAATATGTGACATTCAGAATTTTCATTTAACAAACGCATATATTTAACATAAAATAATTTTAGTTGGAAACTGAGGCAGTGTAGTTAAAAATAATTGCAACACAAAAATATACTAATGTTCTTGGTGGGAGCTCATGAGTTTTGGATCCGATAGGTCCATGTCTCATATACCAGCGGTGCTGATAGGGATGCTAAACTCATATCCAACCAGTATCCAATGAACTCACAGATTTCCAAATAGGCCCAATAGGCACGTGCCTAGGAGTGGTAACTTCTGAGGGCGGCAAATATTTTTCCAGAATATTAGAAATGGTAGTCAGAAGCTGCTTTTCTTCAATTAATCTGAAGGATTTATTTTGTTAATCCTGGGAACCCTGTGACTGCTGTATATAAAGAGTTATATGTCATGTCTATTAGATAGATAGTGGTCTACCGCACGTTTACCATGTCTCGCGGAAGACCCGGCCTTAATCATCCGTGTCCTTAAAGGGGGCCATACAGATTCATTTTTGATGCGCAGTGCTACTGTACTAAAAGCTGGATAAGAACAATGAACGATCAATGTAAGTTCAGATTATCGAGCAGTTGCCGTTTCAGTTTACGTTTACTGTACATACGTTTACCACAGTTAACTGCACCCTTTATCTTTGTAAAAACGGTTCTGTTGCTCAGTCCAAATAACCGTGAAAACTTGTCTAAACTGCGCAGTTCGCATAGTAATCTTATCGTTCAGTTATGACGTCACACAAGATAAACTACACAATAAAATAAAAGTGTATGGGTCCCTTTAGCCTAAAGGGCACAACTGTGGAACTATTTTAGCTATGCATATTTCCTTGATGTTCTACTGTAAATGCCAACTCCGGAGCATATTTGGTTGCATAACGAAGTAGGATATAAATCAGTAGAGAACAATGAATACAGTTAATATTACCGTTAAGGCTCTTCCTTAAGCTTACATTCACTTTCCTTTAATGTTTAGTAAATAATGTGAAGACAATAAAGGATATCAAAAATGGTGAAAATGAGCCAGATAGTATCTACGAAATGTTATTACACGAAGTAATAATTGTTTTCAAGTCTTTTCGTGTAGTGTTAAATTTGGGTACCCAACCATTATGACGTTATAAACTGCCTATCCAAATAAGTTATCTATAAGAAAAGTTTGGAAAGAGTTATTCCTTAACTTCATAGCTTACTTTCGAATTTATTATATTCTTCATTGTCTTTAAGTTATTCAATAAAACTCGAAAAAAAAATTACAATGAAGTTGGCGACGAGCCTTAACGTTAAGCTACAGCGAAAGTTATGTGAAGTAGGTTTTGTCATCGCGTTGATGTATCTGTACAAAATTTGAGAGCTCTAGTTAGAATGGAAATGCTTGAAATTGAAGTTACAAAGGTGAAACTTAACAATAACACAGAAAGGTAATTTTAAAAAAATGTGAAAAGAGCATATGTTCATATTCACACAAAAATGGTAGATAACAAAAATTGAAAATTGCCACTTGCTGTTTCTTTTAATAAGTAATATGAAATGCTACTTGAATGTTATAGGTAGTAAAGCAATATTGTCATTACAGAACTCGTTTTTATTTATCTAGTGGGAGGGGAAAATATTGTCATTATGACTTACCTCTGTCGTTATAGTCTCGTAGGGAATTTCTGTAAAATTATACTCCCAGCCGTGCATACAGTCTACGGTGGGCCAATTCTCGGCATCCACTTTTTGGTTAGAGTTCAGCAAGTCAGTGAAGTTTCCTCGATACATCTTACACTTGCTGAAGCCTTCTCCTTCTCTCGGGATGGCCAAAAGACGCCTATTAAAAGAGAACACACGGATGAGATTCCTGCTTCTAGCATGAAAGTTCATATAAAAATATATAGTCTACTCAATGAACTTTTATATAACAATACAGTGTAGGCACCCACAAAAATAGTAAATTCTAAAATAGATGAGTTAAGCAACTCTTGTTTAGTTGAAGTGAGCTGATAAGTGTATAAACTAGTCATTTTCTCGATCGCGGAAGAAATGCCCTTCATTGATTTTTAGCAAACTATTATTATAACAAGAGATTATTAGGTTATTATTTTGAGAAAATAATAACTCTTTTGGAAAATTTGACTAACCGTAATTTCGGAACTTTTCCTGAGGGGAAAGCATTAATATTTCACTCTCTACAAAAATATTAAAATAAAATAAATATGAAACTTTTCTAAATTTCAAGTCTTAATAAACATTTCTACAACTTCCGGGGCCCCAGTTACCTTTTACAAGAAGTAGGGCCCAGATTGTATTTAGCTTCACCTTAGGAAAATACCTTTTTGTTCAGATCATGGGCCGTCTTAAACTATTTTCAGTTGTTTTCGGAATATGGTGGACATTCCATGCTTTACTAATTAAATTGAAGGGAGGACAATATTTGACACTTCTTTAAGCCTTAAGAATTATATATAGTTTCTGGGGCCCCTAGTATTATACATTGTATCGTATCGTAGTAAGAAAGTTTTGTATTGATCTTAAATGGGGGAGAGGCAGTTACCTCCTACCCACATAAGTTACGATATTAGTCCAAACCCTAATTTTGATAGCTCATAATTTGGGAACCAAAGACCTGAACAAAAAATTATTTCACATGCTTACTATAACTTATACGTCAAGGTTTACTTACTCACTAAGTCTGATGAAGATCAAGTGAGATCTGAGTAATATTGCCCATGAGACGCAATTTTGGGAGTCTCGTCTCAAAAATAGGTGCCGTCAAAGTGCTTTCTCGTCTTGAAAAAAGTATCTCTATATATTAAAATACCTCTTTCTCGTCTCGTACCTGAACAAGAAAGCCCGTCTTGTCTCGTGGACAACACTAATCTTGATGTCTATCAGTGGTTTTCAATTACTTCAGAGTTGCGGACCGCATTTCATTTTAAATTTTAATATTTGTGTAGTAGTAATAATTGATAGGTAAGTAGCAATATTAACAAAGACTAAATTATGAACGTTTATTTGTTATAAGCATACAGCACACAGTACATACTCATACGTACAGTACTTAAATATATATGTCATTAAATACATCTTTGTAAATTAAGTGATGTAAATAAGGCATAGAAACAACGGAAATTAATCAAGCATAGTGTCCAAATAAGGTAGAAATATTGATCATTGTTTACAGAGAATCTGTATATTAGGTTTATATATTTCTCTCCAGTCCTTTCGACAATGAGATCTCGAAAACCACAAGTGCAAGAAACGTGCCGTTTTCACTGGTCGATTCCAAATTTTGTGTAGATTGTCCAGTTCTAATTGAATATTTAAAAAACGTGGCCGTTATTTCTTTATTACATTTTTAGGGGTACACTGGAAGTGTTGAAATTTTAAAAAAGTAAAACATCATTTCCTACGAGTTATATATTGGAACACAATATAGCTGTATACATGGGTTGTATATCTGTCAGGCGTTTGTTTATGGCCAAATGACAATGTAAAACGAAGGATAACCATTTCTCCAGGCTAAAATGTTTCTTTATTGTTTGCAGTGTTTTACCTAATGAGCACCATATTCCACTGACATTATAATTAATTGAATATGTAATGTATTTGCTTACTACACACTGCCTGCGGAAGAAAGAAAACACTGATCATACATGAATTAGGAACTCCAACCGGAAGTAGACTCAATCTTGCAAACGGTTTGAGATACTTAAAAAAATAATCGAAAAAAATCTCTCCTTTATGGTACCCCTTGCCGATTTTTATCGATCTTGTGAAGAATGACAAGGAGATTCATGCTCAAATGTGAATGATGCACTGTGTAGAGAGCGCATGTTCAGCTAATATTATTTAAAGAAAGGAGCATGAAATTCTTTCTGTGCGTACCTAATACATAAATTATTTACAGCATTTTATCACCTCGTACAGTACTATATTTTACAGAACTTTACACGCAACAGTCCGAAGAAAGAAGTTGTTGGCCACTACTGAATGAAGTCACAAGGATTCATTAAAATAGCAATTACACATGATGACGAGTCATTTGTTTTCTCAATTTGTCAATTGATAATTATGATTTTCAACGCATTTTTAAAAAGCAATTTATTATTGTAAGTAGGCAATATTTAAGAAGCACGCAAAAGCATCTGGATTGGTACATTTTTCACCTTTAAGCACTCGTCAATTTCTCTTTAATTTGCCCAGGTGCTTATTGGCTTAAATATTTATAACTAACATTTATTGTGACAAATTGTTTCCTTGTATCGGAATAGTGCGTAGGTTTTGCCTGAAAAACGTTGTTTCTGTTATTTTTTTTTAATTTTTAGGGACAAGAAGAGTCTCTATTTTAAAAAGCCTAGATTATTATGTAAGAATAATATAAACTCCTGATTTTGAAAGAGACAATATTTGACAAAGCAGCAATATAAGCAATACAGACTAAAATAAGCAAAATAAATTGTATTTAAATCGATGTTTTATGTCCTAAATGAACTACGACGAATTCAATTTTATCTCTAACGTTAAGAAATTGGTATTTTATCCAACCTCCGAGCTCTAATCTGTAATAATAGTCACTTGCAGTTGTGACTTTCTTAATTTGCTGATTAAATTTTGGATTATTGTTGGGAATTTACCAAAAATTAATTGTCGGAAAGAGCTACAATTCTCCGAACAGAATTACAAAAGCAGGGGCAATTTCATATAAATCATTTTTACTTATAACGGTAATATGAATTCTACAAAACACTACAAGAAATAAATCCATAATGAGCATAGCCTAGCAGATTATGATATAATTAATACATTATTTTACATTCTTCTCTTTAAAGAATTATGGTTGACTAGATCTAATTTTTTCGTCCACGATACAGTCAATTTAATTTCTTTTTAATACTTTTAATAAGTGTGTGTTAGTAGTGCAAGTTTATTTTATTTATAAAGTTCGTTATGAACAAAAATATCGGAATTAAATATAACAAACACTATGTTACAGTGCTGTTCAACATCTATCATAGTCACGCATTCATTTTACAAAATGCTATTTTAATGTGCGTATATTAAAATATGTCAAGCTTTTAGATAAAATCTTGCAGTGATGTCGCACCCAATAATTTAAAACTTTTTTGTTGTTTTTATTGTCAATGTTTGGAATGATTTACCTAATTGATTTTTTTAAAAAAAATAAAGCTTCTCTATAGATAGGAGATTAATTTGTGTAAATATCTTTGTGGTACAATTAAACCAGGATTTCCAAGAATGTACGGAAGTGTTTAAACACCATAAAAGAAATTATGCTCGGAAACTTCAGAGATATTATTGACCAGTGTGTTATTGACCTACCCATAGTTCGGTTATGTATACGTCCAATCTTAATATATAAGAACTGTAGATAAATGAAAAACAGTTATAAAATGTAGTTTTAAATTTATATATATATATATATATATATATATATATATATATATATATATATATATATATATATATATATATATATATATATGTGTGTGTGTGTGTGTGTGTGTGTGTGTGTGTGTGATTCAGTTAAAGAGTAGCCATATTGTACTGATAGTTGAGAGTTAATCCATATGGATTACCTAGACTAAGTGTTTACGAAAATGAAAATTGAGAAAGTGACATACCTTTAAATTTTACAATATGTACTTCCCACTTAATATAGTATGGATAATTGAATAGAAATATCTAAGATGAGTGCGAATGCATCAGAGTTGAAGCATATAGAAAAAAGGGCCTTTACTTTGGCTAAAAAGAAGATAAAAGGTAATAATAATTTTGATAGGTTAATTTCAAGTAGGATAGAATCTAGTGGCTAGTTTTTATTTCTGAGCCTTTAACCTCCAAAGACACAGTTATTTAGTAATTAGGAAATTTTACGAAAAGAAGCCCCATCTCATAAAACATTCAGATATTGTCGCATACTAGTTGCTGAAATGAAATTGTTATATCGGATACTCCTTTTACATATTTCCATTTAGTGCGTGACAGCAACCATCCAAATTGTAAAGATAGCATCGTGCCACTAGTTATTGTCTAAATAATTACTACATCATTGAATCAATAACTATTGCGTCATTAGTTATTGATCAATAATTATTGCGTCATTACAAAGTCATTATTGACTAATAATAAATTTTGAAAAAGTAAACTAATTATTTTTAAGTTCGCTCTGGCAATGTTCTTGGAGCATTTTCAGCTGATTTATTATTGTTTTCATGCTTAGAATTCTTTTATGAAGACTACGTATGCACTAGCATTTGGCCTTCCCGTGACGGGGACAAATATACTCGAAGTTCAGGTTTCCAGTAAATCTTCTAATCATTTAATTAGTAAAAAATTACTTATACCGAAAAAGTGTAATTAACAGATCAAATGGAACAACTTATTTTCATCCTGTGATGATGTATTCAGATAACTTAATAACCGTTTCTGAAGTTTCCTTTCTTAATTTTATTAATTAGACTTATAAATTGCAATATTAATTTCCATTTGGTAGTTCTCGTTTTCTTATTATTTTTGATAATTAACTAACCATTAATTTTGAATTACAAAGTCATTAGTCTGTAATCATATTTTTTATATTTCTAATTTGGTATCATGAAGATTTTTCTTCCTAAGTAAATAAGTGTACTTTGTACAGGGGAAAGGAAGTTATGGAACTTCATTTACATTTCATGTGCACGCATACATAGTTTTTGCTTTCACGATACGTACATGGCAATTTTAACAGGAAACCATAACGTTGTTTAACAATGCGTATCAAAAATGTAAAACAATATTATAGTATGTATATGTAATGATAGTGTTACATCATTTGTAACAATCTTTTTATATTATGATTTTGACTATCAACAGTTTTATCGCCTTGTCATGCATGTTATTACGGTTTATTTTTCTTTATCGTTTTTTACTTGTAATATGGAATGGTTTATTAAAGAATTTGCTTTATCCAAATCGCCTTTATATACTTACTCTGTATGTCCTTGTATCCATCTCGGAGATATAAAACCTCAAGAATTGCTTCATGGATCACCATCAATTTTCACCAGATTGTGGTAATCAAAAGTTGGGAATCAAGTTCATGGAGGTAATCCATTGATTCCAAGATATGAATAATCAAAAATGTAACTAAATTCTCCATAATTATAATAATATTAAATAGTATAGCAGTCTCTACCCACATTTCCATAACGGTTTGAGATATCAAATTTCTTTAGGCGGCATTGTGCTCTTTATCTTTATTGTGAACTGTTTATGTAATTCGATGTGATACTTTTTAATAACCCTTTCGAAAAAAAAAAAACGTTTTGAAGAAAGTAAAATTTTCAATTTCTAGTAACTTTCTTCCTGCTAGTTAGAAATTAGTCACATCATGGTCGTAATAGTTGACACCCGTACAGGTACTTAAGACGCGCATTGACTTGTCAGCCTCACTTTTGTTATTACTGTTGTACATGGCTTCAAAATTTGGATACTTACGGGTTTTTTGATATTGTAGCGTCCTTAGTATGTAACAGCTAACTGAGTAATTAGTGTGGTGGTAAAGTTTCCGTTAAACATGCAGATTTGAAATATGAATAACCTGACGTAGTGCGTATTGCTATTTAATATATATATATATATATATATATATATCGGGTGGCCCAAAAGTAGGTATACACCCCTGCATTGATTAAGTATAACATTCTAGTATATGGATTTATTTGTTTCGACTATTCCGGGCTTAATTTATAAGTAAAAAGATGTTAAGAACAAATTATAATTAAAGAATTAGGTCTGTATATATATATATATATATATATATATATATATATATATATATATATATATATATATATGTGTGTGTGTGTGTGTGTGTGTGTGTGTATGTCGATGCCCCGATTTGACACCACCTGACTTTTTTTATGTGATGTTTTAAAGGACAAAGTATATTAATATCACATAAGCAATTTGACCGGAGGATACCAGTACGTGTCTGTCAACTACTTGTGACAACGTTGCTCTTCGTCTCCAGGCATGTATCGATTTTGATGGTGAATTGATGGACCATGTCATGGAGAATAAAGGTTAAAATTCTAGCAAGGAAAGGTATGAGAATAATGTGCTTATGTTCAATTTTATTTAAGTTATGTTGCTAGTTACTTTACCGCAGTATTTGAAATATCATATACATAATTATGGGCCACCCATATATATATATATATATATATATATATATATATATATATATATATATATATATATATATATATATATATATATATATATACTAGGCTGTATCGTCCCGTGACAATGATGTCTCGTCTCG
Organism: Thermobia domestica; assembly: GCF_964235325.1. Classification (NCBI taxonomy): domain Eukaryota; kingdom Metazoa; phylum Arthropoda; class Insecta; order Zygentoma; family Lepismatidae; genus Thermobia; species Thermobia domestica. The sequence continues at coordinate 256,543,934 of NC_137454.1, forward strand.
GAAAAGGTGTGTTTCTAGTGCAAGAGCTCCGTCTCGTCTCGAAAAGTCTGTCTCGTACAAATCCTAGAGTACACTTATTTAACACTTCTTCTAAAAAATATTGTTAGTTGTCATAAAAGAACAGGGTACATTGACGGAAACATTTTGAGTTCATTCATTTCACTTTTACTGTATTGAATGATAAGTGCTGTTTCATAAACAACACTGAAGAATTAACGTAATATATTAACCCGCATGTGGGAAACTAACTAACGTAAGTGAAAAACTACATGTCCAAGAACACGAAATGTTGTTGTTTAGAAGGTCAATTGCATGAATTCATTCTTAGCAACGTTGCAATTTCAAAGAAAGGGAAAACGAAGGGAAAATGTGAAGGAACTCGCTCATACAGAAAACAAAATAAAATGACTATCATTATATCAAGTTAAAATTTCACTTTCTATCGTTGTTGCTTTTCTCTTTGAAATCATCAATGTCTTCACCGATTCAATTGATATGAACTTGGTTTGGAGGAGACCGCTTTTTAAAACATAATTACAAATGGACTTAATGGACAGATAAGCTTATTAATTTTTTTCCTGAAAAAAAAAAATCAGGATGTTACCGTGTTGGTCAAGGTTGCTTTTACCATGCAATTTTTTTCCTAAAGGAGTAAGCACTCTTGAAGGACAATTGCGGGAAGAAGATAAGATCTCGAATGACATTGTGCATACCTATCTTTATGTCAAGGTTTTCTCTATTACACTTTTATTTTATTCTATAGACTACAAAAATTAGAAATTTTTACTAACTTTCTTTTTTGAAACTTATTTTCGGATTTGCACACGTCTCCGTTTTAACAGAGGATCCATTGAAACTATCGACAAGATCCATCATTTTATTGTAGGTAGCGTCCCGACATTTGTTCCGGTTTAGGTAAATTCCAGGAAATATGATCCCACTGAATGGCTCACTGAAGATAAAACAGCTTTATTTGTCTTAATATGTCTAGTCTCGATAATTCATTGTCTGTGACATCAGTACATCATATCATTGAAATACTAGACTCTTGCTTCACTTCGATTCGCAATCTTTGCGGATATTCATGCATCGCGGCATGTACAATCCTGATATCTACTTCAATAGGCTACTACCCTATGTGAAGGAATTGTTGATAAAATTTGACACTTTGTCTGTTAACGCATGCTTTGTCTCCAAATATATTTAAACTATCTCACAATTTCTAGTCCAATGGTTCGGGTTCAGACTAGGGCAGCGGATTTTAAACTATGGTCCGTGAATCATTGAGGTCCTTCAGCGCAGGCTTTTGCAGCCTATTTCATATCACAGCTCCTCTATAATCACATCCTTTTGCCAGCAAACCCCATAAGTAATTTCAGATTTGTGAAAGCTTTTTGATTACTGCTGGTTATTGCTTACACTTGAATATGTGTATAGCCTTCATTTTGAATATTATTTTAATAATTATGCAGTTATATTTGTATTTTTCTTATATTTCAATATGCAGCTTTTCATCAGTTTCATTCTTCGTTTATTCCTTTCTTTATATTAAAATTTTGTTTAATATTCTTAAAATAAGAAATCAAAACAACCTTTTAAAAATATTTTTTTTCCGCTACTAGATCCTATTTATATTTATCCCTTTATCACATCCTTTCGCGAGGCTCATGTATTCCTCTCGCGAAATACTTTGATTTAGTGTATAGTCGGGGCTCAGCAAATCAAACTAAATTTTACTTAACTTCATTATATAAAAAATACACATATAATAATCATGTTGTGCAATAAAAATAGATAATATTTTTTTCATGTATACGGTCTATCTATTTTTCACTGAACAAATTGATACAATGTAAAGCTTAGCGCTTACATTATAAAATTGACATTGTAACAACTTGTTCAGTGAAAAATGAATAGATTCTACACATGAAAATGTCTTATTACCTTCTATTAAAGAAAGTATTATGTATTGGGTAAAATGCACATCATCTCAAAGAAGTCCTCGAAATCACGAAGTTTAAGAACTAGTGGGGTATAGAATTGCCACTCGTTATGCGTGATGAAATGCGAAGCTTTGCCATGAATCTACATTCTTGCGTAATCCGGCATTTATGAGCGGGAACGAAGTTCTATATTGGAATAATCAATTTTGATTTCTGGACATGTTATCATTCAGTGACTTTACAACACCTTCCAACAAATTCTTTAAAAAAAAAAAAAAAAAAAAATCCGTTTTGCATTCTTTTGCAGTATTTTCAATAGGATTTCTAATGTTATAAGATACAGTGTGTACACTTCTGCATCAACTTCTTCGTACTTGAGGTCACAGATTTTACCATTATAATTGTTCCTTCAACTAACAGTAACTGTCCCATTTCATTGACATTTTCTTCACAAATAACGCACAGTTGACCATCCTGTAACTGTGAAACATGTAAGTATTTCAGTATAAATAAATCTGGTGAAAGTGCAGTGTATTCGGTTGGCATTTTGATTTTACTGACACTAGCTAAACAGAGCGCCAACTTTTAATTCCCTCAGCTTCCAATTCTACTTATTCTTGAGAAAAACCGTTTTAAGGTCTTTTGTGTCAATTAGTGCTCTTAATAGTACTCAAACGGTTGAAAATAAAGTACTTTCGCATCTTAAGATTATTCATTTCTCCAGTTCATACCTTTTCTCAATTATTCGAAAAACTTTTCATTTTGAGTAATTACATTTTGAACATTAATAAATAATCAAAAAAATATAAATGTTTGAATATTCAAATACAGAAATATTCGAATTTTAATATCGCTCATATTTACAGTAACATAGCAGCCAAACAATAAAACTGTCAAAATCTCCCTAATTGACAATAATAATAATAATAATAATAATAATAATAATAATAATAATAATAATAATGAGGCACATAATTTTTGTGTAATAGAACAGGTATATTTTACGTATTAACTGGAAAAGAAAGAGCCACACCTCTATTTTTTTTTTTTTATTAATTACGTGATAGTTTCCTGCGGTAGGGTAATTTTCAAGGTTCTCAGCAGACAGTTATTTTTCGTTACTCTTCTTTAACTAATCTTTGACCTTGAGACAGAATATTCAATTAATGTAAGAGAAAACAAAGTTGATTATTACTTAATTTAATAACGATGGAAGTGAAATGAATCACTGAGAGTGTTATTTCTTGGACGGGAGAAATTCTTAATTTCGGAAGTGTGGATTTGGATTTTCACTCACGAATTTTTACGCTCTCCGGATGTCCGTAAACAAGTTTTAGTTCTCTCTCTTATACTTTTTTTTTCAACTTTCGAGGAAACTGGAAAAGAAATTTCAATATTCCTATGCGATGCAATGCAATAACACATACCAATCTTCTCCTACCATCTGCAAGTACATTTTAGTACATAAACTACCTACATATTGCTTTTGCAATCCCAATTACGGACGTATGCAGAAGATGGGTTGTGGGGATTCAGACCCCTGAAATACTTTTTTTTTTTTTTTTTTTGTAAATTTAGTCTAATTTAAGGGATGATTTTACAAATTTTAACATAATTTATCTTCATATTGAATGTGGAACTCCCCGAAAAGCTTTGGAGCTCCCCGAAATAAATTCTTGCGTACGTGCCTGACCACAATTCATCCCACTTAATAACTTAATTTCACCGGAAATGGCGCTACTTTTATCTTCCCTCGCGAGAAGTATATAGTTAGCACCTACTTCGAAATGGGTTTTTATTGTCACTTTGATTGAAATATGTACCTTAACGGCGAAAACGTGGATTTAAAATGTATGACAAAAATAGAGCATCTCACAAGCCCCTCAAGTTAGGAAGACGAAACATCATAATGGACGGTGTTAAGGTAAAACGTCATAAGCCTCATTTCCAACTTTTTTCAGGAGAGCAAAAAAAACAACATCTAACTTCCATTTACATCCTTGCAAGACACAAGTATAAAAAGTAGTTTGTTTGTCTTAATAATACACACAAGCTTACAATATTTTTCTCACCTATGGTCTGACCTATAGTGAGCTAAATGAGATAAAAATCCACATTTTAAATTTTTTGACGGTTACGACCTTTTACCTTAACGCCGTCGAATAACTTCCACATTTCAAAAAGAAAGAAAGAAAGAAAATAAAAAAGAGAGATAAAACATATTAGCAATTTCGAAAGATTCTCCTTTTATTGAGGTAAGGGTCAATTTCTGTAATATTTTGATGTCGAATTTTTCCTTCTTAAAGTAGCTAAAGTTTGGAGATGGTATCCGTATAAGTGGGTAAAATGAAATCTTCAACATTAGCACTTGGGTGGAACTTGGTTTTTAGCATTGCACTTTGATTGAAATGTTTATGTAAAAAGGTAGGGGATTTCAATTTTTGGCAAACAATAAGGTCTGCACTTTTTGAAACGAATTAGGGAGGAGGTCTAAATATATTTTTCGATTTTTTTTTTTTTTATAAATCTATTATTTCTGTTCGAAGAACGAGAATTTCAGGTAGTCATATATAAAAGTAATTAGAAATGCTGTTGAGAAAAAAATCTACACCGAATTGAAACTGTAATCCTATTGATCAAAATGGTCAACAAGAAAATTTTTATTTGTTTACGAGCTTATTGTATGCGACATCCAAACTGATGTTTGAATTTGAGCTCTGCTTTCGTGTCCACTAATCCACTTACAGCGACATTTCCAATACTATGATGTGGGAATAGGATTATTTGACTAAGATGCTGTATATTTTAAGCGAGTTGATAACCTTATCGACATATCGCAATATTCGCTCATCAAAAGTAAATTTCTAACCGGAGGTTTTGCAATAGCGCATCGCAATCTCATTGATTCACACCAAACGGTTGTAGATCTCGTAGCTAAATTTGTTGATGATTATTCCAATAAGCAATACTTATAAAAACATACTAGTATATAGTACCTAAACTTCAATAATAAGTTCTGTACATTTACTTTGGGAATTGTGTAACAAGGAAGCTGTAAACACCTTAGTTGTATAACGAAATAAAAGAGATAACGTAGACACAACGCTACAGAAATAAGTTAGGAAGCATTCCAGCAAGAAAAAACATCGTAGCAGTTTCATAACAAAGTCTGAGCTAAGCTCTATGCTGCAACTAGGAAGTTCATAGAGCTTGGAAAATGAAGGATCTTAAGGTGTACCGAGAGTTAGCTCGGGAATCAGAAGCTAGGATAGAAAATGTGAAGTTGGTTGAACTAGATATTCATCGCAGGAGATACAACTTTAAGTACATTATATTACATTTATAGCTTTTTTAAAACATTATCCACGTTTATAACGTTGTGACAGCTATAATGGTTAAAACTTTGTTCCATTACTATCAAATATTCTTTGCTAGACAAAGCTATTTGATTATTCTGTGACGTAATGTCAAACGCATCTTAAATGAATTTAGAATAAAAATTTCATTTCTAAAATCTGAAGAAATTGTCTGATCATAACTTTCTAGTTGTCATACGTTGCAAATTTCACACGAATTACACTCTGTCCTCCGAAAGTTAGATACACTTTGGCTTTAAAACAATTTATACAGACATTTGTAGCACACGCTAATACTTTCGAGTGACGTAACCGTTAGCGTATACCTTGGATGTACGTAGTTCTAGGTTAAATTTCTCATGGATTAACAGAATTTAGCTGTTGTCTTAAAGCTGCAAGATCACTGGAAGTACTTGAATTAAGAAGTAGTGTAGTCCAGCCTAAAAAAACCAGAAATACACAATAGCGAAGAAAACCGATGTATTGCCATCACTTAAGATCCTATTAAAACCGTCCAGAACGGCCATAGCCCTTCACTGTCTGTAATGCCAGCGTATTTAGATTATTCAATATCTTTAAAACTAATATTTATATATAATCATCAGCTAAAGTACATACTTCTCCCTCATTAGGATCAGACAGTAGAACTTACAAGATTATACTTTTAGTAGGTCTGTCCGTTGTTCCAAACGATAACTCTTGATCAAAAACTAATTTTTAAAATGTTATTTTCTTATTTCTTTATGTAATGGGCAGAGAGAGAGAGAGCAATTATTTCGGCTGAGTTCGTTGATGGAGTTAATCCGTTAATATCTTCACGGGTAACGATGACTTTAATGTTGGCTATCCATATCCTTTTTAAAATCTATAACACTCTCTAGCTTCTATGCAACCTGCACAATAGCAAAAAGAATTCTTGATGGCCTATGATAAAAGGATGCGTAGAAAAGTGACGATAGATATCCCTATAGGGAATCACACGATCCTTTTTGCTGTTTTTAGCATAGTTTATGTGTTCTTTTATCTATATCATTGTAGCTATGAAAAGTTCTTTTTGAAACCAGTGTTGACGTCCACACATTTCGAATTTATGGTTAAAAAAGAAGGAGGAAATGTATGGACTTTTGCTCCCAACTTTGTTACTTAATATTGTATTAATTTACTCTTTACTTTTTTCCGTATTTCTTTCAGAAGAAATTCATTTTACATATCATGTCATTACGTTAATGAAACTCTACTTTTGTTTTGTGAGATCGCAATTAGAATATGCGACTCTGTCTTGGTCACCAAAAGCACAAAAACACATAGATATGATTGAAAGAATACAATCGAAATTCTTGAGATTACTTGCTTATAGAAAAACTGGTATGTATCCAAAATACGAGTCATATTCAGAAATAGTATAAAACTTCAATATGAACACGTTGAAACAACGGAGAGAACATACGGATTTTTTATTTTTACACAAATTACTACATGGTAAAATTGATTGTCCCAGTCTTACTTCGAAGGTTCAATTGCATGTCCCATCAGGTAAAACCCGCGTAGGAAATAGCAGTACATTTTACTGCAGAAAGGCAAGAACAAATATCCTCGCTAAGTCTCCTATATGGAGAATGAGTGCTTCCTACAATGCAATTGAAAGAATAACTGCTATAGATGTTTTTGGAATGTCGGAGACAGTATACAAGAATAGCCTTAAAAATATGTGATAACTAGCAGCGTTCACCCCGCTTCGCTGCGGTCACCCCGGAACGCAATAAACTTTGTTACTTAGATAATTTTTACTTTTTCGCTTTCAAGTGATTTATAGCGCCTGTTAGTTATGTTAACCCGCCGAGTCACAGGGTCATGCGGGTTGCATATAAATACGTTTATTTTTATACCTATGATGAACTAATAACAAAGGATTTGTACGTATGGACACCTGAATGGTCAATTATCTCAAGACACTGGTAATTGAAAATTAAAGTGATATGATAAAAACCATCTAGGGTCCACATCCTAACAACCCCCCAAAAATGAAAGAAATCGGTTCACCCGTATTAGCGTGATGAGCGGACAAAGGATTTTGTGCGTTCTCTTTTATATATATAGATGAAAATATATAAATGTATAACCTTGTTTAAATCTATATATATAACTAAGGGTAAATGTATTTGTAAGGAACAACACTGTAACTGGGCCTAGAGCCTGTTGTGTTGAATAAAATGAAATAAAAATAAAATAAAAATGTGCTTAAAATATTGAACTAACTTCCTAAAAAAAAAAAAAAAAAAAAACCTTCACGGATAATTTTTATATACAAAGAAGAGTTTGTACGTACGTGTATAAACTATTTTCCCCCCTGGTTTCTCAAACTGTGCGCTTTGGCTGACTTAAAAAGCGCCAAAATATGTTGAAGGAGTTTCATTCATATCGTACTTAGCCTACGTTATTTTCGAGCTCGACAATACTTTACAGATAAAAAGTAAGTACTGATGTGGAAAGTGATGACTGTACACAGTACAGTATTTAACTTAATTCCAGTATCCAAGAAAGATTTTCAGTGAACAGTAAGCTCCTCTAAGATTGCCATATTTTTCAAACAGATAAACAGGAAGATTTAACGGCTTTTAGTGAGAGTGAGGAAGGGTAGAGTATAAATATTCAGACGTCGAATAATTTAAGTTGGAAACTAGACTAGTTTCATTAAAAATAATTGCAACAAATAAAACAAAGCAGAAAAAAGTGTATTACAATTCCTGGTAGGAACTTAATTCTTATCGCACATTAAGTTGTAAGTCCTTGTATCATTTATCCTTGGTGCTGACAGGAACACTGAACCCTAATCTCACTAATCAAGTATTATATTACACCAATTTTTGTTGCCTTTTAATTGTATTTTAATGAAGACTTTGCATCTCTTAATAGTATTACATCCTCTTTTATACATTCAAAAATTCCTGCAAGACATATCGAAATTCACAACACTTAGAATTTTGCTTTTATTGGATCACAATAGTTTCTGTATCTGACGTCAGTATATCGAGATCAATCTAAACTGCTATATGATCGAGACTGTGTTGACAGATGAAGGCTAAGGTTCTAAAACTAAATTATTCTTACAGCATACGGTTGTAGTATCCTTTAGATAGATTATAAAACGCAACCTCTTGCATTTTCTCTCTGAATGCCAAGTTAGATCGTTGGATCATGTTATTAATAGTGAGTGAGAAATCAAATCAATTCCTCTAATTTAAAAAATCGCACTAACTTAAAAAAAAACATTTTTAAAGTGCCCAGGTCTATCATATCTTTTATTTATTAAACAAATAGAAGAAATCATTTTACAGGAAAAATAATAACATATAACGTAAAACGTACGAGAGACTAAGATATGGGAATCCTACTGCTCATCTCTCCCACTAATTACGACAATATACAATGATGTCATGTTTGTATCCTCAAAACGCTTTCTTATGAATATGCATTCACGCTTTTTTAAAATTAAATTGTTTGTAAAGTTAAAATACGTATTTATTTAATTTTTATGTATATGTATACCATTTTCCTAATGCTCCGTGAAACGAAAGTGTGTATGAAGCACTACCCTACATTAATACACTACTTTAACATCATCTTAGTGTATGAAATAAGTCGTAATCGTAGAATCAATTCAGGCCAAAATAATCTATGAATGTGATCACTGCGCAAGCAAATCTGGGATAACTATCTTGTACGAAAACAGACAAAAATCCACTGCTCATCTTACCCGAAATACATACACATAGAATCCAGATATATTTATCGAATACTTCCGTAAGATTTTATTTTACAGATACAATTTCCTTTCACAGTAACCACTGCCAATGAATCAGTTCAAGAATGTTTAAAACTTCTATGTATTACAAATAACAATATATAGTTTCAAAGACTGGTTGAATTGAATGAACAACAACATATAACAGTTTAGAACTGCTAGTACTGCCGTGTAAGTTTGTACCTAGTTATTTCATGAGTACTGTCAGAGATTTAAAAATGAAACATAGACACAATGTCGGCGATATATTGATATCCCTTTGCAAGACGATACATGGAAGAGTGGAACATGAAGAGCACAAATCAGTTTTCAAAACATTCACCTTGGGCCTGGATTCAGGCCCGGAGTCTGGCAGGCCACTCATCAATGGAATTACGAACAATGTCGATGGTGAAGTGGCGGACTGCCTTGACCATGACGCAATTCAGGAATTCCATATTAAAGTGTTTCTTCTTGCAGACCATTGGGTGAAGTATTGACCACAGTTTCTTGTCGAGTGGATTCAGCTCAGAACTGCTAGAGGGGCAGTCTGATGTGAAGATAAAGTCTGGGACATTGGTCCTGACCGTGCCTTGTGCGCAGGAGCAAAATCTTGTTGGAAGCTTCATGTTGGTTAGGGAACATCATGGTACTAAGTGGTTTCACAATGGGCTCCAACATTGTAGTTGATACATGGTATCCGATGTCTTCACCCCTTGTTCACAAAAATGGAGTCGTTTAATCAGACCATGACTGATGCAGGGTGATGGAACCTTTGCACTCTGGAAACATATTCATCAGCTTGCACTCACTGATGATCATGTGTACACAAGGTCATTTTGAGCATTAAATAACGGCTCAGCTATGAACAGTTTCCTGTCAGAAAAGAGAGTTGCCCTGTAACCATTCCTGCGTAACACTTGAGGAGATGTTGGGCTTTCATCACTCTCTGTTTCCGTAACGCAACAGTTAGGAAGTGACGTGTACATTTTTGTATGTTTTGAGTCCCAGGTCCTGATTGGACACTCGTGACATGGTTGATCTCGAAATGATTTCTCGGAACATTATTGATTTAAGTCGTGACAAGAATTCGCCGAATTCTTCCAGCTATGACTTCAACTGCATGTGGTGTCCTCACTGTGCGCAGTCTACCACTATGTTCCCGGTCATTAACACTTTTCCTTTCATTGTAACGTTGGATGATGAAGTAGACAAATCTTTCACCAATTTGCAGGGATTTCAGGTGACGAAGATCAGTGGTGGTGCCATATGCACCTTGTGTAGCACTATGACTGCAACACGATTTTCATAGCCGTCCCACTCCATCGATACACGTACTCACTCTCAAGCATCTCACCATGGAATGAACAGTTCAGGGACTCACTTCGCCCACGATACCCGGATCGCAGCACTCACTCATACCTAGAATGATCAAACGGCGGGCAAAGTCTCTGACAATATTTATAAAATAACTAGATATAGGTCAATATTCTTTAGGCGATTTTTTTTTCGTTTGTAGTTCAACTTGCTTATCATCGTTCATTTGTACACCTAATTGTTGTCGATAGTATGCAGAACAAAAAAATATAACGTAAACTGTAATGGAAATTTGAAGATAATTAATATTAGATTGTTATATGCCCTGTGTTACACTTATATTGTTAGCAATTATAATAAGTCCAGTTGCTAAGAACTAATTTTCATGCAATAAGTTACCATTCTTAAAATTTCGTTATTTCACAGAGACGTTGTTGGTGGAAACCAATTTACTCGTATATCATAGACTTTCACTCGTAACCAAGATAGGAATAAGCGCCTTAGAACAAGCTTCTCTGCAAAGCAATCAAGATCAACCAAACAATTAATAGTTGAGAAGAGAGATAACAGAAGGAATTGAAGAAGTTGCGCCCAGTTTGTAGTGCTTTCTATCTGCTCTTTGTGCTCGAATGCCTGGTAAGTTTGATTGCTTGGTTGAAATTTAGCACCGAGGCACCAAGGCTATGAACCTACAGTTTAAGGTGGAATCAGAACCTATGTCATACGTTCAAATCACAAGGCTCTCTCACCAGTAATCAAGACCTGGACTCCATACACCAAAGGCGTGCGCCCTAGCCTCTAGACCAGCGTAGAGGATTTGGTGTATTTGGAAAGTAAAGAGGTTTACTATGTAAGATATTGGAACTGGGCCTATGATCTATATTGTGTCCGAGAAGACAATGCATTATGTTTTAATATTAACTGGATGATATTTTAGGGTTATTAGTATTTTTAACTATTGTTTTTGACATTTAATTAGTATAAAGTAGATATTTTTTTCCCTTTCAGTTACTTGGTTAATTGGTTGATTTAGATTTTAGTGTCCCGCTCAACACCGATGCTATATAATACGTGCATCTATAGCCATCGATATATGCTACAGTTTAACGTGGGATTTGAACCAGAAGAGTTCCCAACGGGAATCGAATCCGAGTTTCCCACGCCGAAGGTGCGTGCACTAACAACATAGCCACAAGGGAGTTCTTTCCCTTTCAGGAGAGCTGTCCAATGCTATAGTTATATGATGGTCTACCAATTAGATTATAAGGTGAAAATGTTCTAACTGAAACTCTCACGTTGTTTTATTACATATGTATTCTTTATGTTAATTTCCGTTATCTCGGGAACTCATTTATGAACTGAACGGAACAATTCAAGCAATGTTTTCTTTGAAGAGAAATTGAATCAATAGTCAAAGAATAGCCGTTGAGGTTTTCATATTGTTTTCCTTCCCTCGCCGTTAAAAGCTCTTTTACACTTATAGAACAAGGTTTCATATTCTCGTTATATGCGATGTCACACTTTTTCGCTAAAATAAGATTTAGGCAGAAGAAAAAAGTGAGAAAATTGAACAGTAATTTTGCAAGCACTGTATACAGTTCTCTTTACTTATTTTCGTGTTACATGATAATTTCTGAAAACAAGTTCATTTCGCAAAATTAGATATAAGTGTATTAATACCCTCAATGATGAATGCAGAATTTGTTTTTAAGATACGAATAATCATATCTGATTTGATTCAGTTTGTCTTAGGGTAAGGATAAAATACCTGTTTCCTGACTTCGGCTGAGTTACAGTGCTGTAAATGTTGTAAATTTATTTTTAATTTTTTTAATGCTGCCGAATTGGAGTGTGTGGTCATGAGGTCGATCTCTCGTGCGGGTACATAGAGTTCGATCTACGTTGAAAAATTTTGGAAAAGAAACTATTTCTTTCTCTGTCCAGCAACTCTTCAAACCAGCCTCTCCATATAACTTGTATGGTAAGTACAGTTTACTTATGGGAGTATGCCAACTATAAATTAATGAAACTTCCTTATAAGGTTTTATATTAGGAAATAATATGAAGTCTTCTATATTAAATGCGGTCACTAGGTTGATCCTGATGCAAAGTACGTCATTGAAACTTAAGGGGATGTTAAGACAAACATTAGAAAATGTTTAAACCAGTTGCAACTAAATTTTGCACTAAAATTCTATAAATTAAGCAGGAAAAATATATTCTAATCAAGTCATATCCAGGTGTATACCTAGGTATAAAGAAGAATAGAGCTAGGAGCAAGTTTCAAGCCGAAATTATTTTTTGTTGTGGAAAAAGAGTGACACATATGGTTATCAGGATAGTGGAAACGTGAAGTAAATGCAACTTACCAGATTAATATGGCAATGGACCACCTTTCGCCCTGAGGACACCTCTGATGCAACATAAATGGACTCATAACTATCGTGAATGGTAACAAGTCTGAGGATTGAGAGGGCCAGTAGATAGTTCAACGTCATCCCGATATTCCTCAAATCGGGCCGCAACAGCTTCAGTTGTGTGAATGGGCACATTATCATCCTAGAATATGACGTCATTGCTGGGAAACATAGAAATAATCTGGACTATAAGATACACATGGTCCTCTAAAATAGTGTCATAATCATGTCCAGTGACATGACCGGTAAGCTTAAGCACAGAACCCACTGAAAACCAGGATATTGCAGTCCACAGCACCACAGAGCCGTCGCCATGTTTCATACTTGGACGGAGACACTGCGGTTCATAAGCTTCTTTTGCCCCTCCCCACCACAAAACACGGCTTTTTTTTTTTTTTTTTTTTTTAATAAGGTGAACGATGAATCATCCAACCATATTAAACATTTTCTGCCATGAGCGGTCCATGTTGCATGTACCTGGAAACATTGGTCTCGTGCTAAAGCGTGATGGTCCCTCATCAACAGTATCGGTTTTGCAATCCGACACCATATGTCCATATCATGAAACTCGTGATAGTCTACAGTATGATTAACGACATAGGCTGTTCCTCCACCACTGTCACGACACAGTCAGCTTTAATGCTTGGCGAGACTTGTTACTGAGGGCTTTCTTCTGACCACTATCCCTCCTCCCGATGTGATTTTGCCGTGAGGTTTGTAGGCTGTCGTTATCTTGGACACTGTCCCTAGCGCCACATCAAACACACTTGCCACTTTCGTTACGCTCGCACCATATAACCGAGCGCCAAGAATTTGCTGTCTTTGGAAATCAGAGTGGTTGTCAATTTTACACTATCACCGGCTGTTCAGTTCACTGCACACTGTCATTCGATTCGACTGCCCTTACGTAGTACAGAGTTTGCCCTGACACACCACCACCAATAGACCGGTGCTGCTTTGACGTTTGATTATTCCCAACTCTGAGATCTAACGCGTTTCCAACTGCATGTGTTTCCATTATTTTGATTACTATCTGTATATCGTTAAAATGTATGAAAAAATGCATCATGGAATTGAACAGATAATGGCATACCGGCATAGAATTGAGCTAATATTTGAATTACGGAATTCGTAATTTTCCATTTTTTAAAGGATTGGATTGTTTAGAAAATTGGTAGTTACTGATGTGAGCCACCGAAGGCGGAGCAAGGCGCCAGGGTTTGACCCCTTTTTCTGTCATAATTAGTAATAATCAGTACATTGTTAGTGATTCCTTCTACTTTCTTAGAAAATTTTTAGTATGAACGAAGGGTTTATCCAGATAAGTTTTGGAGAGGGGAAATTTGTCTAATAAAGACAAGACCCCTTATATTAGAAAGATTTACAAGTTTAAAATTGAGTGAAGATGAATTAAAAGCTCGACTATCACCAACACATAGTACCATGATTATTGTATGTATTCAACAGAGTTGCCACCTTCAGAAAACTAAACTATTGTTTGTCATGTTTAAAATTATTGTACATTACAAAATATTATCTCATATTCGTCATGCATGTGATAATTATAGAAACAACAATGCTACTACTAATAAAGCAACAATCTAATGTAAATAAAATAAAGAGTTTGTTTGTGTGTTTGTCTATCTGTGTGCGGCCTGAGACCAGACGAGTGGATCGAGAGTTACGAAATTTTGGTCACGGGTACCTTGGTGCAGGCCGAAGATCAAGACGAAGCGTTTTTTTCTTTTAAATCGGGGGAGGGGGGGTGTTTAGTAGAAAATGACCGATATTGGTGTCAAATTCATAGTTTTCGCGGTCACTGAGAATAATGGTGAAACTCTGATCGCATTAAATTCCAAATTCACTCCATTCGGCTGCGGGCCAGGGTCAGCGGGGGGAGGGGATACCGAGACGTATAAATAATCCAAATTTACTGATATTAGTGTCGAATTCGTAGTTTTCGCGGTCGCTGAGATCAATGCTGAAACTCCAATTGCATTCACCCCATTCGGCTGCGGGCCGGAGGTCACCGGGGAAGGGGGGATACCAAGACATGTAAAAGTAATTCAAAGTGACCGATATTATAGTATTCGCGCCGAGTCGTGAAGCTTGGGCTCTAAACCAATCATAGAAATATTTTGCTTGAGCTCCAACACATCGGAAAACTTCGGTACAATTCGTGGAGCCGCTTCGAACAGCTGAAATTCACCAACAATGTTGCCAAACTTTGAAGACATAGTAAACGAGTATATAAAAAGGCATTTAAAAATTGTCAATAATAACACTACACAACAATAACTACTGTAACAACTATTCTAAAATAGTAACAATAGCACAGATAGTAACAACGAAAATATAATGCAACAAAAAAGAATTAACAAAACGGAACTTGACGCCAATCCGACAACACTGTACTCTCAGGAGATGTTTTCCGTGTAGCGCGAGAGAAGACACTTACAAAATTTTATGGGTGGGGATTGACGACTGGAACACACCCTCGCGTTCTATTGGGTGGTGAAATCGGTAGATCTAGGTCAAGCTTCACGACTCGGTGCGAGTACTATAGTGCCAAATCCATAGTTTTCGCGGTCGCTGAGGTCAATGGTGACACTTCCATTAGCGATGACTTGCACATTCAGCTACCATTATATGCGAACCGGGGGTCAGCAAGGGGGGATACCGAGACATATAAAAATAGCCCAAAATGGCCGATATTAGTGTCAAATCCATAGTTTTCGCTGTCTCTGAAATGAATGGTGATACTCCCACAGCCGTTGACTTCCACATACAGCCCCCATGCGACGAATGGGTATATTCAGCTAGAAACTTATCTAGTAATCTTCATTTTGAGCTCCAAATCGGTATCACTGTCCTCACCATTTTAAAAAATCCTTATTAATACTATTCTGAACAACAATATTTTCACCCCCTCGAAAACGTAATTGAATTTAAAGAATGAAGGGTTGCCATTTGTCAATTCTCAAATCGTTATTGATTTATTTTAGCGGGAATGATTGTTAAAAAGCTCAGTGTGTGTGTTGTATGCACATCTACAATTTATTTGCACATTCAAAAACTGCAAAGTAAAGCTGTAAGTAACGCAAAAGAAAATTTATTAGGCATTAAGGCTTAAATTATCGTATATCACGATAAATTATCGTATGATTGTCAAGCCTGAAACGGACTGCACTGTGAAGGCTCCTCTTGTGTGGTTAGTCTGTGATCACCCAACTGCACCAGATTCAAGTCCAGGTCGTAGTTCGAAATCTATATATACAATATTAATAGTAGGTACCGTCACAAAAGGATAAAAATTCAAACTGTTATTTTGTCGAATCTTGTTTGATGTGTTCGGTGCACAACGAAATCAAGTTCACTTCTGGTCAATTTGGGCATATTTCATCTTTAAAATCTCTATCTGAACTTCCTTTCAGAGCTTAAAGGATTAATGTCCAGATATTGTAAGTTACTATTATAGTGAAAAAAAAAAAAAAATCGGTGTTAACTTTTCTGTGTATTTAAGCGTGTCCTACAAAGTTTATCTTTTTCTTACAACTATGGTAACTGGACTTGATTTCCTTGTGCTCTGAATGCCCCATTTGTTTCTTCTATCCATAATGCCCACCAAACGAATCTATCCAGGAGCCATGGTACAGGCGCCTTTGAAATAACGCATTTCTATGTTCTTTTTCGTAAGTATTTAATTAATAAAGTTATGTTAAATCTAATTTCTTCTAGAAAAAAGATTGAAAAGCTTTGATTATAATTTAATAACTTAGTATATCTATCTACAAGAAAAGAAAATGAATAATCTAATTCAAACGAAAGCAAAGAAAATATAAATGAAAGAGTTACGCAAACAATCTAATTTGTCACGCAAGCCAATCTTTTAATTCATCAGCAACAAATTGGAGTACGTCAATGTGCAATGAGTGAATGTCCCGAGGAAATAAAAAGTTACAAAGTGACGTAAAAGGAAATTTATATTCTTGTAAATACATGCAACTGACGTAACTAATCCTTCTCAATACTCTTCCTAGAAAGGTGTAGCATTCCAATGGATCCACAATTAGAACTGATGACAAAGGGACTGGCTACTAGTAACCGGTTCTGGTTCTTCAGGTTCAAAATTCGTCTGGACTAGTTTTTCAGTTTTTTTTTTTTTTTTAAGCAAATTGATTCACATCAGAAGAAAGAAAGATTTCCCGCCATCTTTCAATGGAATATCAGGTTTTACCTCTTAACAAAAAAACACGTTTTATTATATATAATTATACACATGAATGTTGTTAAGACTCAAAGCACAAACTAGGAAACATAATTACATGTTAATGCTTCCATGGCAGAATTTCATGAACGTAGAAGTTGAAAAAGAAATGCATATAATCTTGTAACTGAAATTTCTTTATTCAAGAAACTTAACAACTGCATTATCATGTTAAAGAAAATAAACACACGCCTGTTTCGCAGAAATCCAAGCGGGAAAAAAAAATGTAGTGGTTTTCTCCCAATTTTATTGCGAAGATCAGTAATAAACGTGCGGTTCAAGAACAGCTCCTTTACTGTGTTGAAATCTGAGCTAGCTAAAATCTTTGGTAACTTGTGCAAAAAAATATACCATGAAAGTTTTATATAACTTAACTAATACATAAATATTATTATTGAAATAACTTATTCATTTATTTAGCTATTAGGTTCTATGTTATAAAATCACTGTACATTAATACAGTGGTATCCTCTAGCCTTGGAATCCTCTAGCCCTGAGCATTTCAACTTGGTGGCAACAAAGGTGTCACGTGGAAGTTTGAGTGTGTTTGATGAGGAAATGTGTGTAAATTTGTTCTCCGTTTGACTCTATGCAAGAGAGATTTGTGACGCTTGCTAAGGTAATATTAATCGTCGGACTGGCGCATGAAGATACAACTTTTCAATTTGTAAATGTGTAAAAGTAAACTTTTGTATGTATGAAGAAAGTATTTAATGTATTATACTTAAGAACTCCCCTATAAAACTAACATTTCTTTAGAATAAATCATCTATGTTTTATATGTACCTATGTTTTATAGTAAATATCACTGAGTGAGTAGGTGTCGCGTAAAATTGTGTGTGCTAATCACTTCTTTATTTACAAATATTCTGAAGTTGCTAACTCTCATCTTGGTGCGAACGGTCCTGGGTTCTATTCTCGGTGAGGACACCCGGTAGAAAAAGTGTAAAAGCGGATATTTTGGTCATTCTGGACACAAGAGCGTTTGATATATAAGCTATTTATCCACAGTTCCTTTCAGAAGTTAGAAGATTCATGTTCAAATATTGTAAATAACTCTTATATGTAAAATATGTCAAATATATAAAAAAGACAATGTTAACTTTCCCACGTACTTAAGCGTATCGTTCAAATATACAGTTGTAATTGAATTTGATTTTCTTATGCTCTAAACTCTACCTATTTTATTACACTATAAATTTAACCAATAACGGAACCATGTATATAAATAATCAAACCTTAACTACTGAATAGAGAAATTTTACAATTTCATGAAGCTCACAAAAGCCTCTGCCGGACAGATGCTTTGTTCTTTGTTCAGAATATAAGAAAAACCCTTTGGTTCTTATCATCGCTTATTATCATTTTCTAAAAGACTAGCGAAGGATAACGTATTATAGGTCTCTAGTTCATTCACGAGGGTAAAAGTTATTTATGTGGCTGACCTTATGATAGTATATTAGCTTTGTCTTTACAACATATTGCCCCGCTTGTCCTGTCAGCGTACGCGTAGTATGGTTTCATATGTTCTCCCGCTCGATTTACGTGCTAAGTTTGATTTTATTTTTTCAGCATATAGTATCTAGTATGTAAATTTAAAAACATATGGGTACCATTTTTTCTTTAATGATTTTATATTTTTGGCGTCCAACATGACCATCGCGTTTTGTTCCCTCTTGATTTAGTGCAAAGTTTAATTTTATCTTTCAACATTTAGTATTTAGTATGTAAATTTCAAAAACTGTGTGTGCCATTTTTTCTTTAATGATTTTGTACTTTTTCCAAGATGGCGTCCAATATGGACGCCGCGCCGTGTGTTAATTTCTTGTTGTAAAGATCTAATGTATCTTTCCAGTCTTGAAGTAAAAGATCATCAAACGTAAAAGATGTAATAGAAAATTACCAGTTCTCACGATCAGTTATTCCACGGTCATTGTCCTCTTCCGTTGGTTGTCTTCGCATTACATCTGACAAGAGTTCTTTCATTTCAGCCATAAAAAGCACACCTCATGTTAAGTTGAAACTGAAGCATCGCCATCTCAACGAAGAATGCTCTTCAGCTGCCATGAAGATTATGCGTGATCGATAGTATGGCTATAAGAAAAACGATATCAATGAATACCTGTGCCGATCTTGCACAGGCTTTGTTGGAGTCATTCAAAATATGGTAGTTGGTTACGATAAAGCCAGGCTAATTTTTGACAGATATATTGACAATTCATTCTTGCAAGAAGAGGCTAGGTCAAACAGTTCCCATAAATTTTTTAATCAAAGACACGTCAAATAAAGCTAGCTCCCATGAAAACCTTTTTGTAACACAGTAAGACGAAAGTTCAATTAATAAAATACCTTGGGAAAGCAGTACTAAATTCTTTTGCAGCTAGAGATTTTAATATTGTGGTTGGCTAGGAACCCAGACAAACAGCAATAAGCCAGGTTTCTTCAGCCCTAATTTAACTGAGCACACACACGAAGAAGCCGATACTTTGATATCATTCCACGTACTGGACATTATTTCTCAGGAATATGATATTGAGATAGAAGTTGATGTATTTTCACATAACACCGATGTTTTCATTTCGCTCATGGATTTAGTCTCCAACTGTTCAGTCAAACGTGATATCTATTTTCTCCTGGGAAAGGAGAAAAGAATAGAAAAATCGGTGCTTGTGAAAAGTGTATTTCGATTGGTGATACTAAAGTCAAAGGACTTCTTGACTTACATGCTTTCACGGGAGGAGACTGGGGAGAAAAGTTTTTTGGCATCTCGAAAGAGAAGTGGATTAAAATTTATCTAAGTCTTTTAGTGATAGTGATATAATAACAGCTTTTCAACGTCTTGGTGAAGAAAGCTTTGACCTATTAAGTTGCTCGCAAGCATTTGAAAAATTTGTCTGTATGACATACACGGAAAGCAGTCAATTTTATACTGTCTCAGAGTTAAAATGGCACTTATTCTCGATTAAAAACTTGGAAGAAGAGAAATTACCACCAACAATAGGAGCTCTGAAGCTACACATACACACTCAGACCGAATATAATTTCTTTGATTGCCAAAGGCTATAAATGCCCCAAACCAGTTTTACCACCTCTATCTCGAAGTGGATGGGAAACTACTAAGGACGATTCTTTAGCACCCGTAAAGTCACTTAACTCGCCAGCACCATTAAGTGTCATTAAAGAAGTGTAGATACAATGTTTCATGCACCAAAGGAAATTGCAAGTGCCTTACGAATTCTTTACTTTGCACATATATATAGACGCGAGTGCGCGTCTTTAAGTATGACCTATAGAGTAAAACAATTTTCAGTATTATATCTGCTCATTTTATTGCAATAAACGTATTACTTGACATCCACAATAGAAAAATAAATTAAAATACATGTTTCGGCACAGGCCCGCAAAGGAAAGGTAGTTTTTTGAATTGCAGCCATTTTGAAATTTCCAAACGGATCGTTCTGATTTTCACACACACTTAATATATTGTAAGCATCCATCTTCTGACCAAATTTGGTGTCAATCGGTTTATAATTGTAAAAATTAGAATATTTTAGAAGTTCAAAGGGCCACCATTTTGAAATTTTTCACCCGATCATTCTGGCTAACAAAATCGTCCGAGATATTGATACGGCTAATTTTGGTTTCAATCCGTTAAAAATTACGACAGTTACAGAGTTCACAAGAAACGTTATATAGCATGGTATATATGTATATATAGGGTGGTTTTCGTGTCAGGGTGTGATGTCACGGGTCGGAGAAAAAAACATAGACATTTTTCGGAATTTCTGACATGAGAGTGTCTGCAATAGGCATCTTCTAAAGAAATCTACCTAAAAGTATTCTAATTTTAATGAGGTAGCTATTTTGGGCGCCACCTTGAAAATGATGAAGACGTAAAAAGAAAAACTGGCACCCTAAAATTTGAAAATTTACTAACCTTTTTCTATAAATTTAAACAAAAACGTCAAACTTAGCACTCAAATCGAACGGGAGCTATAATTTCTGACATTAGAAACCTTATTAGCGTGGCTACTCTTAATTTCTACAACTTTCTGACACTTTGCCTCTCTTTGTTAGGGTTGCTTATCCTGTCCCGAATTAAGCTGGATATTCCGAATTTTGAGAAAATTTTCAGTGTTCCGAATTGCTCCTAAGAGAGACGCATTATAGGGCGGGACATCAAATTATCCAAAACACTTACAAAGTACATAACGTAAATTATGAGTGACATTTGTAACTTTCGACCCACGGAGTGTCTGTATGACTGTCAAGATATCGATATGACTCTATACGTAAAATTTTTCATTTTGGCAGCAGTGGTATCACTGCCAATGATGCCATTCTTTGTACCGGTTCAGTGGTTCATCACTTGTGTTCAACTGACCACCAATATGCGGACGCTTTGAGTTTTCTGTTTTGTGTGCTTTTGCTTTAAATGATTATTGCAATTCTTATTCATGAATATATTTCTTTCTGTTTCATGTACAAATTTGATAAGTGTGCCCCGATTTAGGCTTATCAAAAGGTGGTAATTCTACTCCTTGTACATTATTCGACTCAAACCTAATGACCATTTCGGCTAGTTGAACAAAGATCTTTGTTTATAATTATTTTAAAATGACAAAAATTTTATCAATAGACAGTATCATAAGACGCACAATATAAAATTCTATCATAAGACAGTATCATAAGGCGCATAATATAAAATTCTATCATAAGACGCGGATATAAAATTGTATCATAAGACGCATATCAGTTCGTAGGATTTTTATTTGATGTAATTTGTACTCGTCTCAAGCCATATATGTATATTCTTATATTTTTCATGTATACATGCGTACTGTAGATTGCGATGTCTCTGCCGAAGAAATACGTATTTTAATATTTTTACGATTAAGGACTATATTGTCCTTTAAAATGTTCCAATTTTCGTACTTTGGGTGTTCAAGATAACGGAAAAAATTAAATGAACGTCAATATAAAGGAATGTAAATATAAATTGCTCTATAGTTTTGCTAATCAGACTGTGGTTTTATATAATTTTTACCAACTATCTATGGTTTATTAAGTATATAGGAAACATACTACTTGCTCCCACAAATATTATAAATGCAGACGAAAAAGAAGTTTTAAAAAATCTTGTCATAGGTTAAATTGTTTATGCTTAGTTATTTAACAAATTCCCTTATTGGGCGTAGGAACATATTTTCCCCTGACCGTAACTAGATTAATTGTTAAAGTGATCAACTTCCAATAACGATCTTTGAAATATATATATGTATCGTTGCCTACAATACTTATGGTCAAGGGCAGTGGCGTAGGGAAGGGGGCAGAGGGGCCGCCCCCCAAAGAGGTCCGACAATGTACTTTGGTACTTTGATGTTTGTAATTTTTTTTATATATTTTTATGTTTATATATTTTTTGTTTGTAATTTTTCTATGTGTACCTATAACAGCACTTGGGCCCCCAAACACACATCCTGGCTACGCTACTGGTCAAGGGCACCGATCCTGGGAAGTCGGGAGGGCCAGCCCCCCAATGCTCATATGGGCCCCCATATATTTTTATGAATATGCATTTTTATTATTATATGTATTTTTAAATGAATATTCAATATTTGACATAATTTGAATTCAGTTTGTCTTCAAATCCCTTTCTTAGATCCTTGTCTGTAACCAAACACACATCTGAATCCCCCCCCCCCTCAAGTTACAGAAAAATCGGCGCCCATGCTTATGGTCCAGAAAGAGTTAAATGTATAGTGTTTCAGAGCATATTGCTTATACTCTTTCACTAGCAAGAGTATTTATAGAGGATGCCTCATCGGAATACTCATGATGTGACAACAGGGTAACACATCCTTCTCTAAATGGCAATTGGTTCCTTGTTTTGCTCGGAGCATAATTTATTTTTGTTGTCTCTTTTTCTCCTAACAAAAGTGAAAGTGAAAGCATAAGATGTGCAGATAAGGAAAAATGCAGGATGAACTAGTAGCCAAACATCACAACAAAAATACTACCCGCAGTACAACAAATATATCAACAACCGGTGTAATACACTGAACACGCATAAATTCTCATTATTTTCTTTCCTTGTTAAGCAATCCGTAGACACATCACACACGCAAGTCGTTATGTCAGTGGTAAGAAGCGGGCAGGTTCGTCTATATTGCTAGACATTGTTGTAAGGTGGTAATTTTAACTTGTTTATTTCGAGAGAAAAAAATAGGGCGTTCACAGCATAAGGAATTCAAATCCTATTTCCAAAATAGTGAGAAAAAGATGCAAAGGTGTACACTCCGTTTAAATATATAAAAGTGAATATCTTTAAAAAATTATAAGCGTTATTTACAATATATGGATATGAATCTATATTAACATGAATTTGTGAATTACTTCAGGTTTCACATGATAAGAAAAAACTAAATGGAATTAATAGTTCATACGAGATTATATACCGTATTATTTTGTTGTTATTAATCAAATTTCGCAGCATATTTCAACCTGAATATACCGAAAAAAATATACAGTATATAGAAGGAAAAAACAAAAATTATCCGCACTTTTACCCCTAACTCGCTGTATATTGAGAGCACTGGGTTTTGCCTTCACGTGTTATGTTTTATTGGTACTATACTGTTGTGCTAATGCTATAAGAGTTGATCTTAATTGTTCCACTTTGTTTCTTCTTTGCAGAGAGGACATGGCCGCTGGCAGTGTACAATATGAAATAATAGAGACCAGTGATTTGAATTTGGCATCAATTTCGCTTAGACTTTATGGAAACCAAGTTTGTTGTGGACGATTTCGTATGTAGAACCATAACTGATTTGCAGAGCACATGCGATATTATTGGTGGTCAGTGGTCCCGTAGTCAGAATCATCTCTTGAGGCTGTTGAATCTTTGCGTCAGTGCTGTTGGTTGACATTTGTCCTGCTCCCTTAGTGTCTGGTGCTTGTACAACTATTTTAAACTTTTTGCATCTATTCATATACACTTCTACGCGACAAAGTGTATTATGATGTAAATTTGCGATGAAGTCAGGCCCTAACGCACTTTCAGAGTTAAAAAAATCATATCACTGCCTACTGTTCCTCGCTGCACACTGCTAGCGAAGTGTCCATGTTTTCTTTACACCAGAAAATACAAAAAATAAGCAATTAAGGTCAAATTCTCATAGCGATATCACAATGGTATAACCTTACAACACACGAGAGCAGAAAGCTGTGTGCATAATGTAAAGAAACTTATGGTGAATGTGTGGATAATTTTTGAGTCTTTCTCGTATAATATTATATTTCATAAACCATTTTAATGAGCTTACAAAATGGCAGACGTAAAATAAAGGCTTTCAGTACGCTTTCATGGTCACCCATATATTTTGGCTGAGGTTCCTTTTGCGATTTTTGATTTGTTTCAGTAGAACACAAGAAACGAGAAATATGAATACAATTTATGGATATTCATATTTAAGTAATCGTAGTTTGAAAAAAAGTAGTATTGAAAACGTGAATGCCAAAAATGTTTAATAATGACAATAATAGTAAATAATAATATAATCAATAGGCTTAATAATTTAGCACAGATATGTTATGTTCTCGTTTTCAATCAGGAAGATTAAGTTCGATCCCTAGGACAACCGTTTTGAATCTAGGTTTTCAAGGTTACTGCCATGTGACTTTGGCTCCAACTTTATTCCAAAACATATTCTACTGTTTCTTTTGTTCAGATTTCTAATGTAAAATTGCCTTGGTATAAACTATTTGGAAGTTTGGGACTGTAATAATTACGTACTGTAAGTAATTACATGCAATCGTGTGGTTGCATCTTTGGAATGCAGATCCATAAATTTAAACTACAGTTGCTCTGAGGTTCTGAAAAGTGGATATTTGGATAGTTCATATACCAATTCCTCAGTGATGTCTTGATTCGACTACGATAGGTCCCATAGTAGTGGTGGAGCTATGAACTTTTAAAGTTCACTCATTTCACGTTTTCGGTACCCTATAGCTCCGAAACTATCCACTTTTGAGCACAGGTCCATATTAACTTTTTTTTTTTTTTTTTCATATTTTGACATGAGGAATCCGTTTCCAAAATACTGTGACACATTTATGTAACATTCTGTATATATATTACGCTAATTTCATTTGGAAACATTTTTCTCCCGTGTGAGAAACCTAAAACCATATCTATGTGATGTGTAAACGCTAATGAGATAACATTGTTAACAGTAATGAACTAAATGTTTTATGTTGCCCTAAAGGGAAAAATAATTGAAGTTTCCGGAATGTTGTACATTAAAGCGTGATACATTCCCATTCCTTCTTGTTTCTTTTATATGAAATTCATTTTCTTGTCTTTTCTTGAGTTCTGCATGCAAACTCCACTTCGTTTCATTTCGTCAAGGTCGCGGCGCCAGTCAAGAAGTAAGTATGTTTTAGGTCAATTGGTACAAGAACTGCAAGGTGTCATGTACATGTTATTTTAATTTTAGAAGTGACAGAATAGATGTAACGTCTGGAATAATAATTAAAAAGGCAAAGGGTTCGCGAGTACGGAATTAATAGCCAATATTCATTACGGTGCACTCTTCTTCACCATTACATTAGGTCATCTTTATTCTTTTCTAGATGTAACATAATCAATATGCCCCATTGTACAGTGTGTAACGGGAAATCTTTGGAGATGGTTCCTGTTCTTAAAATTGACAAAATGTTAATATAAAATAGGTCGGGAAAAGGCTTAGGAACTAGAGAAGTAAGAAAAAAATGCCGATGGCAACAATGTCAAAAAGTGATAACTAATAAATATGGAAGTACTAAATGGGGGCAAGCGTCATTCAGTGGTAGTTCAATCTTTATAATTTCTACTGATTGGTAAATATTAGATCCATGTTAAAATGTATAATCTAGTTCTAAGATCTATGTAATAATCCACGTTAAAATGTTAGAAGAAAACGAATTGCGAGAATGCACAGAAGACTGTAGAAATTAGTACAGTAATGACGAGAGATGCGCATGAGATAAGATGAGGCTGTCTCATCTCAAAAATATATACATGTCTCGATCTGTTTCGTCTGAAAAATATGTTAACACGTTGACTGCCATATGCATCACCAGTGATTGACAGCGGCCTTACTTTGCGGAGCCATATGCATCATGTGTAATTCACAGACTTTGCATAATTATATTTGAAGCCTTGTGAATCATCGGTGATGCACAAGCACATAGGTTTAAATGGTGAAATATATTCTACAACTTCAGAAAGATGTTTGGTATCTTTGGTTTCTGGCTTCTGAAAGTTTTCTTCTACAAATTATTTGATCATTTTCAAACACATTTTCTCTCAACAATAAAATTGGCCCGACGGTGCATTTTACTCGATTTCACTGTGGCAGTTAATGTGTTAAAATACAAAATTAAAAATAAATAAAATGCGAGAAATTTACATTCTGATCAACATTGAGCATATTTCGTAAGTTATGAGGGAAGCAACTGACAATCGGACAAGAAGGACGATGAACGGATTTTGACGAGATGTCTTTTTTCCTTTTCGGTTTGCCTAATTTTAAATTAACATTCTAAAATATATGTATACACTTTAGCACGTAGAAAATTCCATTAACGCAATAGTTGTGCTGTCAATGTTCACCAATGATTTCATTGGTTTTATTAAAGAAAGAACTAAGCAAGAAACCCATCTCCAAAACATTGGTTGGTTTACTAAATTATTTTGTGTTCTCTAGAAAATTACACAAAGAAATTATAATGTTATTCTTTCATTTCTATTTTGAAAACAAGAGAATTTCGTTTCACAGTGTGAAACTACGGTAGACTTCCAAACTATACGAATAAAAGAATAAGATCAAAGATATAACCTGTTACGTCCGTTTAAAGAGTCCTCCAACTCTTCCAAATTTCACCAAAATAGTCTCAAACGTTTGTGCACAAAGCAATTTTAATGTATTCAAAAATTAATTTCAAGGAGCCTGTCTAAACGACAGTCTCTTCTCATCGATTGGTGTCAAAATGATCTCAATGGTTAGTGTATTGTTTGTGTATGTTTGTCCATACAAAATTTTCGATTGTAGACAAAAGAAAGTGTGGGATATTGGCATATCAAGTTTAGACGCCAAGCTCCGCATCTCCGCAGAATGCCTTCAAAATAGTCTTAGTCACCAGCGCACCTCTTGTGCACGCTGAATTCTCTTTTGTATACAAAAAGAAGTATGAGATTTGGCGTATCTCTTTTGGGTGCTAGGCCCCCAACCGCACCGATAGCGCCAAAATGATTCGATTTGGTTTCGGGCCTTGAGTCTAGCCTAGAAAGACTGGGATGATTGGAACCAAACTTGCAGGATCCATAGCTCTTCGGCATACTATTTAAAACTAAATAAATAAACTTTTCTATTTGCATATATAAAGACTGAACAAAGGGCTTACTCCATAGAAAAAAGTCATAATGGGACAAAACTTGTAGATTTACTTTCCATGACACATTGAAAAGTAAAATAATTTTTAAGTTTTTCTTTCCGTATTTGGTAAGAGCAGAGGAGCATATTCCCTCATGTAATGCCGTGGTCCGACTCTTGATTCTAACATAGAAAGAGTGGGATGATTGAAACCAATTTGTAGGACCAATAGTTCTTCGGACTACAATTAAAAACATAATAATAACAGTAACAAAACAAATTTATCTATTTACATGTATAAGAGGGGCAGGGGACATAGTCCAAGTAGGAATTTTAAAAGAAAAACTACATATTAATTTTATTAGTCTAAAATTTTAAATTAGGTCGCATACTAGTTGATGATACACATAATGGATATACTGCCTTTTGCAAAAGATCGTGGGAACTTTGTTATTGCAACACATAGCTTTGTTTACAAATTTATATACAAAAATTGGATACTGATTATGTGCCCGTGCAAACTGAGAATATCTTGTCGTTGTTTCATTTGCCATAGTGTACAAAAGGAAAATATATTTCACAAATCTTAACTCTGCAATACGGTTTGCAGTTCATCTTCACGCGTATCGAAAATTAGGACTGCGTTAGAAGTATTTTTGAGGAAATGGCTTCGTTGTACCTTTACATACAAACCATGCTTGGTGTAATTGTATGTACCCACTGACATCTGCTATGTGGTCACTACAAGTTATTGTTTCATCAAATCCGTGTCAAATTATTGTTGCATCAAATCCGTGTCAGGACAGAATAAATGAAGCAGAGGGGTCTGTAGGAAGAAGCGCGTTAGTTAAAGTGAATATGCGAATCAATGAATATTTATTTCTTGAATACTTGCTAAATTGACTTTCCTTCTTACATGGTTGATATGATATGAACTTTGCCGGACCACTAACCATTTCTTTAATAGAAGATAAAAGTATATGAGGTGTCCGATTTGCAAGGTTTATTTCCTATAATCTCCCATATTAATGCATTCTAAACGGTCAAAATGATCATCCATTTGTCTAATTAAAAGACGAACATCTTTCACAAACTATAAATACAGACAGAAAGAACTGCAGTTTTGTTACTACTTGAACATCTCAAATGTAATTTCCGGGCGTTCAGATAGCGCGTAACTTTTGTTGAGTTTAATTTAATTACCCACAACGCCTGATATTTTCATGTATACATATTACATGCTCACTAGATTCACGGTAACTGTAACATGAACATCGATCAAGAAAGCAAACTGTGCAACGACCAGTTACCGAAGTATGGATTTGATCACTTATTGCTTGCAATCCAAATTTTAATAGCTTTGAAGTGCTATCTGACTGTAATGAAAGATGATTGGACAACATGATTATTATACTCATACTTTTCATAATGAAGATATTGATTTGTGACCCCTTGGCTATACTTTCAAGGATTCCAGGAATCCGTGAACCGCAGTTCAAAATTCTCCGATGTAATTGTTTTCGTAGTTCAGTAACCTTCTTTGGAATATAAGTACGCAGTCAAATGACATATGTGGAACAGACAGTTGCAAAACGCACTAAAACAGACAGAACGATGAAAAAGTTTAACCTTCAAATTAAATGTTCAAAAATAAAAATCGTAAATTACTTAGCGTTAGGATTTATATTTTGATTTTCCTTAGAATCGACTGATTTTATCTTGATTAATAGTCTTAGACAAATCTGGGGAAATTTATTACGTACAGTCACTTGGCCACATTTTAAATTCGGTTTCAAACTCTTTCCTCAGTCATATCAATGGAAGTACACCGAACTATATCTACTAGTGAAGTTATACAAAAGCAACATAAGTCTCAAATCTCTTGCGGATATTTTTCACAAGCATTAGTCTCATTAGTGTTTTGTGAAACAGCATCACTAATAAAGAAAGTTACGTGTTCTTGTAACACTAGTCCACGACCTTGTAGTTAATATTTTACTCTTGTAAGTTCAAGAACCACACACTCGTATATTTAGACTAATATAACAAGTGAATGAAGAAGTATCACTAGTCTAATAGTTTTAAGAAGCAAGTCCCGGGAGTCTACCAGCATCTGCAGCGTTGGCATTTGAGATTTTCCTAAAGTCCCGAATATCGCGGTATGACCTGAACTCGGTAGAAACCAACCTTTATCATATCTCCTGTAATTCCAACGGGGGCTTGCTATTTCTCGGCCCTGCCTACCGCAAGTCGTCCAAGCTCGTGCCGAGATGCCAAAAACAGGTTGAAGTACTCCCGAAACCAACGTCGCATCGAAGTCTCCATCTTAGAGTGAACTTTTCCTATAGGGTCGATAGTGTCGTAAGGCTGCCTTCAATTTACGGTTGAGGCACTCCGTACACTAACAGACCAAAGGACTGATGTAGACTGCCTGCCGAAGCACGTATGGCTATTTGAAAGGTACAACCTCCTCCGACAGGGTCTGTAGTATCCTTCCTTTATCATAATCATTTAGAAAGCTTGCTGTGGCAAGTGCACTTATCTACAGAAACCGTGGGTACCTCTTAGATGTCCAGTTGGGAGATGGGCCGAAACAGCTTCTGTTCGATAGGATCGGCAGAGAGGATACTATCTGTCTATCTCAAGTATGTTCAATGTCCGTTGTGAAGTATGACGTGTACACCATCCTCCACTTCCCGCACCTAATGGCACATGTGATTCGCCCATTTTAAAGGTTGGTCGAAGCTTTTCTCTCCCGTTAGAGACGTCGGAATCCACCAATTTCTAGGCAACCCCTAATTCAATACAGTGCTCAGTTATCACATACACTTGTCCTTTGTATCCAACGGAATGTGTTACTTGACCATCTAGGAGACAAAGGTTCTCCTCCCCTGGTAGAGGTGGCAGTTTAAGCCCATTTCTGGTCGACTCACTTTCCTGAAGTCTTATGAGCTGAGGTACCACGAACTCTTTTGGATTCAATGGCATGAATTATTCGCCATTTGAGACTGGCCGAAGTCTACTTCCCCAGTGGGAGTAATATATTCTTTCTCAAGGAAGAACAAGGGTTTGAGTGATGAAGATTC
Organism: Thermobia domestica; assembly: GCF_964235325.1. Taxonomy (NCBI): domain Eukaryota; kingdom Metazoa; phylum Arthropoda; class Insecta; order Zygentoma; family Lepismatidae; genus Thermobia; species Thermobia domestica. Next base: position 256,574,516 of record NC_137454.1, read on the forward strand.
TGATCTCACTTACTGGCGTTACGTCGATATAACAGCTGCTGGAGCAGCTAACCTATCTTGGATGGCCGCAACAGCTCTGGCTGCGCCAGATCCTCTTAGGGTAGCCACTGTGCCCAGAACATAGACTACATCCGAAAGAGTAACAGGAGGAACGTTTCGCATTGCTCGTCGTTGTGATGAGGAACTAGTTTCATAGTCCAAAGTAGACAACACTTCTTCCTCGCTTGGTATTTGCTCAAGGTCAGAGCTACGTGGTTCTGAATTACTATGATTTGGGTGATGTGAGTTATCTATGGTCCCAGGTTGCCTCCATGAGGGTCCGGGTATGTCTTCAGGATTACCATATGGCTCCATGTTGTAATTATCAGAACCTTTATATAAGGAGACCACAAAAATGATGTTTGATATTATCAATTGAAGTTTTTGTAAATTATTTTGTTTTTTTTTTTTATTTCAGAAAAGTGTTTTAGTACGTCTGAATAAATGAAATAAATCGCATATCTGAATCTATAGCTACCGTGTTGTTGTAAGTACTTTCAACAATGAAAGTATGAACATAAATGAAGCTGTAAACATGGATGATGTCTTAAGTACTGAAAATTAATATTTTCTACAGTATAATATCAGTTATTTACTAAACTAAGAGAAAAATTCTGATAGTAAAAAAAAAAAAAAAAAAAAAAAAACTTACACTTTAAATTCTTGTGAGATGGCCAATTACATGTTACATCCACAGAAAAGTGAGGTATAAGAATGACTTTATAAATGTTTGCCTCCATAAAGTAAATCTGACAATTCTAGAATACCGTAATATCCCCTTTAATTAATGATAGTTACATTGTGTGCTATAAGCTTGCTGTTCTTTAAGATAAAGTACACTTTTTTAAAAGCAGTAACGTTTGGTGACAAGACAATCTGTTCCATCGTCACAGAGACAAAAGCTCATTGTGCTTCAGGTTGCTCTTACTTTATTCAAATTTACCCAGATAGGGCTATTACTATGTGTATTGTTTTTTTTTTTTAATATTGAAAAACAAAGTGGCGGTAAAAGATTTTCAACCTATCTCAGCTATATTCAGTTCAAGTAGAAAATAGAAGTACTCAGAAATTAACATTTTTTAAAAAAGAAAATTAAAGAAAGAACTAGCTGAACCTGAGCTCTCTATATAGCGCGCCATGAGCATGAATCTCCTTGTCACTCCTCACAATATCTTTACATGTCCCTTACAGAGAAAGACGTGTTGATAAAAATCGCCAAGGGGTATCATAAAGGAGAGATTATTTTCTATTGTTTTTTTCAATATCTCGAATCGTTTGCAAGACTTGAGCCTACTTTCGGTTGGAGTTTCTAATTCATGTATAACCAGTGTTTTCTTTCTTCTTGCATGCAGTATCTAATAAGCAAATACATTACACACACAATTATTTATAATGTCAGTGATATATGGTGTTCATTGGGCAAACATTCTAAACAATAAAGATTCATCTTAGACGGAAGTAATGATTTAGCCTTCGTTTTTCATTACCATTTGGGCATGAAACCAACGCCTGAGAGATATACAACCCTTATATACAATTATGTGGTGTTGGAATGCATAAGTCGTAGGATATGATGCTTTTTTAAAAAAAATCAGCACTTTCAGTGTACCCCTATTAGTGTAATAAAAAAATAAAGGTCCTGTTTTTTTTAATATTCAATTAGAATTGAAAAATCTACACAAAATTTGGAATCGATCAATGAAAGCAGCACGTTTCTAGCACTAGTTTTCGAGAACTCATTGCCGAAAGGATTTGAGACAAACGTACAAACTTTTCTTTGGAGACAAACATATAAACCTAGCATTTTAATAGATAGATGGTATAAAGCGCTCTGACTTCCTTCAGGGTCAAAGAGCTGGACAGAATTCGTATAGAACGACGTTAAAAGTACAACGTTTCTTTACTTAGCCAAAATGTTGCTGAAAATCAGTAGCCCTTAATTCCTGATTTATGTTGTCTCTTCTATTGTCCTTGGTCCGTACGGGATAATTATACGTTCAAAATTAGGAATATTTTCTAATAATCTATCTTCTCTTCTAAGCATACAGCTGATTCATCATGTCCTTATCTTGTACACTTCATCTTGTTCGTTGTCATTTCGCATCTTATCTTCAACAGTTCGTTTAGTGTGTGTGTGTGTGTGTGTGAGAGAGAGAGAGAGAGGTGATGATGTTCTTCATCGCCTTCTGCTACTAGCGATATATCATTAACGGATCTTACTATGCAGCATAAACATTTTGAATCTCACTGTAAGTCTATATTCTACATTTAGAGCCCCCCAATTAGCACAAAGACGAAAGCAAAATCCAAAGTTTGTAATGGACAATATCGTACCTTGAGTTTTCTAGTACTTTTATTTTTTTCCTTTCCATACTAGCAACCTACCAATTCTTCCATAATTATTCACTTGCGTTAATCACCCATCTACAATACTTTAACCTAAAGGATGTACCTCTAGTAACCATAGAGATATCCATTTGGCGTAAATCTACATATTTCATTTTTTTAAATTTGAGGCAAAAAACATGCCAATAATGTTATGTACAAGGCAAAACGAGATACACTAGACTGTCATTAATCCGGCCATTCCTGGCACATATGGGTGCCGGATTAACGGAAGTACCGGATTATTGAGTGTTTGACATTTATTTGACTACCCATTTGTGTTGAGTACTGTCGAATAACATTTTTTTTTTTTTGATGTCATAAATAGTTGCTCGTCCAACATTGAACTCAGCAGCAATGGCTTCTGCAAAGAACCTCGATTTAACTTATCTAAAATTTCGAGTTTCTGCTTGAGGTCTAGCATAATGTGTTTCCTTTTAGAAAACATGATTCGGAACTGTAAAGAATCCTACAATTTCGAATACGTACAGTATATAAAGCATTGTTTAACTAAGCATTGTTGCGCATGCGCACGATAATTCATTGTGCACGTGTTTTTGGTTGCATGTGCGCCGGATTACTGAGGGCCGGATTAGTGAGAGTCTAGTGAGTAAGTATTCTTGGCTCATCTCATAAATTTTGTCTCGTATCGATTCTCGAAGGATTCCTTCTTGTCTTGTCTTAATTTTTCGAAAAGCTTTTTCCTTCTTGTTTCGTGTTGTAAATTTATATATTTCTATTTGATTTTTGAAGGTAGTCTTGGTAGAAAGTTGCACTTATTAATAAAAAATTCCAAAGGATATGTGAAGATAACTTTTGAATAATTAACATTATTAAAAAGAAACGATAACATCACCCAAGTTTCTTAATCAGTTTTCATACTTAAACGCACATAAAACTTGTTTACTGCACATTAGAACTACTAGGCAAATTTTCGCAGTGTATACGAAATACAAAAAAACACTGACTAAATCCCTGATCTCTTAGGTAATGTAACGGAAATAATAGTATACAATTATCAAATAATACACAAAAACTTATAGAAAATAGAATGGCTTGCTTCTAAATAATTTCATTAATCATTAGGATTAAGGCAAGCGTCTCAGTCTGTGAGTCACGCTATTCTTAATAACAAATAATCACGCTAGTGGATTTCGGTATCTGCACTATCGGGTGTTAAACTGTGCAGGCAACTTGTCGTTTTAAAACTACTAGTGAAAATAACTAATTATCACATAAATAGCTTAAGATGTTAATTGATATTGCACACAGAGTTTAAGCCTAAAGTATTAAATATGCAATCACATATAAGACGAGGGTTTAGGGTATGACGAGGGCTTAACTTCGGACTTTCATTATTTCTTACTTAATTTATTTACATGAAATTAAATATTCGTACAAATTCAGATTAGTTAAATCATATAGGACAGGCTTTCTCGATCTATTTCATATCACGATCCCTCTTATCACATCTTGTTGCCAGTGACCCCTGTATGTAATTTCCGGTTCATATTAAGTTTCTTCAAATCATTGCTGCATATTGCACAGAAACTATGCGAAGAAAACTGACTAGCAATTGACTCAGCTGAACAGAAGAATCTGGGACTAAAACGAAAAGTTGAAGATGTATTACGTCTTTTCAAGCCTATAGCTATTGTACTTAATCAAGTACAGTAGAATAATCGCACTATAGAAGATTTTTATAAGAACATGGAAAATCTCGAACTTAGATTGCAGAAGATAAAATACAAGGAGGTATTTTCCAAATTCAGAAATCAGTACGATATAGCTTTCTTAAACACATGTCTTGACAATCCGAAAAAGAAACTTAAGGAAATTGATTCAACAGATAAGGAAAAGGAAATTGTTTAGAGTCTGTAAGAATTCAATCCCAAACATGACTTCCTTTGATTTTGAAATTTAAAGGTAAAAATAAACAATTTAAAGAGTAATACTGTGATTTTACAGTTACGACGCAGATGTCAGTATATGAACGATGAGAAAGCTTCAAATCTCAAATAGAGAAATAACAATAATTTATTTTCCGTTTTCAAACAGCTACTAACCACTAACCGTCTACAGCTGGTGGTGAAAGACTTTTTTCCTGTTTTGATTTTGTTCAATTACACTATCAACGGACCGTCTCTTGTACTCTTGTTTGGTCTTTCTCAGGAGAAACCAATAATAGTCCCCCATCACAGCAGGATCTCGTTTCCCATGATACCGATGCTCCATTTGTAAAATTTGTTGGTGGAATAGTTCCCCTTGTTCATCGCTTACTGTCGCTATGTTGTGAGGGAAGTAGTCGAGATGCGAGTGAATGAAGTGTTATTTCAACGACATCCAGCATCCTAACTAGTCATAGTTTCGTACCAGGTTAGCCATGAGTTCCTTGTAATTACCAGCTTTCTCGTTCCCTAAGAAATCTTTCACTACACGTTTGAAGGATAGCCATGCAGCACATTCAGCAGGAGTTAATTTCTGGAGGAAAACATCTTCGTGCAGAATCCTTCTGATCTATGGCCCTATGAAAGCGCCCTCCTTCAACTTGGTCTCCGACAATTTTGAAAACAATTCCCTCAAATAGGAGAAACCAGGCCCGTCCTTATCCATGGCTTCAACAAATATCTTCATGAGGCTGAGTTTTATGTGCAAGGGTGGCAGTCAGGGCCGGCGAGAGCGGTCGCGGGCCCCAGGGCTGAGCAATCCCGGGCCCCTTACATGTTCCCTTATGACTTTTTACGTACTTACCACAGTGGTGCCCACCCCCCCTCATGTCAATGACGCACCCCCCCTCAATTGTCTATCCGCGGGTGTTCTTCCATGAAAAAAAATCTTTTCGATTAATTTATACACACTCTCAAACATTTTTATATAGATTTTTACCCCCCCCCCCAATATTTCAATGACGCAGTTTGCGTCATAGCCCCCCTTGTGGGCACCCCTGCTTACCACTTTGGACGAAGGTAAACAAAAATGAACATTAAGGCTTAGTTTGAACTATTTATTAGACCATCATTGCATTTAATTTACATGTTAAACAGTATTGCTATATCTCCAAATAAGTGATTAATAAGAACTCTGAACCTAGCCTATGTTCACTGTTTGCTGAAAAAAAAAACCTCACTAATTCTCTATTTATGATTTTATTTAGACCCTTACTTGTTGGTTCTAAGATTTTTGAAGGCTTCAAAACTAAAAAAAAAAAAAAAAAAAAAAAGGCCTATTTAATACAATGGTATCAAAATACAGAAAAAAGTAACTTATCTATTTGTAATAGCAAAAGTTCCCCCCCCCCCAATGCTCAATCAAATGCCCAAAACAAACTACTTTGTGAAGGAAATACAAAAAGAACGTATTAAATAGTTAATAAAAGTTGAGAAAGTAAATGTTCTCAATCATCCAACCTACCCTGTACTATGAATATTTTTGCACAAATTGTTGATATAAATAATTATATAGAAGTAAGCTATGCAGTTAGTCTTCCTTAACTAGAGACATGAGGCATTAGGAATAATTTAGTTATTTCAATGAAATATTGCTCAAATTAACTAGTGTGATTAATAATGTGATATTAATAGTAATTGTCTGTAGGAGACATTTATTTTATGTATTACTACCAGACAACTGTTACAGTTACAATGTATCCTTTTCTACGTATAGTTACAACAAAATTCCCTTTCTGGCCTTTTCAGGGCAAATTCATCAATGATAGCATCCAGGTTGGTACACTTGACAAGTTCTGTCTCCACTGCCAACAAGCCTAAGCTTGATAATCTGTTTTGATACATTGCAGAGTGTAAAACATTTTTTACTCGATTTAACAGAGAGAAAGAGCACTCTGCACTAGCAACGGTAGCAGAGATTGTGGCGAATATACGAAGGGCCACTGTCAGATTTAGAAATAAAGTTTCTAGATTCAAAGTTTTGATGTTATGTAGGAGATCCCATGGTGAAAGCGTTTTCTAACTAAATTGGCCGAATATATCAATTTCAGGCTATGCAGTTCATCAGAAAGATCATCTCCTAAATCTTTTGGGTATCGCTGGACTAGTGCAGCTGCTTGTTCTTGGATCTGGTCACCTGTCATTTCTTTGCAAGACCACAATACACAAAAATTGTTACCCAAAGAGCACAATGATTGGAAGCGAACTGAGTAAGAATATACAACATTTAGTAATTCTCTGTCCTCGGCCGCCGGGCCCCCTTTGGGGCCGCGGGCCCCAGGGCTCTGGCCCCTCCTGCCCTCCCCTCTCGCCGGCCCTGGTGGCAGTAATACGTCCTTCGGATCAACTAAAGGAATATGCTTGACATTATCTTCCCCTGGAAGGTATCTCTGTCTCTCTGGCCAATCCTTGGTTTTATAGTGCTTGTCGGTAGCATGACTGTTCCACAAATTATCTTCTGTGGCCAAATAAGAAAACAGTTCGTTTGGGAAACTTTTCGCGATGTTTCCAGCTATCAGTGTCTGGTAGCGAAACACCCGTTTCCCATACTCCTACCAAAAGTGTGTTGGACAGTGTTATTGCTAAGAAATCGTTTGGGAATGTAAAGTACAGCTAAGCTGATATATATATATATATATATATATATATATATATATATATATATATATATATATATATATATATATATATATATATATATATATATATATATATATATATATATATATATATATATTACAGTTGTCAACAACAAACATGAGGTTGACAGCTAGTTCCATGCATGACATATTTGATTAATTAACTGGTTTAGTTGAAATAAAGTGTTATGTTTTGTTTTTAACAAAAGGTACTAATGGCTTGCAAATAGTAATAGAACAGGATGAAGTAAAGTATAACAATTAAAACTTCTAGTTTCTATTAGAATCAATAACTGTTAGTATTCTTTGATGTATCCTAATAACATACCTATTATATTACTCCCAACATGGTTATAAACTATACTTATTAGACAGAATGTATTATTTTTTTTAGTTTAACGTCCGACAATTGTGCATCGAGACTAAGGAAGACATGATGATGAGATGAATAATAGTGTAAGACATAAGTTCACCGGAGAAAGCCCCACTGGACATAAATTCACTGCGTCTTACGTTAGAAGTGCGGACAAAAGCTCACCGGTGGTGGAGATAAGCTCACTTAAAAATAAAATATATAATTTTTATTTATAATTATATATTTGCTTAGTTCTATATATTTGTAGTTATTAAATTAGATGTTTCCCTTTCCCTTTTGTCGTCGGCTGTTTGTTAATTGTAAACAGCCAATGGAGTTCAGATCTAGTTCACTTCATAAACGATAATTTTTAATGAATAATAATAAATTTTAGTTGTCCTTTTCAGTTTAGACTAACACTATAAAAGATACAATAGATTAAGAAAAGTATAATATCAAGACGTGTAGCGTTAGGAAGTGCAGGACATTAAGAATGCAATTATCAAGGACACGAAAGGGAAAAAAGGAACTTTGTCTATGATGGTTACGAATATGTAGGGAAGAAAGAAGGGAAAGGCTGGATCCGTTGGGCATGTAATAAGCAAAGAACAGGACACTGAAGGGCAACCTTTCAACAAATACGGAGGTAAGGAAATATTTTATGTATTTTTGATATTTCTTGAACCTTTATTACATTATGTTTACAATAACGAAAAATTCAGTTGGAAAAGTATATCAGTTTCTTGTATTGTACATTATAGTTTTGATTTTTTTTCAAAACTATAATGTACAATTTAAAAAAATGTTTTTTCCTTTTAGATTACATCATTGAAAGAAGGTTCAACAGCACTGGAACATAATCATTCTGCAAGCTGTTAGGTTTCAGGCTTGAACTGACCAGGGCAGGAGGGCAGGAATCCCTGCCGGGGTCTTCTCTAAATATATACTGTAGATTGTTCCGTTCCCAGAGTCCAGTGGCTCCCAGCATTGAATGTAGTCTTGGTGTCCCATCATTGGAATGAAACTAACAGTATTATAAAGTCCTGTTTGGGGTCTTTTGTTTGTGGTCTAGTAAGAATATATTTCAACGATATGAAGAATGGAGCCCCAGCATCATATTGTTTAAATGTATATTGAGACCCCATGAATACCAAAATGAGACTGACTTTTATAAAGTCTTGCTGGGGCCCTTTGTTGGTCGTCTGGGAACCTATTGCAACACCATAAAGAAACAGACCAGGTCCCCACCCTGGGGCCCCATTATCTCATGTAAATGAAGGTGACATCTTTATGAAGAAAAGCCACCCCCATGGCAATAGTGTTACAAGACTCTTGTGAAGCTTGCTCTACTACTACTACTACTACTAGTAATAATAATAATAATAATAATAATAATAATAATAATAATAATAATAATAATAATAATAATAATAATAATAATAATAATAAGGGAAGATGGGGCCCTCTAAGTGATGATCCTGCCGGGGCCCTATAGCCCCCAGTCCGTGACTGGGTTTTGTGATGCAAAGAATACTTCAAGATATAAATCTAAAGGCAATAACATTTGAGAAGCACCAGCAGTTGATTGCAGAGGCACTATACACAGTACCAGATATTGCTTTCATATGCAATCATTCATAAAACTCATTCCCCTTTTATTTCAATTGTTTCTAAAGAATTTTTTTAGTATTTTAAAATCTTGTTTAATATGTTTGACAATAAGTATGAATATAATATATCAAAATAAGAAATTAAAAATACCCTTTGAGCGCTGAATATATTAAAAAAATCCGGTTAGCGTACACGCCTTTGAGGTGAGAAACCCGGGTTCGATTACCGGCTGGAGCTCATGTGGTTCAGATCGTACATAAAGTAATAGGTCCGTGTCTCATATAGCCTCGCTGCTGAAAGGGACACTACACTCAAAACAAACCAAAAACTCTTTAAAAGCAATTTTCCACTACTGGATTCTAATTACGTTTATCTTTTTCACCTCCATTCCGGTCCCTATGAATTTCCCTACTGATCTCCCTAGGTGTCACGACTCTCATGTTGAGAAATCCTGATATAGGAACTAGAGTATGATTATAATATATCAAAATACAAGATCTACAAGTAAATATTGTTTCTAATTGGAGTATATTATGTAGTAAATTGCATATCTATAAACGCTGGTAAATACTCTTTCATTATATTCACAATTTATAGTTTTTTATGCTTTCATTTTGTCAATTTATAGTTTTTATACTATAATCATGTAATGCTGTGTTTATGAGCTATGGAACCTGTGGATTCAATGTCGCGTTCACAAAAACTCTCTATTGCTTCTGTCCTTAGTCAAATAAATCCAGTTTCTACTTTGTATTCCTATTTCTGTGAGATCCATCTGAATATTGTCCTCCCATCTGCCTGCACCTAGGTCTTCCTTATGGTTGTTCTCCGATTGGATTTCCAGTTAAAACTTTGAAGGCGTTTCTACTTTCTTCTATTCTGGCTACATGACCTGCCCACCTAAGCCTCCTAGACTTGATGACTCTAACAATGTTTGGTAAATGGTATAAATTATGCAGATCCTCTTTGGAACTAGATATATCAACTCTTAATTAAAAATAGGCGACTACATGTTTCAGCTTTATCGAAAATTTAGCTCCTAAAGCGGTAAACGGAGCAATTTCTGTAATGTTCTAATTTCCGATATAATATATGCATAAAATGCTCAATGTAAATACGAGTTTAAGGTGTGAAATTCCATGTATAAACTCTTCATTAAAAATGAGCAAAATCGTGTTGCACGTTTACGGAAATTCCGCTTCCAAAGAGGAAAAGAAGGCAATTTCTACAATATTAAAATTTCCGATTTTGTATTTATTAAACCCTATTTTTCTCATGGAAGGAATAGGCACTTCTGTTAGTATGGGGGATGTAATGTAACACTAATTGATAAAAAAGTATTTTTATAATATTGGACACTGATTCTGGTCTCCTCTCTTTTCAAATAACTGTACATCTCGCTTTGAAGTGTTCCGGAGTTTGAGGAAGGAAAATGTAATGTCCATGAACTGTGGTTAACTTTCCCTGAAACATTTCCTCCCTTCCTTTTCTTACTGTGACCTTGGCCACTAAATTAAGAACACCAGAGTCATGCTGATCTGAGAGTGACCAATACTTTCAATCAAAAATACTTCAAATGGCAGAAACGGTAGATTGTTCTGGTCGCCGTTATTAGAACAGTTACGGATGCATAAACACTTCGGTACGGTAGTTCCTAATCACCAGTAATCTCTACAGAAGATGCCGAAAATAAAAAAAGAAAAAAGACCAACTAAATATATTTAAACGAATCGCTTAAAGTGAGGAATACTTTCATTACTTTATTAGAAAGTTATGAAATACTGCGATTCCTTTTCATTATGCAAACTTTTAATACATTGAATGTTCATGATTCCTTTATTTTAGAATTCAATATTGATAACTCAAATTAATAATTCTACATGTAACTAATCACAGTCATACACAAAAAATAAAAGTTCTGTACAACAGACTCAGGGTATGGATTCGATATATTTTCTTACACAAAATCCAAATTTCGAAACTCCAGGACGATCGATCGTGTCAATTTATTTTTATGGGCGAAAAACTTTAGCGATATATATGTAACACACCCACACAAAAGAAGAAAAGAAAGTTCTGTGTAGCGGACCCCAGAGTATGGACTCGATGTATTTTCTTACACAGAATCCAAATTTCGAAACCACAGGACGATTGACCGTGTCAATTTGTTTTATGGTCTAAAAACTTGAGCGATTTTGGATAGGGAAACGCGTTTTTCGACCATAAAACAAAACTGACACGGTCGATCGTCCTGGGGTTTCGAAATTTGGATTCTGTGTAAGAAAATATATCTAATCCATACCCTGGGGTCAGTTGCACAGAACTTTTTTTTTAAGCCGTATTACGTGTACCTTCCTATCCAAAATCGCTCAAGTTTTATGCCTGTAACAAAAATAAATAAATAAATAAATAAATAAAATAAAAAATGGCGCGATTGATCTTCCTCGGGTTTCGAAATTTGGATTCTGTGTAACAAAGTACATCGAATCCATACCCTGGGGTCCGCTGCGCAGAGCTTTTTTTCTTTTTCCGTATCGCTGTTTTACGTGTATATTCCTTATCCAAAATGCTAACGTTTTTCGTCCATAAAATAAAACTAACACAGTCGATCGTCCTAGGGTTTCGACATTTAGATTCGGCGTAACAGAACACATCGAATTCATATCCTGGAGTTCGGTACACAGAACTTTTATTTTTTATGTGGCTGTGTGATCAGAAGATTGAACTCTTAGATCAGATATAGGCTTATGCAGTGCTATCCATGAGACAACAAATTTCTTGTCTCGTCTCATAAATGAGACGAGGATCTCGTTTTTAAATTCTAGACGAGACTAGAAATTTCACGAGTATTGTGAACAACAAAAGGTCACCCAATAACTTCCTAAATAATATAACATCACCTGAATACATAGTGCATTCTGAATATTTAATTTATTGTAAATGTAAATAGATTTGATAAAAAAATAAGGAATGTCCGAAGTTAAACTCTCGCCATACGCCATTATATGATTTAATGGTTTGACATAAACAATTTATTCAAAACGAGTAGCAGGCCCGTAGCCACCCCAGAAAATGTAGGGGAGGGCGGTAGAAGTTAGGGGGGCCGACCCAACCATATTAAAGTTCATCACCATATTATAGCTCATTTGCAAGCCTACCGTGAAAATTTTAGGAGGGGCAGTGAAAATTTAGGGGGGACCGACCCCCCGTGGATACAGGCCTGACGAGTAGTACAAACTACTTACAGTTATGTGATATTCAGTTACATTTTATTAAGAAAATTATTTCAAAGATAAAAAGTAAGACAGCTACTACCTTGTACATGAATTATTTGTTAATGGAATTTCCTTAGGAATTCGATTCTCAGTGGGAAGTAATGAGGTTCGGATCTCACGTTAAGCTGTAGATCCATCTGCGCTATAGACACAAAACAAAACAATCTAGCAGGCCATTGCCTAATATTCTTTTTCTCCTCATGGCTACCATCTTGATTAAGACTAAATAATCTTGTACAAACTATACAATTTTCATTTATTACCTAGTTTGAAGTTTTCGTTTTATTTTTTTGAACCTCCCAAAATTGAAGACCACAGGGGAAAAAAGAGCTAAGTCAAGAAATTATCGAAAATGAGTTAACATAGAATAGTGTAGCCTAACAAATGTAGTTTGCCTGATGGACTAAATCCCACACTAAGAAGAAGGTTAGTCACTAAGAAATTTAATGCTAAAGAGTTTGTCTACATGGGAAGAAGTAGGTAAGTCAGTGGAAAACAGGGCAATTGAATAAAATTATAAAAAACTGACTTGCTTCCTTTTCCCCCTGCAGTCTTCAGTTACAAAGTTATCATTATCAAGCATTTATGAGAGCACGTAACCATTACGCCAATGACAACATTGAAACGGAAGTAATGTCTCTAATAACATGACTGCTTCATTCGTTTTTACTTATGTAGGGCTCCTTAGTGGCTAAGCGGTTAGCGTACGCGCCTTTGGCGTGGGAGACCCGGGTTTGATTCCCGGCAGGAGCTCATGTAGTTCGGATTCCACGTTAATCAGTAGGTCCACGTCTCAAATAGCCTCGCTGCTGAACGGGACGTTAAACTCAAAACCAACTCAACTCAACTCGTTTTTATTTAGAACTCTTGCTTCGCAAAGCCTATAGTTGTGTACCACAGCGCTTAAGTAATGGAACTGAAATCAACAAATTTTTTCGTGTTTTTTGTTTGCATGTCATAATCAGAAAATAATAATGATAGTGTAAACCATTGGTGCTTACGTTGGGCTCTAGAATTCAGTGCTGCTGACTGGGAAGTATGAATTAAAATAATAATAATAGTAACAAAAAAAACTTTTGCTAATAAACATGAACACAGCTGAAATGTTGAAGACTTGAACCGTGCCGTCTGAATGAGCATTTCATAGCATTGAATGACTACTCTACACACTGAACATACTTCTTATTTCAGTGTAGTCTGTGTCAAATCAATAAATGATCAAATGCAAGGAAAACTTCCATGCAACATATGACAAGCCACTAAAATATCCACTACAACTGCAAATGTGTAACGAAAATAAAAACTCAGTGGTTCATTCCTCATTATATATGCTACTTTCTGCAGTAGTAGTGCGTCATTTAATTGATTAATTCATTTATATATTTTATTCATACTCGTTATCGTGCATAATTTTCGGGTTTTCTTCAGATTACTGGAGTCAAAACTGGATAACAGCTTAAAATGTATCACTTGATGACGGAAGTATTCTGTATGAACTAGAAGTGCATTTTTTAATTGCTTCGGATCTATTTAGGAAGCTTATCGTTCTGGTAGATAACAACGTGTAGTAATTTCTGCTGGTATATCCTTTTCCTCTCGGTAAACTCTGGTGTTTCACAAGGGAGTTACTTTTGTCCCTTACTGTTTCTCTTATTCATAGATAATTTTCCTGATTATCTTCAATTCATATCTAGTAAGACAATACTTTGTAAATACAAAATTTCGATAAAATTATTAACAGTGTACCGATTAACATAGAATACAATGAACAAATATTTGTTAGTGTATGTGCATACTAGCATTGTATATATATATATATATATATATATATATATATATATATATATATATATATATATATATATATATATATATGTGTGTGTGTGTGTGTGTGTATATATGTATGTGTATCATGGTGTATAAAAAGGAAGAAGGAATCAACAATAATACATATGGAAAATTACCTTGCCTGAGGCAACATACAGCATATCGGTTAAAAACGCCATCATATTTTATATCTCATATTGGGAAGTTTTTTATACGACAAAAAAAAAAAAAAAACTGCTGTCCAGCGGTTATTCATTGTAGCGAAGCAATGGTTTCTGAATCAGATAGGAGAGAGTAGAAGAATATACATACAAAATACGCGGAAGATTAATTTAGAGTGAAAGAAATATTATAACCTTGAATAAGATCCTCGTAAGTTTGTGATGTGAATATTTATTATTTGTTTTTGTTGCTCTCCCACAATCATAAAATGAACACCGCAATACTCTTTAAAACTCCTTTGTCATCTTTTCGAGTGCCTCCACCCTCCGAAAATGGATGTTGTCAGGCTATTCACGCTTAATTACAAATTAATGAATTTATAATTGTCCAGGAATGTTCTTTCTTGTCCATCCAAGGTCGAAACCTTAGGTCCTCACCACTACTTCCCCCTCCTCCCCAAAAGAAAATTTTCCTCAGCTGTGATTTTTTGCAAATAGTAAACTTGTATTTGGATTATTCTATATCATGTAAATAGATATATCAATGTATGCATGTAAGTACTCCAGAGGAATAACTCTGGAAAAACCCTGAGCAATTTCAACTAAACTTGGTACACATATGACTTACAATCTGAGTAAGATATTCCTTCACCCCTGGGGGTGAGAAGGGATGACATGTAAAAATAATCCAAAACAACCGATGTTAGTGTCCAATCACTAGTTTTAGGGGTCGATGAGATAAATTCGTTGCACTCCTGAACATTTAAGTCCAGCTTCAGCTCCTATCGGCATCGGGAAAGAAGGGATGAAAAATAAAATATCCAAAATGACCAAAATTAGTGTTGAATCCATAGTTTTCGAGGTCACTAAATTGATTGGTGATTACCCGATGGCATTTCTTAAAAACTGTGTATTCTAGGGGAAGGGGAAGGGTTTTAAAATACATGCGAGAAATGCAGTATCTGACGTGGCTCTCATGTTGGGGAGATGACACCCGGTTTATAAATTCCTCATTATAAAAAACATACATGAATTCCAGCGGTTTTGAACATTCCGATTTGAAGGGGAGACGATGTATTTTCTATATTTTTTTCGCCAACATTGAAAGCTACCGCATCATAGTTAAACAGCCGAATCCTTTGAAATAAATTTTTGAACATAGTATCTATCTCGAGCTATACCTATCGTACCATTTTGATTAAGAGGTGTATTCTAAGGTGGGTACCAAAATTTATACCAAAAATTGAGGGCCTTTATCGTTATACTTTCACAGAAATACATATCCTAATGGAGAGAAAAAGTTTAAATATTTTCCATAAACCTATTCTCTCAGGGAGAAGAACGACCATTTCAGCTAGTAATAATATATTGATGTACAAATAAAATTTACTAAGAAAATCGTTAATTCAGTTTCCGGGAACATTTTAATTTTCGAATTTCGTTCATCAATAATGAGGGACATGCTAGGACCACGATGGCAGGAAAGCGAAAAAGAAGGCGAAAGAAGCTGCAATTAATAGACGAGACGCTATTAAAACAGAAAATTCCTCCGTAAAGACGAAGAGGTTAGCTGAAGACCGTTGTGCATGGACATTTCTCAGTTTGCGGCAAGTGACCTGCCATTGATGACAGAATATCTAAAACGATGATGATAGTAGTAATGATCCTAATTTCAGTGACCTGTGAAATTATTTTTAAAATAACTAGTGAGGAACATTTTACTTAACGTGATATTTCATGAGTGAAGCAATGGGTTTAGTCAGTTTATACTTTCCGGATGTTGTTGACGTTCTGAGAGGGCTATGCTAACAATTGGGCAACTACTTAAATGAGAGAAATAGCTGACTCTGGTTACGAAAAGCAGCTACAGTAAGAAGGCTCGTGATGTGCTGACCACATATCCCTAATTTAAAATTGCTGGTTGGTCGGTCTAAGACTTTTCCCAACACCTTTTCTCCTTTTTATTATATTATTTTCTTAATAATTCTGTAGCATCAAATAGGCAGTTTTCTTCTTACAAGTGACATACCCATAATACAATAAGATAAACAAGAAATGTTTAGAATGTGTCACATGCCTAAAATTATTTTCTTATATTCAAAGAGCTTAGTGTTTACATTGTAATGGTATTAATTATGTAAATATGTAACAGGTGTAATATTATGTGTAGATATAAGTTGCCCACAAATTGTGTCCACAGATTGTGATAATAAGAAAAGGTTCGAAATTGTTGTCAGTTTATTTAGTAGGATTTTGGTGGTATTTTATGGCTTACCTTCTAAATTTCCGACATTCTACATTATCTTTGAATTACTTATCTATAGTCCGCGTCACCCGAATTGGCATGTGGCATCAGCCAATAAGCTCGCAGTGCGCTGTTACTAAACCTTCAGGGAGGAATCTAATCATTCATAATTGATTTTGTAAGTATTTATGGACAATTATGAATGATCAGATTCCTCCCTGAAGGTTTAGTAACAGCGCACTGCGAGCTTATTGGCTGATGCCACACGCCAATTCGGGTGACGCGAACTATAGTATATATACTATATAGAAAACGAAAGTGATTATGTGACTTCATACTTCTTCAACCACCTGACCGATCTCGATGAAATTTTCAACATAGATGAAGTTCGGGCCTGGAATAGCTTTTATCATTTCACTTTGATGGTAAAACATAGGGGAGGGGGGATAACTTATTAACTCTTGAACCACGCGATTGATCTTGATCAAATTTGCCACGTAAATGAGGTATGTTTTTTTTTATCATTTTATTTTGATGGTGCAACTTAGGAAAGGGCAGGGGGTGATATATAAAAATAAATAAAAAAATGAAAGTGACTACGTTTGTGATTTAATAACTCTTGAACCATACGACCGATCTCGATCAAATTTTCAACGTAGATGAGATCCGGGCCTGTGGTAGTTTTTATCGTTTCATTTTGACAGTGCAACTTAGGAGAGGAGGAGAGGGATATACACTTAAAAATGATCAAAAATGGCCGATATTAGTGTCGAATCCATAGTTTTCGGGTCGCTGAGATGAACAGTGACACTTCTGGTGTCATTTAAATCTAAATTCAGCTCCGCAACTGTGCGAGGAGGATATATATATATATATATATATATATATATATATATATATATATATATATATATATATATATATATATATATATATATATATATATATATATATATAATGGTCGAAAATGACCAATAGTGGAGTTTAGATCTTTCGATATAAAACGTTATATTGCATTGCCATTTAAATGAATTGACTCTTCGTGTATGAAAATGTATGTGGCTATAGCAAAATGTCCCATCTTAATTACGGTAGTCGTTTGTATATATTAACTATCGGTTTCACTAACGATAGTTAAAATAGATACATTATTAAGCATGCCCGTAGCTACTTAGAGCACACGGGGGCTGCTCCTAAAAAAATTAGCCTTCCAGTTAAAGATCAACACAAATTGCTTGATATGTTTTATATTAGGTTTATTAGTTTAAAAATATCATTCTTCGATTAGTGCTCGTTTTCGTCATTTCGGGGATCAAATAGAAAAAAGGTTGAAGTAACAGGGCGAGTGGAGGGGGCACAAAAGGACCGAAACCTAAGTAAGAAGGAATTTTAATCTAATTTCAACATTATTCATGATTTACATTAGGCATGATTTGACTAACAAAAGCTTTTAGAAAAAAAAAACTATGATGTAAGTTATTACATAAGAACAGCCTATATTCTGAATTAAATCATGATATATTTTGATCAGCTATTCTTTATAATCTCACTCGGTTGCACTCAACGTATAAAACATATTTTTGGTGAGAGCGATCATACTAAAACCAAATATGGCGTTTCATAATCAATCTTAAAATCATACTTGAATTTATGCTTAGTCTAGTGACAATTCTTTTCTTTTCTTTTTGAATCGCTATTCCAAATTTGTTTCTGCATGAAAGTAATGGGACTAATATCATATTATAAATAGCTCCTGTTAAATAATTTTAGTAGAGAGACTTAGATGCCCTAAATAATTTAAACTTTGAATTGAAAAGGACAAGGGTTATACTAAAAATGTCATATTTTCGAATATAGAAATACCTATATTGCTCCCAATGCTTAGGGAAACAAAGTAGTAAGTTCCTACATCGGTGTTTATACTGCTCATCTAAAGTATGACTATCATTATAAGAAAACGAAATATTGTAAGCTAGAATGGTGGTGTTTCTTGTAAACACTTGTTCAAGATAATACAGTACACATAAGTTTGTAATTCGCCAGTCAAGAGAACTAAAATGCCCAAACCAATGATCTAGAAGTGACCAACATGAACAGTTATAGTGAAATACCTGGCGTTGAAGATTCGGTAGTAGGCTGCTCAACAAGTAGCTGTGCCCTCCAACGAAATAATCCTGATTACGGGCCTGTTGTTAAGTACTATACTTAATGCGCGTTATGAGCTATTGTTCATTTCGCCAACGTCCACCGATGATAATGCGAGATAATAATTCCTTTTTGTTTCGCGAGTCATTAAAATATAAGAATTTCAAATTGTTTACAGATTTGTAACGTTCAAGTTTGTTAAAATTATTTGGAATGCTGAAGAAATATAGCTGTTTTAAGCTACTTTTGCTATGATAGCTTAACTGAATCACTATGAGATGGATAGAGGAATAATGTTATGTATGTACGTCGTACAAAGAGCATTTAATAAGTTTTGCACAGATATATTTTTATTAGTCGCAATATGATGATGAAATTTTAGGTGAGCGCATTTTGATCCTTTGGCTTCAAAATGATAATAATTGTTGTTTTCTATTATTCACAGGTAAACCATAATAGACACTGAAGTAAACATCAGGACCCGACAACGGTCGGTTATGAAATTCCTGTTTAAAACCGGCGATAAATCAGCCACACCAATTCATAGGAAGTTGGTTCTGGTTTATGGGGATCACACATTGAACCGTGACAGTATTAAACGTTGGTTCAGCGGTTTTAAAATCTAGACTTTCCAGGTCAGGCCAGAAAACTATAGCGTTCTTTTCCTGGGATCAGTGCGGTATCATTTTCATAGACTTTTTGGGACATGGTTCCACAATTAAGAAAGAGCGTTATTATTTGTCACTGGATAAGGTACAACGTACTCTTTGGACCAAGAGATCGGACCTCCAAGGTAAACTCCATCATGACAATGCCAAGCCTTATACAGCCATGATGATAAGCAGAAAATCATGAAAATGGGTTGGAAAGTCGTCCCTTAATTTCCCTATACTCCGGACTTGGCTCCTTCGGATTTCTTCTTGTTTGACCGTCTGAAGGCCGACGTGCGAGGAAAAACATTCGACAGTGACAAGATCCTTATTTCTTGCGTAAAATAGTGGTGTAAAATCAGCCATCCAAATTTTACCAAAGTACATTCAAGGCATAGAAAGAATGGTGGACGAGTTGTGTCACAGCAAATGGAGGCTACTTTGAGTAGTGTGGTCTTGTAGCAAAATATATTCACGTAAAATTTCATCATATTGCAATTAATAACAATATCACAACCATCTGTGCAGAAGTTGTTGAACGCTCTTTCTATATATGTAATGTAATACATGCGTTTGAAACTTTCCAGATCGCTGGAAATGATATGAATTTCCTCTCTGTTTCAAAGCATACTCGCACGCTTCAATTCCAGTGTTCTGTATTCAACAGAATTATTCTTTCTATTAATACATAATCATTTTCTTCGTTTACACGTGTTAGTACAGAATATTAATATGTTGTTACATAATGATAAAGACTCAGTAGAAAGTGATAAATGTTAAATATTACAGTATTCTTGAATGTTATTAACAGTAATAACAATAGTATTACGTATTACACATATTTTAAGGAGTACCTTAAAATGAACTAAAGAATATGACTTGTCGGTGATCATGAATGTACCCTAAAAGCTGAAATTTAAATTTTACCTTCCTTATTGTAGTTCTGCCCTAAGGTTTTTTTTTTTTTTTTTAAACCCAGGTCAGGAAAGTTGATATTCATACACAGAGTTGTTCCAAGTAGTGGATGCGATAAAAAGAACGATGAAAATGCGTGTTTGTGTTTATTACATATAGGGTATTGAGTGAAAAATGATTACAAAACACCTATTTAATTTAACAGTGACGGCTCGTAATGTGTAAAAATTAGAATGTTATCGCTGTAACCTAAGAGAAGAAAACTTTCATCAAACATAACTACAATACCTACTTAAAATTTCTAAGAAATTCAAATCGCCGCAAAAAGCTGTAGTTAAATTATCTTTGATATTACAGCAATAAAAATAAGAATTTGTGGGTATAAGATCAAAAATTGTTTTCCCATTATTACCGAAAAAAAATGCGTGAATAGAAGTAATAGTTCCTATACTTTCCATATATTTTGGGATTCATATACAATTACAGTATTAAGAATTAATGAAGTCCATGACCTCTAAATAGCTATCACTGTTTCCGTTCATAATTATCATTACAATATAACTGAAACTGTACCTTTAAACATGATGGTTACTACTTGTCAAAAGTTAATACTTTGTAATTTCATTTTACACTGTATATGGGACACTACTTGTTTGCCTTCAAGACTGAAAACCCAATAGCCAAGAAAAATAAATGGATTACGACGAGTGAGCGGTCATTGACCTTTATTTTCTCCTCCTCACCAGTAAAAGGATGTCCTTCCTCCTGAGAAATGGATAAAGAAAAGTAAATTACCTGAAATTCCTATGAAAGTTACAATTGTTTCTGGAATTACCTAAGAAACTTCTGGATATACAGATACAAGAATACTAACAGTTCTAACAAAACAAAACGAAAACATTATTATTATTATTATTATTATTATTATTATTATTATTATTATTATTATTATTATTATTATTATTATTATTATTATTATTATTAACTTCCTGTTTTTTTTTCGGACGAATTATATACATTCAGCTGGATCAAGTGTGGTCAACGAATCGGCAACAGCTCACCAATTAATTGGTTGGTTGATTAATTTTGAGGTTAACGCCTATATTCACCACTGATGTAATATGAGACGTATACCTGCAGTTTAACGGGGGTTCCTAACCAAATGAGCTCCAACTGGGAATCGAAACCGACTCTCCTGCATCCAAGTCGCGAATTTTAATTTAACCACGGCGGAACTCTAAAATTTCTTTAGAATGCTGGATCAGTGCTGAAGATTCTGTATCGCAACAGGATATTGTCCTGAGGATCGCGTGCATATGTTAATCAAAGGTACTATACATGAGCTTACTTTCTAACGAAGCAAGCTGCAGAATTATTGTACTAAAATTATTAGTGATAAAAGAGAATGTATTTACTAATCTTAAATGTCCTAAATTCCTCCAGAGCTGCATAATTGTTACAGCAGTATTAGCCAATATGCTACTTAGAATAACAAGATATATTTGTATATACAGTACAATCCTTAATTTTGTAGCATAAAAGTGATTAATACATTTTATAGCTTTATAACCTAAGCATTATGGGATACAAGCTACTGCTACACTGTAGCAATCTCATTGTAAAAGCACAGGAACAAAAAAAGAAACACAAAAATTACATAACCTTTTCAACATGATGTCACACGCCACATGCAGGTAGTGAGTATTTGACTAGGAGGCAGACAAGGAGAGAGAAAGAAACACACAAACTCTACTGTTAGATTAATTGCTTAAGAGGTCATCCAGTGAAAACTCCAGAGGTCAAGGACGGAACTCAAGGTTCACTACTACAATTCTTACTGTGGTTGAGATGGTCATGATATGTATAAATTAAACAAATGACCATATTATTATTATTATTATTATTATTATTATTATTATTATTATTGAAATAATCTACCTAGATGTAAATAAGTTACTACGATGACCATATTTTCAATATATACCCCTTTTGTTAGATTAAGTATCCAGAAGAGTAATTTCTTTTAATTTTTATCATAGCTAAAGAACTAAATGTATAAACCGTATTAGTAGTGTTTGACTTACTCTACTATTCTTCGTGTTTTTTTTTTT
Organism: Thermobia domestica; assembly: GCF_964235325.1. NCBI lineage: Eukaryota > Metazoa > Arthropoda > Insecta > Zygentoma > Lepismatidae > Thermobia > Thermobia domestica. The sequence continues at coordinate 256,596,820 of NC_137454.1, forward strand.
TTTTTTTTAGTAATTAAGGAAATAAAATAAAATTTTCCTAAAATTGTTATTGACATTTTTACAAGAATGTGAAAGTTCTTTTTACCTTCATCAAAACAAATTAAGGGATGTGAAATACTACTAGTACTAGCATTACTACTACTGTGGTGGGGTCGTAGAGAATCTGAGTATCAGGAACACGGATATCACGCATAAAACTAAGTAATTATGGGTTCATTACGAAGATACTTGCACATGTCAACTAATATTTCTTTTATAGGAAAGTTCCCTGGTTTCTTACAGCGCCTAAAAGCCAAACCTCTGATAGAGGTTGTATCTGTATAGAGGATAATCAATGCATGAACAATATGCTTTATAATAGACGGTCAGTTAAATTACGCGGCGATGATATACAAATTTTTCTACTGCTTTCTTGTTCTAGAAGTTATGTAACTTCTGGTATGAGTTCAGCCTATGAAGGCTCACTTGTTTGGTGTACGAGATAACTGCAGAAACAATGTGTTTTCTTAACGTCATAGACTCAATCTATTTTCTATTTTTTTAATGGATATAAGAATGAAATAAATAAGTGAATATATTCAGCAGTTCGACAGTATATAATTAAAAGATACTTAAACTTTAAAGAATAATTCTGAATATTTTTTGGTAAGCAAAATTCTTGTGATGCACTTTTTGTTCTATGTTATGATCGTCTCTGAAGTTGTGCCTGGGGTTTGCCAGAAAAGAGGACTGTTGAAAACATGTTAATAGTAAATTAAAATATTTATGTTTTATCAAACTAATACTCATATTCTGGTTACACCTTCAATTGACTTGCACATTCTATTCAGTTACACATAGCACGATACTAGCTCTATATTTAAAACATGATGTAATAAACTGTGCCATACTTTCTACATTTGAACATTGGTTTCCATAAGCGTTGTCATTTCATAGTTAAGCAGAAATACGATAGTTTTAGGACATACCTTTATCACCACTCTTATATGTAATTTTTGTAATAATCATAATTATTATCATTATTTCTGAACAGGAAATGATTTGAAATGTAAAGAAACTGGGCTTATTTCGCAAGTAATGCTGTTAATCGTGTCAACTTGAGTAAAGTAGCCTACATACCCAGGACAGAACTAAATAATCTTTACGTGTTATTCATGAGACCAGTTTCTATCCATATAAGCAACGTTTACATGGATACTTGCATATCTACTCACGCATCATTTGATACTCAACAAATTATTTATCTGAATGTTTTATATATATATATATATATATATATATATATATATATATATATATATATATATATATATATATATATATATATATATATATATATATATATATATATATATATATATGGAATTCCAACAGCCTTGAGATCCTGTACTACAGTACTCTTACTGGAACACTGAACCCGTCAGACACGTTTGTTGAAGATTCTTCATGGTCACATTTTATTTTTTTAAAATAAATAATAGGCATTACCACTTTCGCTATCTGCATGGGATTTAATTTTCGGCTGAAAAAAAAAAACAAACTATTGAAGTGAATATATACTTATGCGCATATTCTTTGTGAATTATAAATTTATTAGATCAAATAAATTGAAGAATTAGCCATAATGAAAGTGTTTTAGTTCATGGTCATAATTTAATTCTTGTAGATTAATGATTATGTCTTTTATTTAATGCCCGACTTCGGAAGATTAAATAAAGGCTGTATGACATGCAATATTAAACTTGTTATTTGTGATGTTATAAGTTGGATGAGCATAATCATTATCAAATTAAAATGTGTGATAGTTTTATATATACTAAAATGTTTATATAGTTTAGGCTATTTCTATCTACATATACAGTATGTCTGCTGCTTTACTTATCGTAGTATATTTAATAAAGGCACTTAGGGCCTCTGATTCGATCCCACTCCCAACAAGTGGGCTTTCTGGTAGACAAACACCGTGTGCATGGGTTTTCTCAGGGCTCTCCTGTTTCATCTCACTTTCGTCATCTCACAATTATTATCCATCTCATCACAAGCACATCTTAGCCTGGGTGCATAATCGTTGGACGTTAAACTTTAAAAATACTAATAACAGTTATGCTAATGAAAATTAATATTAATGAACAAGGAAAAGGGGACAAGATGGCTCAATGCTAGTGCTCACCCCTAGTACAAGAGGTACTTGGTTCAACGCCGAGACAAGCAAAAATATGACGGACAGAATACAGAGGTTCTTCGGAATTTTCCGCTTTCTTGTAATTTTCTCATCTTTCCTGATCTATCTCTTGTTTCACTTCATTATATATCGGTCTCTAGGTCATAGGATATAATCGTGTAACTTTGATCTCATTTACAAAAAAAGGAAAATCAAGTAATGAGTAGATTCCAGTGATCGAATCGGGACGGTATGAATCGGTATGGAATACTGGTAGTAAATTAAGATATGAAAAACATACTAGCTATAAAAAATTTTCAAATAAGCTCTAACATGTTGATGCATACCTAACAAATCTATGTACACAAGTACACTACTGGTAATTTATTTCCAGTTCAACCACTGGTAGATTCAGATGGGAAAATGCAACAACAATGCATTTGCTGAAATGAAATGTAATCAATTTACAGTATAAACTTTTTAATACTTTTATAACTTACTTATTTTTAGTTACGGAGAAAAAATAATATGGCACACGAGATTTTTGCCGAGTTTAATCTCTTTTTTATTTTAAATCAAGGTCATAGATCCTATAACACATAAGCCATATGCGTATGTCTTCCTGTACCAATCCTTCCCACCGATCTAGTGACTAGTGCGTTCTCCTGTTGAAAAGCATTAACCACATTACAATGATTGGAGTTTCACCCTATACTATTGGTTAACGTCTTATACAGCTTTGGTGCTGAAAAGAAACGCTAAAACAAATAAATAAACAAACATCTTCTTATATCAAAGGCGGGATGTTTATCATTCAGCTACGGGACAGTTCTGATTAGACTATTCAGATGCTATGTCAACTCTATCAAAATAAAGCAGCTTCTTATTAAATGTCATACTAAAACTACCATTGATTGCAAACATTAAAGATCAACAACACTTACACGATTACTTTTCTGGGTCTGTTTGTTACTCGTAATTTCTTCGGAGGAAGTACAAATGGATGAAAACTTTACGGTAAATGCCATGGAAACATGATTCATACCTTTTTCTTGTTTCCGGAGCGATATGTGAACGTGGTCGGTGTATTAGGCAACAAAGGAAATAGGTCCTTCCGCCTTACTACCTTTGTTTTTATTTGAAAAACAACTTCCATTCCTGCTGAAACAGTGTATGCAGATATACATGAAGTTAACAATTTTGAGTGATAAAAGCTCGGAAACTTCCTCCTCAGTGATTATAATTGGTAGTTATCATACATGATTCCATTATACAGAAGTTTCTTCATTTATAAGTCTTCCTACCAGCACTGAATACTTTACATTACACATTGCTACCTGCACAGGACTAGAAGTAATCCGTTTTGATTACATTTCAGTTTCACATATTTAGAAAGTGAGAGTTGAATTGTTTTCTTTCCTTTTTTACTATGTTCATTCTGTGCATGTAGTGTAATCTTTAAACGGAAAAAGGCGTATAACAGAAGGGCGAGGGAGGTAGGAGAAGATACATCATGCATAACAGAAATATGTTTTTACGGATAGGATTGAAAGTTTTTGGTGTTTCACTTGATTTAAAATCCAATCTGATGATATTACAAAAGTTGATAAAATTAAGATTTAAATAATATGGACTGTGGTCAAGGTCGTCCGATGGATAGTGCAAGTTCCACTAGACCCCAAGCTTGCGATGCCCTGCCCCATAGGAGGAAAGAGTTACGCTCTTTACGAAAAATAACAAATTTTTCTATTTCGAATTCATTTTTGGGATTCAAAATATTTAGAGATGATAACCTATCATATTATATGACATTTTTTAACGATTATATACTATTAATGTCGCGAAATGTACATTCACAGTTAGATATCACTAGCTCTATCAAAATATGAAGAAGTCAAGGAGCAAAATAATTTATTCATGCTGGATATGAAATTTTCACCTACACTCTGCAATTTTATTTTGTCTCAGGCCCAGTAAATCAACGGGACGGCTCTGATTGTGGACACCATCAAATATATCCCTGCAGAGCAATGCGTTACGTTCCTGAATTGTTAGGAGAACATGGAAATATTTATAACCACAGTTTCAACTGTTTTCCTTTGGCCATTGCTCTGGTGTTTATCTCGCGCACTTCTCATATTCCTTATAAGAGACGTCGAAAGAACTGGCTGAAAGAGGTATCAAATTGTACTTTTTCTTACTATAACTTTGTTCAAGAGTGATCCATAATATAAACTAACCACTTCAGATATTGATTATCCCTTAAATAATATGGTGTTAATACGGTGTTCTTGGAATTAATTAAGAGAAATAAAAATATTTTAAAATCTAAAATATTCTCTTTTTCGTTTTCTACATTGCTCTATCATTTTCCTGATAGACTTTTAAGGTCACTCTTCCAAAATTAACTTGTTCGAGACGGAAAACACTCTTCTAGTACCATTTTCTAAAACATTTTATAAGGCTTTGTCTATATAGTTCACTTGTTTTTAGTCCAAATCATTTTGAGAACTGTGAAATCAGATGGGTAATTGTCCAGTAAATATGGTAAGTGGAATATGGAATTCGTCCAGACTTTGTAATGTCATTCTCGTTGTATGTGGCCGAGCTTTTCCTGGTGGAAGAACTCCATTTATCTTGAAACCAAAGATGTTTTATGTTTTTTTTTTTTTTTTTTGTTTGTTTTTCTTCTAGCATTGACTTTAGCCGCTCAAGCTTCTTGCAGTAGAACTGTTTTGTTATTGTTTGATTTGGATTTAAAAGTTCAAAGTGGACCAAATCTTTCATATCCCACCAAACAGGTAACAACACTTTACATGGGTGAAGACTCACTTTAGCCTAGGATGTCGGTGTTTCTCATTTCCCTAACACTGTCTTTGTCGCTTGACAGACAGTTGTAGAGAACTCATTTCTAGTCACCAGTCACTATTTGGTTCGAAAAGAGGTTCATTCCTTAGATGTAACAGTTAAGAAGAGCACGCATTCACTCTCGGAGCACGATTAAACTCGGGAAGTTTGTAAGGAATGTATTCAGTCAATTTACTGACTTATCCAATGTCATGCAGGTGTTGTAAATGCCCAAATCCAAATTTTTGGCTAGTCCCCGAATGGCTATTCCACCAGAGTTTGCAGGACGTCTTCGTCGAGTTCTACAGATCTTCCACAATGAGACTTGTTTATACTGAACTGCATTCTTCAAATCTTGAACAAAGAATAAGAAAGAGTAAACCGTATAGCAAGCTGATGCGTATAGTCTATCCTTTCTTCCTCTGATACTTAGTTCATGCGATTGAAAAAACCCACATTATTTATAGGATGAACCAATATTTTCCTTTTAGTGAAGGAAATAAATCTCTATGATCATATTTAATAAGCTGCACATAAATATCCTTATATGGTAGACTCTAATTAAAATTTCGACTATTAATCTTACTTCTTATAAGACCTAGGTTATACAATGTACCTTTTCATGCTACCGCGTGTACTTTCTATGTACATGTTCTGGCCTCTGATCCTGAATGGGACTAACATCAGGGAATAAAATCTCGAGTGATAGTTGGAATTTCACTTTAAAAAGTAGATTCTGTCTTTGTCTGTAACCTTCCTGCTGAAAGGCAACGTCAATCAGTTAATTAACTGAAGATAAAGTGGCTTGGGAATATCAATCACAGAAAGTAATAAATGAATGAAACTCAATCTATTTCTACCTAAGTAAGTAGCTAATTTCATAGTAAGACTATTCATGGCTTTGGATTGATTGTTTTAACAAAAGAGACACTGACCAAAGCTTAAAACCCACTTTATTTTAAATTATAATTTGTACTGTTTCGGATATCTAGCATATCCTTCTTCAGACACTATCGACAATAAATGAAAATACAGACATATATATAAATATTGTTATGACAAAGTTTAAATTCTTTAACCGTCATATATATAGTCATTGTTATGAACTATATGAATTGTTATTTTATAACAATAACTATATATATGACGGTTAAAGAATTTAAACTTTGTCATAACAATATTTATATATATGTCTGTATTTTCATTTATTTTCGATAGTGTCTGAAGAAGGATATGCTAGATATCCGAAACAGTTACAAATTATAATTTAAAATAAAGTAGGTTTTAAGCTTTGGTCAGTGTCTAATTTGCATGTATAGCAGTTCTAAGGTACAAGAATAAAGAATGTAACGAAGAGTCATCAAATAAAGTTTTGTAGAAATGGATAATTGCAATTTAAACCAATAAGTGAAATATGTCTTATACAAGCGATGTATGGAAACTTAATTAAAAACAAATACATATAAATGTCTGCAGAACATAGATAACGGAGTAGATATACTCGTCTTCTTGGTAATTGGTTTTTAGCTTTCATATATTAGCGGAGAGCCTTTTACGTTCGTCTAGTAGGTAGCGAAATTTGAAAAGAAAATCAATAAGATGTTAGTAAACTTGGGGAAAGGGCTGTGAAGAACATGGGATGAAAATAAATGTTGGAAAGACAAAAGCCATGGTAATGAGGACAAAACGAGTGGTGTCAAATGTAGAAGTAGAAGGAAAGAAAATAGAACAGGTGACTAGTTTTCGACACTTACGTGGTATTAATAGTGATGATGTGAAGTGTGAACGTTAAATAAAATGAAGAATAGGAATGGTGAAAGAAGCTTTTAGGAGGAGGAAGACAATAATATTTTGTGGGATCTTGAATAAAGAGTTGAGAGAAAGACTCATAAAATACTTCGTGTGGAGTACCCTATTGTATGGATCAGACACATAGATAGTATGCTAAAATGATGAAGAACGACTGGAAGCTTTCGAAACGTGGGTGTGAAGAAGAATGGGGAGAACTAACTGGTTCGAGAGGAAAAGGAATGAGAGAGTGTTAGAAATGGTGGGAGAGAAAATAAAATTTTAGAAATTATTAAAAAAGAGGAAGAGAAACTGGTTGGGACATTGGCTAAGAAGGAACTGTATTGTGAAGGACATGCTAGAGGGTATGGTAGCAGGAAAGAGAGGTTGGGGGCGAAGGAGATTTCAATTAATGGACGATATCAAACCTGAAAATTCGTACGTGAAGACGAAGTTAGTGGAAGAAGGTGGAAGTTTCTCAGTTGCGGCAAATGACCTGCCAATAATGGCAGAATACCTATGATGATGATGATGAGTGGGTAGCGCATGCTTCTTTGGTGCACATGGTCCCGGGTTCGATTCCAGTTGGGAGAGGATTAAAAAATTTAAATACATTATGGTGATTCAGATCTTACCTTAAACTGTAGACCCACATCTCATATAGTCTCGGGGCTGAGACGGGACGATAAACTTTAACGAACAAGCAATATTAGAAGGGAGAAACGTTAAAGTTGTTTATCTAGAGAGAATACGTGCCTTTAACTGTTCCAAAGGATACCAAAAATTTATTTACGTTATTTAATACGCTTAAAGTGGAATTTCCATAGGGAAGAAGAAACAGACCCACGGCGAGAACCTGGAAACACGCTCTACCTTAAAATTTTTCTGTTCTGTAAATGACGCCGAAGAAAGGTTTTGTCCCCCTTCTCTTAAGTTTATAGTTGGTACAGTACAAGCTAGAATTGAATTTTCTATTACCCATTAATTTAGTATCTCTCTTTCATTCATGTTTCGTAAAGTATGTATGTGTAAGGCTACTGTGAGTGTATAATGTGAATGAAACTTTAAAGGTGATATAACAATTTGAAAAGATTAGAAGGCTGTCATATTCTTAAACCTTTCCTCCAGAAAACATTCGTGAGAGAAAACCTTTTCCTTTTCATCTTTCGCAAGGAGAAAATCCCTCTGTTCTCAAGTAATTTTCCACTTTTCATATTTGAGTTTAAAATTAAGAATGTATTTTTTTTCTAATTTTTACGTGTTTTTATTTTTAAAATGTAATTTTGTGTCATACATATACTTACTCAAAATATTCTGTGTCATATTTTGTAGTTGCTCAATAACCCTCATAGTATAAACGTGAGCATAATATGCAAAAGAATAGCTAAATTAATTTTGAACTTTAAACTACACTTGTAATATAGTAATATCGTTATTTGGAGAATTTCCTGAAGATATTGTTTCAAGTTCATACGCAATAGAATAGATACACTGAATATATCCACAAATCTTTAATTAAAAGAAATCTAGCTACTAGAAAATGAAAACTATTTCAATCAAAAGATGATTGTAAAGAAAATCATCTTTCCTTTCCAAGATGATTTGGGAAAGAAAAAGAAGGAAATCAATAGTTATAACTCTTATTTGATTATGCTCTTTTGTTATACATACATACATACATACATACATATATATATATATATATATATATATATATATATATATATATATATATATATATATATATATATATATATATATATATATATATATATATATATATAGATAGATAGATAGATAGATAGATAGATAGATAGATATAGATATTAATACTGTACTTCCGAGACATGTGTGTTTCCTATTTTCTTGCTGTCTAGCGCGTTTGTAATACGTTATATGTGTCAAATGTGTTAGTCTGATCATTTTTTTTTCTTCATTTGCGTACAGTACCTGCATGATGTAGCTTCGTAATCTGTGGTTTTCCAGATTAAATCATTGAGGCCGGCATTTTAACTCAAGTTTTCCGTTATTTTTCTCTCAATCAACCAGACCATATACATGAATGGTACCTTCCTATCTATTTTCCTTTCAATATTAATTGTGTTATTACTATTCTGTACCTCCACTGTAAAATGATCTTCGGGAAGATTACAAGTGTAAGCAAATACATGTTAGAAGACGCATATATTTGTTATTTGGCAAATAAAAAACCAAAAATGTTTGGATATTTTTTAAATGACTATAATTTTCAGCCATAATTGTGAAGTTTAAAAATCACAGAATTTTTTAGTAGGAAGAATATAATATAATATAATAATAATAATATAATCTAATAATAATATAATATAATATACCTATACACCACGAATAGAAAAAATACTCTTAACGTAAATATGTAGCAGTCAGCAATATGAAAGAAAAAATCACCAGTCTCTGCAACCACAAATTTGTAAATTATGTTTTCCTTAAATTGTATTTGAGGAAGGTCTACATTTAACACTTTTCCTACCACCAAATCATTAAAATACGCCACCCCTTATTGTCAATTAATACCGTTGAGAATTTCAGACAGTGGAATGAATAATCAATATTTAATTGGAAGTGGAAAAAATTAAATTAAATCTGTAGTTTTAATACCCACGGTTATGCTCTTTAGGTGAAAGGAGATTAGTAGTTATTGAAAGTGAATGACTGTGAAATAATTAGATGAATGATAGTTTTGAAGAAAAGTGGCGAACCCCGAGAAAACTCATGGACATAATTTTGTCTACCACAAACTCACATGGCCTGTAACGGAACCAGGAACCCCTTGCACAAGAGATAAACATTGAAAAAAAAAAAAAAAAAAAAAACATGCCTCTCCCCGAAGGAAAAACATCTATAGTAATTAAAATAATTGAATCGAGTGTGGTGAAGCTTAATATTCGACTCGATCGTCAATTGTGTATCTTTCTGTCCGTCTGTTCCACGATAACTCGATATTGAAGATAACCTGTAATTAGATATATGTGGATGTAAGGAGAATAAAAATCTTAAACCCCAGAACTTAAACAGAAGAACCTGTTAAGTACACTTTGGCTGGAGACGTTTTGAAATACGCAGGAATCCAAGAACTAAGAGCAAGAAGATAGGCATTTAGATATTTTCATTTTATTATTGAAATAATGTTCTATGTGTGCAAATATTTCTGTCTTCTACGTTTTTTTTTAAGAGAATGTGCAAATTCTCTAGTGTTTCTCAGTCATAGATGTTCTTCAGATTAAAGTTCCATTCCCCTAACAAATGTTAAATTAACGCCTCTATACTTTTTTTTATAGTATATAATGTTTCACGCGGCAGAAACGTTTCATTGGATTGATAAATATTTTTACCTCTGTTACTTTCCATTATCTGTGTCACTAAAATCAAAATTGTGTTCATTAAACAAACAAACAAATAAAAACACAAATAACGTTTTATGTTTACAGCGAGAAAGCTCTAATTATAATTTACACTATTTATTTAAGAAATTAACATGTGTGCAGATAAAACTGACATTAGAAGCATTAGAATGAAAAATTTGCAAAGGCGTGCACACGGGAAGCAAGATGTATAACTACCTCCTTTGCTATTTGGCATCCTACAAATCTATAAAGCAACATCAAATTTTGAAAACAAATTCACTTACTTAATCTGAAGTGGCCCCAGTATAGGAGATTGTCCCGTCGAATCGGAGGTCTACGCATTCTTGTGGTGTTGGAATACATTTTTATTAGAAGAAACTTCATGGCGTATATTTAGAGACCTCAGTGTTTACCTAATTAAGTTGTGAATGACCAGCTTCGGGATTCGGGTCGGTCATTTCAATTGCAAAGCAAGAACTTCAGTCATGCTTTTGTTTTGTTAATTTATTGAAAGTTAGCGTAAATTTGCAACACCAAGGTTATGTAGGACCTGAGCTTACAATATGAAGTGGAATCCAAACGGGCGTATGCATCCAATACTCTCCCACCGGGAATTGAACCCGGGATCCTATGCTCAAAGGTTTGCGTGCTAGCGTGCATTAGACTAGCAGGGAGAGTATAATTATAAAAATGCGTTTATGTAGAAATAAACAACTTGTTTCTGATTCAATGATCACTTGACTAAATAAGAAAAGAAAAGCATTAATCATGCTAATGTGCATTACAAAAGATTAACAACCTTTTATACATAAAAAAAAAGTAATTATCGGGAAGTTGAAAACTAACGGAACTATATGGTTTAACAAAGAGAGACGAAAAGAAAAGAAGAGAAAAAATACATTAGAAAAACAACAAAAAGAAATGACATTCGACAATCATGAAGCGTAACCTCGTCAGCCAAGCAGAGAAAAGGCAAGAAACAGGTCAATGTTGGTCGCGTGAGTTTACATGGCTCAGAAAAAAGTAAATAAACATTGAGAACGAAAGTAAAAATAAATCTCAAAAGGAAAAGGAAAATATACCTAGTCGTAATAGTTAAATAAAAATGAATAATATATTTTCTTACCTTTGTTCAACTGAGATGTTGCCATTATCCAATTCCGGCACATAGCACCAATGATCCGGTGTAAGCGTGATAAAAATTTGCGTAAAATAAACAAATGCCACGAAGAACGAAAATGGTGCTAGTAGTAGGAACAAAATTCTTTGGTACAGTCCAAATTCTCCAAGATATGGCAATATGTCGTCAAAATCTAGTATATTCTTCTCTCCCATATTTGAAAACTAATTATAGAAACAGGGCGTAACACACAACGTAATATCATACAACTGTTTAATATAATAATATTTGTCTTTTAGAAGATTAATTAATGAAGTGAAGATCGTGTAAAGGATTTTTTTTTCACTGACCACTAATTAATGAACACACTGAAGCAACAAAGTTGTTGTAGATTTTCTTTTTTTTTCTTTAAAGAAAATAAATAGGTGCAAAACTGAGTTAAAAAAAAAAAAGCAAACTTGGTGTCACACAGATCGATGGTTAGTTAAATGTCTCACATATCTTATTACCATTTATGTCCAAATTCTTTTCGTAAACACAGTAATGAAGGCGTATATTCAAACTCCAAAGTGTAAAAAGAAAAAAGTAAACAGCAACAAAATAACTAAACTAAAACTTTCTCTTGTAAAATGCACTTCTTTTTTCTTTTTTTAACTATAGTGCTGTTGCAAAGTGATTGATAGATTACCGGACGAGCTCGTAAGAATCTGATTGAGCTCGTGTCAAGGAATGAAAGGCACCCGACTAGCAAGGGTTATCTTATGTATTCGAGTAAACATGATGGGAAGAAAAATAAACGGGGAGAGGGGAAGGATCGGAAGGATAAGAGTAAGCAACGTGTATCCTATCGAATATTTGTGACGTTCATTGTAGAAGGGAGAAAATCCCTCTTTCCAGACATTGGTTCTGACTTGAGCGCCACTCCTATCTAAGCATGCGCACAGCGACCGTAAGACATGTACGTCATAGCACAGGTACTTTTTATAGTTGCACCAGCACTTTTAACAACAAAATTCGTAGATTTGTCGATAGATGGCAGGATATTGAATGATAAGTGCTGCACTTTTTTTTTCTTAATTGGCAGTGGCACACTTTTCAGTTACTGTTCATATCAAACCATGACCTTGCTAACGTTTGGGTGCTAAAGCAACCTTGTATTACCTATCAACCGATAGCCAATCGAGTTTATAAAGAAGAAAGGAAACGATTTTTTTTCTTACTTTCCTTGTTTAGAATGGAAGCGAATAATTTTCGCCACGTGCTTTTGATCATTTTCCTCTGTTAATTACCTGTTAGCTTATGTTGGTTAACCTTGCTTATCTTTTGACACGCCTATATAATCAACCTTTGTCCAAAAATGTTTGTGATTACTACCCTAATGTTAAGGACATGGAAAGTGTTATTTTAACCTTTTATAATTTAAAGAAAAGCAAAGTTTGATTTTAACACTTGTCAAGTTATCCTTTCACAAATAGTTGATTTATACGAACCAGCCACCCAGATTTGACCTCCAGGTTTTAGTTGACTCGAATATGGATTCGAATCTTCGCGTTAACAAGGACAATATAATCTTGATATTTTAATAAAAGTAAAATGATTACGAATCACTAGAAAAGATCTTGAGCTCCAGCATACCTTAATTACAGTCTCAGTCTCATTGTCTTTTCGATTTATAAATAGCAATATTGGTATTGGTCTCGTCTCGATCTGCAGAAGCTTATCTCAGACTCACCTCGATATTCTCGAAACAAATTCCAGTCGCTTCACTTTCTTATTTTTCTCATTTTTGCGTAGGTCGTGGATTGACTTCCTACTGCCCACGAGACGAAAAATTTCTCGTCTCGTCTCGTCTCGAAACGAGTAGAGAGCCGAGACAAAAAGTATCTTTTTAAATTCAGAAGTTAATTTTTTCAGTCTTACGCCCCACGGTTATGCGTGTAGACTAAAGGAGATAGTCGGGCTAGATTTGAGACGAAACAATGAATTTTCCTCTCCCTGTGCGGTTTACTAAGAAGTGGAGCAGTAAACTGTAACATCACAGAGCATGTGGTCGGAAATAACTGCTCTAAGTCGTAGATCTTGTCAGCCTCGGTAGCGAATCAATCAATTCCACTACATTACTTTCCTGTCTGTTACTTTCCTGTTCTGTCCTGTTGAATCAATGCTCTTCAGCACCATATAGTATGTTGCCAGATAACAGGTAGACAGCAGCAAGACTGAATTCATTCGGATCACAATTTAAATTTTATGCTTTAATTTTTCATTTACCATCTATTACATTCTTTTTTAGGCTCGTGTGTTCACCACCGAAAATCAAGCTTATTTTCTTGACAAATATCGGTAAAATATTACCACAACTGTTTTATTTCAAATGTATGAATGTTTTATTATCGTTTCATTCTTTCCACAATGAGTAACTTCTCAATTATAGATAATAAATAAACTATAGAAAATAAAATAGTTATAAGTATGACAAGATCTTGTATTATTTCCATGTAAGTGCTGCCCTAGTTCTGGCAGAGGAACATATAGCAAGAGTGTTAAGTAGTTCAGCTTTTCAGTTCTTTGTCCGATTAAATCCCCCATCTTATTTAAGATCGCGCATTGCAGTTTGAAACACGTTAATTCACCTTCTTTTAAATTTTAATCTTATCTTATTTCTATATATAAAAAAATATAAACAAATTTGCTTCCGAGGCAAATATACAGGATGAGCACAGAAACAGTCCCTGATTGGACAAGGATATAACTTTAATAATAAAAGAACTATTTCGTTCAAACTTTCGCTGCAGTTATGTAAACTTAAAAAAAAAAAAAAATCAAATCGGTGGTGTTGATTGGAATTACAAACGCGTGATATGGGCACCATCAGTTACGCGGGGACCATTAACACGATAATCCAGTTCCAGCCAAATTCCGTAAAGCGTAACCGATGTAATGGACTTTATAGCTGCAATGATAAGTTTCTGAAAATCATTCAGGGTTTCGGGTAATGTAGGTACACAAATAAGGTCTACCATATTTTCAGGAACGACTTATTCAGATATAAACTCCATTACTTCGGTTACATTTCACAAGATTTAGTTGGAGCTGGATATCGTCTCGATGGTTCCCGCGTAACAGATGGCACGCACATCTCGTCTTTATAATTTCAATCAACACCACCGAAAACTTCTTGAGTTGATGTAAGTATAGGAAGGTTTGAGCAAAATAGTACTTTTGGTGTTAAAGTTATACACTTTTCAAATCAAAAACTGCTTTTGTGCTCAACCTGTACATACCCTATAGGCATATACATTTATGTGAAGCCGTGCTGCATTTGCTCGTACTTGATGCTTTATAACACATACTCCCTGCAACTTTATTATCCACTTAACTTTCCATAGTCTGAAAGCTACAGCACTCACCTTTACTGCCCATAGTCCTGAGTTACATTCCACTGTCTCGAGTAGTCGGAACCTCACTTTAGTCAAGATAGTCATAGTCACTTTAGTCATAGTCACTTTAGTCATAGTCTTCAAAATTTAGAAAGATTGCTGGATGCTTATCCCAACACTATTCATGAACTGACAAGTGGCCACTATTAAAAAAAATGTAATAAATTTAGAAATAATGAGCCATGTAAACAATTCCAAAGGGCCAGTTGGAATCTTAAAACATACGGTGAAAATTAGGAGTGTTGCCAATTTGAAAGATCGAATAATGGACGTTTCGTGTACATTAGAAGAGTCATAAATTCATACTGGTTAACTATAGAACAAAAATAAGCATACCATTGGCTTTTGGGGAAAATTTACTATTAAAATTTGGTGCCACATGCTATGGTTTTCAGTTTTCAAAACTTCACTTTAATTCAAGATGGCTGCCGTCAATGATACCCTTATCGTATCACTTCCCTCTAGGCATAATATGTATTACAGAAACCTTTATCCACTTATTATCATTAATACGCGGGTTAGAAGCGGAGGTAAGGGACTTAGGCACATAGTAAGTATAAACAATTAATATGCCTGTAACTTTTCACCAAATAAGCGCATCTTAAAACTAACTTCACCATTGTCTTCCTGATTAAATTCTAGCCCGAAATTATGTATCATATTACCCTATTCCCATTTAAAATATTTGACCTTAATTCAAAATGGCGGATTTCAAGATGGCTGTCGTCAAGTTCATACGTACCATACGACTTCCCCCTAGGCCCTATACGTATCTACATGGTTGTTCTTTCATTAATACTCCGTTTACAAAGGGTAGTAAGAAACCTCTGCAGTAATCTCTATTAACCACTTCACAACCTTTAAAAATTATTAAAAAATAGAAAGCATGCACGATGGCAAAAATTTCTGTCATCACAAGTAATGAATACATATCCTCTATCAGCAATAAAAATTTCATTGAAATCGGAGCCGGACAATTGGGTGATGTCCCTTGTTAGCAATGTATATTTTCATGTATCTAAGTACAGGGCATAAATAAATAAATAAATAAATAATTTGTTGATACTAATAAAATAACTATCGGGAATGAACGACATATATACTTAAGCGCCATAATGATTCGTTTTCGTTGATTTTACTCGAAAATTTTGCATGAGAATTGAAACTCAAGCATATCATCTTGTCTAGTTCGATTTGGTCTATCGATCGATATATATACATCTTAGCTTTAAAAACTATCACAGTTAAACAAAAAATAAATAAATAAATAAATAAAATATAATTTAATAGTTAACTATAATTATGGACTCACATACTAACATTATAAGAAATACCGGGCGAATTCGTTTTTGGACATGAGTGTACCTCAGCGATCACACTACCCGGAAGGAAGAAAGGAATGGGGAAGCGGACTGGGACATTATGTTAGGTATCATCTCGGTATTTGCCTGGGGTGAATGAGGAAAATCTACCTCAGGCGGTTTGTTTAAACAAAAATGTTTCGGGGGGCACACTTAGTATTCGGAGAGTCACATATTATTTTCACACAGTAGTATTCTATTTATTATTACATTATAGACGTATTATTTAGTTCTCCTCCGGGTGCAGTGCCTCCCAAAAACATGTCTGGAAGAAACACTGCCTCAGGATGATTGGCCTCCAAAGGTTTTACAGTCTTTCGACCTAATGTCTCCAACGGGAATCGAATCCGGGACCGCTCACACTAAGATCTAAAGCATTAGCGATACGCTGATAAAGTCGTCTCCTATGAAATTCTTTGGCGCAGCCACATTGGTTACAAACGAATCGTTGCTAAGACAATTGCTAAGGTGGCTATAATGGTGTTTACTTACGTCGCGCTTAAGATAAGTATACATTGCAGATTAATAAGGATAATGTGGCTATTCTTATTCAATAATTAACATAATAATACGATTTAGCTAATAGTTACCATTTACTATAACACGAAACAAAATTATTCTATATATTAATTCGTGTGGTTTGAAAATACAGTCACTGATGACATGAGCATCACGTCTCAATTTAAAAGTAGTATTCTAATACCCTTTATAATCTTATTTTCTCGATGCTTGTCCACCAAGTACGTACAGATTTACGTTATCCTTGCAAACTTATATATATAGAAAAATGAAATCGACGTTGTCTATCATCACAGGGTGAAAAAAAAAACAGTTGAACGGTTTGAGTTAGAGCTTGGCACGAGCTGTTTTTCTTTCAATAGTTCACTTTGATTAAAATATCTTTTCTACGAGGTGGGAACAAAGCAGGTTAAAATTCTATGTCCAGAATAGAGCTTCCCAGGTTAGGGAGATGAAACTTGGTATATTAACTACACATTAAAAACAAGTGGACATTTATCCCAAAGCCACTTCTAAATGGGGAAGGAGGCAATTTCTGTAATATTTTCTAGTTTGTGTGTCGCCTTTTCATGATAATACGGATGAATTGAAACGGATTATTTTGGTTGAAAAATTTAAGCTACGTAGGGAAAGATGTGCTCTGAAGAAAAAAAGCCGTTCAAATTTCCCTTTCAAACATTTTGCATGGAATTTCTTCCCGTGCGAAGAACGAGCATTCAGCTAGTGTTCTATGAAGATGATTGTTTTTACCATCGTTAGCGGTGTTGGGATTCGCCCAAAGTAAGACAACTGCGAAAAAACCTACACCAGCCTGTACTATAGGTAATCGATACAATTTATCTATGAATGTATTTCGGTTCTGTGCAGGACGGAGCTTGTGCGGGTTTGCATCTAGACTTATATTCCACACTTATATTAACAGGTGACGCTTATATTCCTTTACAGTATATGCTAGCGAAGATAGGTATACACGTAAAGGAATATAAGTGCGATAAAACTCACCAACGTTTACTTAGTATTGACTATTAACGAGCTTATTGAATTACAATTGCATAGTAATAAACCACGTTTTCTAACGATGTTTCTGTGTTTGGCACCCACATACATAAGTTGATTAAACATTACTCTTCCTTTATGAATTAATAGGTCTTGTTTGTACATTTTCGAAAAAGAGACCACGTATTCTTCATCTGTACTGTAAACGCATGATAACTGCTCTGAATAAAAAGCGAATGACAAAATAATCCCATGCATATACAGGAGATTGGCATTTGTTGGAGCGGTTATTAATAATTTTATATTAAATTTAATCAAAAGTTAAAATTAATTACAAAAATTAAACGTGTTTGTTACATATTTTAATCACATATAATGAAGTATGCTTCACATGAAAGGAAATTGTATTTACAGGTTTCTTTAAACTATTATGATTACGTTCAAATGACAAACAAATTGATTTTCATAATTTCACTTGTGTACTGATAGCAGAAAACATGTATTATTCCTTATATTAATATTTCTAATAGTTTGATTACTCTTCTTAGTTACCCTCAGTCAACTGTCCGTAATTTTTCTTATATATTTAATTACATGAATTTCAAATTTTAATTAAGAATTCTAAAATTACAAAGTACCACATTTACATAAGCTGCCGAGATTACTTTGTTTGTAACCAGCTGCCTAAACCGGAAATGACGTTTTCTGCATCAGCGTATTACACTACGCAGAACTACTACGCATGTGTCGACTGGTATATGTCTCATCTTTGAACATGTTTTCCTCGTTAAATGGTAATGAATTTTTTTAAAGCACTTATGTGTTTCAATCTATCAAGTTGAATTGATTATTTTTTTATTGTGTATGATATATTCTTATTGGACCGGATCTTACTTAATTATAAATAATTATTTTAACGTAACTTTCATAAAATAATTGCTAATTTAAATTTTGAGAGACTGTTTTTCCGTTTCTTTGTCACTCTATAAACGATAAAGTTAATGTGAAACCTTATACGTATTTCTTAAGCTTTACTTCCTTACAACTGTAAATGAAAACCAAGTGGGAATTCCCATTTATTGTAGAATCAAAGTAGGCAGAACAAGAAGTGGTAGGCGTATGAAGAAGGAATAATGGTTATCCTTTGTTACGGGGAATGTACTGTTTAAGGAATTCCCTGATGTTATTGTCCACAAAGAATTTGGCCAGTTAGACGACCTTTTGTAGTGTTTTTTTTTCTTTATTTCTGAGTATACTCTTTTCAGCATCTATACTATATGACAGGGGTAGCCAACCTTTTTGTTTGAGGGCTACTTTTCATTTGAAGAGTCACTGCCACTCTATTTATCTTCTGTTCAATATAGTTCGTTAGAGGGAACCGTAATAGTCATCGATATAGACAGGATGACAGAAACACTACAGGCTCCTTTCTCCACTTTCTTGTCGACGCGTTGACCATGCCTGATATATGCGATGCGGCTACATTAGATCAATTCACTGGGAATCGAAACCGGATGTCCTACGTCGGAAGCTTAACACTAATCACTTATCTATGTAGAAGCTCTTTATTTGCTTGCTTATTGAAGTTTAGCTTTTCTTTTTCACTGCCGTGGCTATATGAGACGTGCGTCTATAATTTAAGGTGGAATCCGAAACACTATAATAATTTCAAACTTTTATGCTCTCCCACGTGGAATCGAACCCTAGACCAAGTGCACCAAATATTCACATGCTAGTCAATAAACCGGCTTTAGGACACGAGAGGGCTTTTGTTCGATTATGTGTAGCTAGCGTATCGGATCCTATCTCCGTTGTTCCTAGCTTTCTAGACCGCGTTTGCCTGTATCTTTTAAGTGAAGTTGTTCAGTAATTACCTTCTGAATCAAACTAGAGTACTCTTCATTAGGAATATAACCAGAGAACAGGCATATGAATAGCACAGAGCTAAGCATGCGAAATGCACTTAACACGTAATGCATAACCTGATCGTTCAGAGAGAAAATCCAAAACATCCTTTTCTGCATAAACTGAAAGATTGAAAGAGAAGGGAATGGAAAAGACAAATTCCTATATTTTCGAAAAGTGACTAATCCAAGTGAGGCTTAATTATTGATAAATGCTACTGTAGTGTATCTCTAGTTATTATTTAAGGATTTATCTGATTTCAAGTTTATTACAATTTATATCCTTTAGGTTTTAACGTCCTAAATTATCACTGACATTCTATAATCAATTTCGAAATATATCTAAAAAAAGGTGACATAAGAGACATGTTTCAAGTGCGCACGATCGAGATCCTGCAGATGGCACTATTAAGAGTGCTCTCAGAATTTCGAAAGAGAAGTCCATAAAGCTGGATTGTCATTTTACAAGAATCTTGCAGCTATCATTAACTGGTCAAAGGCAGTAGTGTGAGCGGTTGTGGTGTCAATGGACACGAGGAACACCAGGTGCGGAAGTCCATAACCTGTTCGTGGAAATGCATGGTTCATATGCGAGACCGCACTCGGCTGGGACAACACAAAATCATCTTGCTGCCTTTGGTAAAGCTAGGGTGTCATACTGCAATAATCTTGTAGCTGTCATTAAAATATCTTGTAACCCTACAATATTTTTCCGTGTAAACATAATCTTGATTTTTTTTTTTCATCTTGCAAGGAGTCAAACGCTTAAACCATGTGCAACTTTCTGGGTCGTCTTGCTTGCTACCTACTATCGCCCTCCCACTGACAAAGAAAAAAACAGTTTCGCCGCTCCCGAAACAACGGATTCTTTTGGAGGGAGGAGAAGCGCGCAAAAATAATGAGGAGGTTCACTATTTATCGACTAGAGTGCAGTGCTGCATGGCATTCGCGTAACTAGGATATTTTCAAAACTGGTACAGTAATTTCTTATACTCTATAGTATTTTTCAAGATACATTTGGATTGAGTGCTTTTACCCGGGGCCGTTTCAGAGTGGTCCAAATTTAGAGGGATTTCTGGAGGGAATTTTCCCCACATTCTCCCAATTTTTCCTGTTCTAGTACATTATGGACCCCAATATATAGCACCTCTGGAAAGCTTCTTTCATGCTGAAGAGAATGAACTATAAACCATGATTTTCCAATGAACAGCGTTGACGCAATTGGGTCATTCCATATCAATTCAACACAGTGACTTAACCGCACCATCTCAGATTTTAAAGAAATTTGGCATGTAGATGTCCTATAGATAGACTAAGAAAAATACCAAATTTGAACTTTATATATGAACCGGTATTGAAGATAGGGCTATGTAAAGTTTGAAAAAAATCTCCTAAATAGCATATTCAATGAATTTTGAAATTGAAATTGCAGCTCTCGCAACTGAGCTAGAGAGATGATTGAGGTGTCATTTTACAGCATTTTTCATGCCATTTCCTGTGGTATACATAATATAGGCTAATACAGAATCTGTTTATTTAATCAAAATTTTACTTCAATTTTTTTAAAAATACATATTTTAAAATTTTGAAATTTATTCAATGGATAGATAGTATTGTTGTAAAGCACCTGGCAAAAATATGAATTTGGGATGATAATGGGTTCATTGTTTAAAAAACTAAAAAGTAACACTTGATTTTTCAAGAATACTCTGGACGTAGGGTAATAACACAAGAATGCTAAGTTTTACACTTCCGCGAAAATAAAAATGAACACTAACCTGAAGAGAGAGTATAGATGAGTCCATAGTAAAACTTTTCAATAAGTAGTAGGATATATTTATCATTTGAAGTTTGAAAAAGTCACATTTGTTCAGTATACATCACTTTCAAGAGAACATAAGTTCTTCCAGTAGGAGTTACAGGATTTACTTTTATCAGAACGTCCACTACTAACATCCACAGAACATTAGCAATTCTTGGATATGAGAATGACGGAGATGGTTCAGATAAATGAAGAAGTTATTTTTACTTAATCAAGTTCTCCATTTTTCTGTAAAACATGCCCTAGCCACCAATTTTCTTCATAGACAGCAGTGACATAGCCTGATATGTCTTCTAATTGAAGTTTATTTGTAGATTTTTACACTTCCTTTTCCCAATCCTGCAAAGCATCTGAAAATATTAATACAATTTGTCCCATATTGAATTTGAACTCCCCTGAAAAGCTGTGTATCCTCCAAAATAAATTCCTGTGTAGGTCCCTGATATGCAAGCAGATAAATAAGATATAATTTGTTTCGTTAGCAGGGGTGGCTTCAGGATTTTAATTTTGCGCAAACCAATTTTTTTAAATTTTATTTTTAAATATAAATGTATAGCATTTGTTCCTTTGTAGTAAATATATATTTATTATCTTTTAGTTGTTTATATTTTTCAAAATTTTTGGGTAGGTACTGGCCTACCCGCTAAAGCTGTTTCAGTTCGTTTGGTTTGTTTAGGCTTTACGTCCTTATGTAACCCCAGGTTATGAAAGATTGGACATATTACTTAAAGTGGCATCTGAACCACTACTCGGTTTCTAGCTGGGAGAAATTTTGTGGGCTCATCGGGACCTTTCAATTACAAGGAGAAAATTAGATTCAACTAACACAGATGATTCGAGATATGTGAAAATGTCACTATGAAATTCACACGATTTGTGGCATTTTTTGTTTATACCATTAAAAAAAAACACTTTGTTTAAACCAGCCAACCCTGCTGTTGTACCAGTGCTAGATGTATACTTTTTACAAACCATGTTTTTATACAGTAAAATTTTTAATTGTGAAACTTGTATTAGTATTATTTTATCAACTTTTATAAAACTAAACTTCAAAAATATCAGCACTTTAACTTAGCTTTAAGTTAAAGTTTTTAGAATATGAGCTAATAAGTGTCGCCAGCCGATTACAAGTCTGAATGATATATCTTAAACCCATTACTCTACTAAACCCATTACTTTATATTTATTCCCACAAGTAAAACAAAAATCCTTGTATACTTGTATTTTTCAGCTGGATACAGGGTATTAATGAAAACTCTAGTGTTTGTTTTGAATATTTTTAACAATGAATCCAATATCATCCCAAATTAATGCTTTGCCAGGTGCTTTACAACAATACTATCTATTTATCGAATTAATTTCAAAATTTTAAAATATGTACTTTTTGCAAGATTTTGATTTTGATTTTGAAAAAAGAATTATATATTAACCTATATGTTGATGTACGCCACAGGAGAGGGCATGGAAAATGCTGTAAAATGACACCTCAACTAGCTCTCTAGCTCAATTACGAGAGCCGCAATTCCAATTTCTAAATACATTGAACATATTATTTTGGGCATTTTTATTTTTTTGAAAATTTATATAGCCTTATCCACAATACCAGTTGATATATAAAGATGAAATTTGGTATTTTTCTTAGTCTATATGAATAGTACATTTGTGCAAAATTTCATAACAATCTGAGATGGTAAGGTAAATTTTATCTTCAAATTGTGTTGATTTTACCTGGGACGACACCATAGCCATTTCACTACGAGTCTACGATTTTCTTCATACTAATAGGGTTAATGAGACCCAGGGACTTACTCCGTTGTCCATGGCACCTAATTTTTTGTGCATGAACATATCTTTGTTACCCTCCGTTGCCCTAGGAAAATAGTTACACCAATGCGGGACGAGTATAGATACTATTAAATATGTCGAATGCAAGCATCACTAAAATTGTTATGCGTAAATTGAGGTAAATTAATAACATTATTTTCGTCCAGTAGAAAAATTCTGGGGAGGGTCAGCTTTGCTTCTAGGGGGAACGGCTCTCCCTGCCCCCCTCTAGTTCCGCCTATGCTGCATGGGTAGAGATATCTTTCTTGCTTTCAGAAACTTAAGCTCTGCTTAAGCTTAAAGTTATGTTTTCTCTTTCCAAGAATCTTGTAGCTGTCAATAAAAATCTTGCAACCCGAACTTTCTATTTACTGTTTACACATTACAACTTGCTGAAAGCAAGAAAGATATCTCCACCCATCCAGCACTGCACTCTAGTGGACAAATAGTAAACCTCCTCATTAAAAACGTGTATTTTGGCGCGTTTCCCCTTCCCCCGTCCAAAAGAATTCGTCGTTTCGGAAGCGGCAAAACTGTTTTATTCGTTTATGTCAACGGGAGGGCGATAATAGATAGCAAGCAAGACGACCCGGAGAGTTGCACATACTTTGACACCTTGCAGGATGAAAAAAAATGTTGTATGTCCCTCTCAAGACTATGCTTACATGCAGAAATATTGTAGGGTTGCAGGATTTTTTTTTAATGACAGCTACAAGATTCTTGTAAAGTGTTAACCTAGCTTTAAACTATGCAAACAGTAAATAGAAAGATGGGGTTGCAAGATTTTTTAATGACAGCTATAAAAGTCTTGCAACATGGCAACCTAAGCGCATTATTTAACCTCGCGCCCCGCGACTTCCTTCACTTTTGGGTAATGAGGAAGGCTTTTATCAGAAAGTACTTGGAATCCATAATAATGAAGTGAAGATAGTCTAATCGTGAAAGTTTTTTCCTATACGTAGAACATATGGAAAAATAGAGTAAGCATTGTTCTTTATCTTCGTGATATTTCGTCTTTCCTAATGACCTCTATCGAGACAAAATTTAAAAAAAATTAATAAATGCTAAAGATTTAGGAATTAGAATGAACAATTTTTAGTACGGAAATAGTTTTCACTGCCTAAACATTTCGTGCGATTCGCCCGTGATAAATCATTCGCTTAGTTATGTGTAAGAAAGCAATTACATAACTTCTAGTGAAAATCGTTCTTTTGTTTTTCCAGGTGAATGTCAAGATAATTTAGTTTAATGTTGACAATTTATTTTTCATTCTTTATTTTTAGGTTCAGGAAAAAAATTGAAGAAAATCAGATTTTTAAAAATGAATTATTGAAATTATATATAAGGTATGAATTCCTAAAGATTTTTCTGGCTCAGCTAAGCGGAGTATTCGATAATTACCACCAACTTACTTCTTAATTGAATTACAATTCCTCACTGTTATTTGTATCCGTGCCAAAGCAAATATGTAGGCATAGGTTGTTTAACTTACATGTGGCAGCTTGTCAGTAAACTTGGCAAAGACCACGAATGACTTATCATGGGCGAAAAGCATGAAATGTTCAGGCAGTGAAATCCATTTCCTTACTACAAATTATTCATTCTGATTCCTAAATCTTTAGGATTTATTAATTTTTTTTTTTAAGTTTGGTTTCGACTGTAACAATTACAATGAGAGAGATTATTAAAGATAAGTTCTTTTTTTTTATTTATTTACATCAATACGTAAACTACGGATGGTAGGGAGACATCTCAAATATTAAACAAAAATAACTGGAATTAATTTTTCACTCAAAATTCGTTGGATGTTAGTAAGATAAAGGAATGACACCCCTTGGATGGATGGTAGGCATAGGCATATACACGGGAGAAAGGAGAAGGGGAGAAGAGTGCCACCACTGATTATTTGGTACCTAGGTACAGTATATCGGAAATGTTTTAAGCAGCACGTAACCAAGTTGGGGTTCAATATATTTTATTCTCTTTAAAAATTTTTAAACGAGTCAAATCCCATGTTACCAAAATGTTCGGAAACTTGATTTTGTAACCCAAACATATTAGGTTTCAACTTCCCAACACAATTTTTCCATAGTAGCTCCGCGTAGCGTAGTCGCTAACGCTCTCGTCTTCAAAGCGAGCGGTTCCGGGTTCGATTCCCAGTGGGAGCACTCGGTCGAAAAAGTCTAAAAAGCTTTCTTCAAGCCAGCCATCATGAATGAGGTTTTCTTGGGTTTTCCTCATTTACACCAGGCAAATGCCGGGGTGCTACCTAACTTATAGGTTCCAGGCCGCTTCCTTCCTTTCCCAATCCTTTCATCCTTTCCTTTCCCAGGATAGTGTGCTCGTCGAGTGACGTCATCCTTCATACGTGACGGGTGAATGGCCATAGACACCGTCAGGCCAGAAATCTAAATCATATTTCTCCACACAATTTACGAATTCTCTTAGGAAAGTCATGTTTAAAAATGTATTATCGTTCTACTGTAACTGCACATGTAAATAATAGTACCTAGGTATATACCAACTCTGCTCTGAAACAGAGGATAAAATTTTAAGATTAGAAGAGAATAGAAGCAGGAACTCCAGAATTGGGAGATCATGGGAAGAGGAAAAGCATCTGATTAAACCAGAGAATTTATAAATTAGTATAAATTGATTGGTTGGTTGGTTTAATTGAAATTTAGCGTCCCTTTCAGCACCGGAGCTATAAGAGACGTGGATCTACAGTAAAGCTCCAAAATGTGTTCAAAATTTTCAACGCTCGCTCATCGTAAGCTGAACTCAGAACCCGTGCACAAAAGACGTGTATGATAGTCAGTAATGTAAAGTGCTGGAATTGATTGATTAGAGTTTATTATACCTTATCGATAACCAAGGATAAATTATTCAAATACTCTTGCTTAAAGTGGGATCTGAATTATTATTCGGGTTTCATCCAAGGCTTGAAACACCCAATAGGGATTGAACCAGAGAACAAACACACAGAAAGCACGTCCGTTAACAACTTCTCTACGAGGGAGTATTAGGGATACTCAAGTTTTGTTGTCAGGAAAGAACCAGAAAAATAAATAAAATAAAATGAAAATGAATTGAACTCTTTCAGTTTAATATCCAACAATTATGCCCTTTAGGCTAAGGGAAATTATGATTAAAGCAAGTGAATGATGATGGAAGAAGTGGTGGAATGAGAAGGTAGAAGGAAATAATAGTACCCCGAGAAAACCTATGGACACGGTGTTGTTCACCATAAACTTACTTGGCTGAGGATCGAACAAGGGATCAACATACTAGAAGTCCACCACTCTACCACTTAGTCACCGTGTCCTCTAAAAAAAATTAATAGAGGAAATGTTATACTCTAATATGATATACTTTATATATTTTTAATTTCTCAAGATTTATTTCGAGACTCGAGACGAGACCGAAACGAGGTAGAACTTGACCCTCGAGATCGAGACCGAGACCGATACGATTATTTCGGCTCGAGACGAGAGCAAACTGAGACTGCTATTTGTCAACCGATAAAGGAGGAAGACTGTATTAAGACACGTCTCGTCTGGTCTCGATATCATCCTTAACGTAAACACAATGTCATTTCAATAATTTTACTATCTTGCAAATTAAGAAATACACGTATACTACTCTGCTATTCAGAGAGGGAAAAGAAGTAGATAAACATATACACGGGAAAGCTTTATCCTAACACCATACTTTGATAATAACAAATAATACGGTTATTATTCGACTATACATGCTTCAGAATTGCTTCAGAATGGTAGACATTAAGTTTCTCCGTGAAACTTGGAATCGAGTTTTATCCATGTAACATAATCTACAGTCGTGGGACACGCTTTCCTTTCTAAATGAGTCTTGATTAAAGTCTAACATATTAAAGAGTTCTAAATACTTTCAATACTAACTGTAATGAATGTTTCTAGACTCCTCCATCGACACCATCATGACGATTTCCATTGCAACGACACCAATAGAACGTCATAATTTATGCACCTTGAACTTCATATTGAGCAGGCAGATTGAATTGAGACATATCTTCAAAGCGTTATCCATAGTTACTCAAAATTACTGTCAGGGTTTTAACAGCGTGTCAGGTACAATACATGATTTGAGATAGGTGTGTACAATAGCATCAACAGATCACGAAACTCTCACACTTTTCTTACACAAGGTGCAGTAGTTA
This sequence comes from Thermobia domestica, assembly GCF_964235325.1. Taxonomy (NCBI): domain Eukaryota; kingdom Metazoa; phylum Arthropoda; class Insecta; order Zygentoma; family Lepismatidae; genus Thermobia; species Thermobia domestica. The sequence continues at coordinate 256,624,180 of NC_137454.1, forward strand.
CGCATTACTCTATTTGTAGCACAGTGTACTAAGAAAGTGGTGTGTATGCTTTTATTTCATGAACGTCATCTAGTTAACAATTTGGGCGTTCAAAGTAAAAGGAAATCAAGCCCAATTACCAAAATTGTGAAAAGATATTAAATTTGTACGGTACGCTTAAGTATATGGAAAAGTTAACATTATTGTTTACATTATAGGTGTTTTTTTACCTGACTTAAAAAAAGAATGCTTTCATTTTGACCTGCTTATGCTGGTATGTATTTATATATTCGATATGTTCGCGATTACATCGAGAACCGTTGGTCATATTGCGATGCAGTTTCCATTAATCAAGTAAGCTATTCTCAAGGAAGGTTTTCACTTATAAAGTATATGAAAACTTTAATTAATGAATTAATTAAGTTTGTAAGATCAAAATAATTCCTGTAACGCCTGATGAAAAGTATTATCCTAAAATATGTGGCAACCAGATAATCAACAAAGTAAGGTGGGCTGCATATGACCAAGTGGTTAAGAAAATCTTGTTAGTAGCTACCTTTCTTCAAATGGTTTAACACAGTTTGGTGAGAAACTTTGGGTCTTTGGCGACGCCATGACTGTTTAAATGCCAATTTTGCTAAACTTTTTCCAGAATATCATACTTTTTTTTTTTTTTTTTTTTTTGTGATTGGTCTTCCACTGCGAGGAGCATCTTGCAAATCGGAATTTTCAGAACGACTATCTTCTGCTTTTGATAACGTATCTTACCAATAAACACTGAATTGAATTATTTAAATTTAGCGTCCCGTACAGCAGCGAGGCTATATGAAACGTGGACCTACAACATAACGTAGAATCTGAACCACATGAACTCCCGCCTGGAATCGAACCCGGTTCTTTCACGCCAAAGGCGACGAGGTATCCCTCTTAGACCTAGGACGTGTTGAGGAAAGAACGTAATATTTACTGTACGCTATCCACATAATTATGAGGGTGCTCTTACTCATTAACAACACATATCTCTACATGGGCCTGCGCAGCATTTGGATCTTTATAGAAATAAAATTGTAAAATGTAGCGGAGTTTTACGAAAAATCCACTCTTCACGGTGCAGTACCTTACATCTGATCACAAGAATTCCGATACTTTTTTGCACATCTACTAGTTTCAAGTGTCATCGGTCAAATGGCGTTAGGACGGATCCGTTGCGGTTCATATACCCTGTGATTTGAGACACTAATGTCATCTTGTGTGCAAAAGGCTCACTACTTTTCAGATTAAGTAATATTTTGATGCGCTTTCAGTAATGTAATGACTAATCAGCTATTCCTAAGGAACCTTCTTATCTACAGTAAAAAAAAAAAAAAAATCCATAATTTTGATAATTATTACGCATTTGTTCACGCATGTTTCGTAGGAAGACCCATTTTATAGGAAGTTAGCGTCCTATTTGTAGTTTACATATCTAACTATAGTACTGTAGTAACGAAAAAGTTTTTTTTAGAAAAATATTAAAAGAAAATTAACTGATTTCTAAAACGAACTGAAAAACATAAGATAAAAACATTAAAAGAACTTCAGAAACACACTAAAAAGCAGAAACAAAAAAAAAAAAAAAAAAAAAAAAAGAAAAAGAAAGAAAGAAAAGAAAAGAAAAGTATAAATCAACTTTTAAAGAAATCACTAGAAGTCGGAAAATACTAATAATAAAAGTGCTAAAGAGCAGAAAATAATAATAAAGAACTTAAAAGCACAAAATAATCATTATTATGATTACTTGTAAAGAATTTTTGAAATCGTGCTAAGTTGAACTTACACCGTGTATTAATGCCTCATAAATTGAAAATAATTTTATATTAGACATTGGTTTGTTCGGCTTGATAGATCTAAACTGTTTTTACCGTACTTGGATAGGATAGGTGCTGATTGCCACGGGTGCTGACTGCCACAGCCAATTATTGGTGCTGATTGCCACGACTGTGGCTGATTGTAAATATGAAGGTGCTGACTGCCACGACGGCGTGCTGACTGCCACGATTCTGGGAGAAACTCTATTTGGAAAGAGAGGAATTAATCCCTCATACCAAATTTATGATTATTAATTAATTTAGTAGAGAATAATTAGGGATTAATTTAATAATTATCACAGCAAATCTATGTGGCATCCTATAAGTTACAAAGTTGCTCACTAAGTGGAACGACATACACTTGGATGTTTATAAAGGGATTGTCTTTTCTGTTATATGTACAATTTGCACATTTCATTGTTTATATTAATTGGTTTATTGTATTATTTAATGGATATGATGGTCTGAAGCCAGCTGACAAGGGAAGTTTGGGACAAGCACTCGCCTGCAGAGAAATAAGCATGTCATTTGAAGGACCAATTCATGCTGATTACAACAGATAATAAAACTCCTGTACGTTTAGAACTGTTCCAGATATTCAGCTTAGAAGTTTATATGAGAAAATGAGTGAATGCACGTTTCAATGCGTTAAGTATTCTCTCCCATGGCGAAGCCTGATGGTTTCAACTTGCTATTGCTTGATCACTGGGGTCCATTCATAGACAAATTGTCCATTACACGTTGCATGACGGATGGCAAAGACCTAATGGTTGAGAAGATACCAAAGAATTACACACGATTTTGCAACCATTTGATGTGTTTTGATTCCGATCAATCAAATATTATGGCAGGAGATTTGTACATAGTATGAAACTTCTTCATCTGGACGTTATAATGTACCAACGAAACAATCAAATAAAGTTCGTGTCCATACTTCCGATCACCGCTATACATTGGATTGTTTCAGTTTGCGTTCTACAAGGTAGGTTACGAACAAATTATAGGCCTATAACTTTTGAAGCACTTGTCGAATTTGCTTTTTGCTTTGGTTCTGCGAACTGTTCCGTTGACGGATGCAACGCAATTGCACATATAAAATGTTCATGGTGCAAGGGAGTCTTTTGCCTGCGTCATTTCTTCATAAAACAGAAGAACAACAGTGATCAAATTTCATCTCTAACCTATGATTATTGTGAACAATGTAATGACTAATTGTATCTAACAAACCCGTTAGTTATTGCGAAACGCTTTTTTTTTTCTGTTACTTCCGATAGCTTTCAATTCGTATGTCAATATTCGTTACTAATTATGTTGTACTTAACGCGTATAAACGCGTATATCCTCATTTTCTCATATAAACTTCCAAGTTGAATATCTCAGCCGTTCTCAACTGTACAGGAATTTTATTAGCTTGTTGTAATCAGCATGAATTAGGGCTTCAAATGGCATGCTTAGTATCTCTGCAGGCGAGTGCTTTCTCCTGAACTTCCCTTGTGAGGTACAGCCAGCAGTGCTTTTTTGATGGAACTTTTAAGAGCTGCTCGAAACAATTTGCGCAGCTGTACACAGTTCATGCTGACATAGGGAATTCAAGTGAAAATACATAAATCGTACCAATTTTGTACGCACCGCTCCCTGACAAAACTGAAGTACACTCATGTCCAAAATTATTGTCGCATATCTATAACTGTCTTCTTGTAAGAATATAATTTAATAATTTTGCAGAGTACTTTTAATACTGATATGTATGTAATCAGGAAATGTATATTTGTGGTAAATTTCATAGGGAAAGAATTATAAATACGAAAATCATAATGAGTAAAATAAAATGTAACTAATGGATAGGAAAAATTTATTTTCGTTTATTGTTTTTATTTACTGCTCTATTGACATGAAATTAACCACATACTTGTCTTTGCCGATTATACACATACTAACATTATAAGAAATACCGGGCGAATTCGTTATCAAATGATATTACTAGAACAACATATTTATAGTCATGCGACAATAATTTTGGACATGAGTGTACATACAGAGACCTGTTTACCTTTGTTAGGTGTTGGTCTGAACAACTCGATCCTAAGGTTCATCTAGTTTGTTTCATGCTTCTTGGCGTTCTGTAATGTTACGTCTAGCAACTTTCTCTCAGGCTCGTGGCAGTCAGCACGCCATCGTGGCAGTCAGCACCTTGATATTGGCAATCAGCGCCAGTCGTGGCAATCAACACCAATAATTGGCTGTGGCAGTCAGCACCCAACCCTTGGATACAGGGCCGTAACTTGTGGGGGCAGGGGGCAATTGCCCCCCAGGGAAGCTCCCCGCCGACGGCGGATTTTAAGTGAATACTTTAAGAAAAAAATGTCTTACTCCATATACGATACGAACATGAAGTTAGGCCTATAAATGAAGCGTCAAACAGGTTCACTACATTACATTAACAAAACAGCACACAAAAGGTAAATAAAACAAAAACGAATCGTGGGCCCATTTCAGTAAAAAAAAAATGTCTACTATTAGGGACCCTAGAAATAATATTTATCCGTATGGCTTTGAGATTTGTCAATATTGTCCCCTTAATTAATTTGTCATGTATGGAACGGGTCCAGGGGCGTGCGGGAGGGCCCACAGGCTCCGGGGGCTCACAAAGAGTAAGAGAAAGATGGAAACAGATGGCCTTTTTTGAAGTTTGCGGGAGAGCCCGAAACAATTTTTTCTAGGGGGCTGAAATATTAATGCTTGCTCCTCGGAAAAGAATCTAAGTTACGGCGCTGTTTGGTCACGAATTTTTTAAGCTCTGAAAGGAGCTTCAGGTAAATATTTTAAAGATGAAATATGCCCGAAATGACCGAAAGAGTGCTTGATCTCCTTGTGGACTGAATGCACCAATTGTTTAGCTGTAATCTGGCATCAACTTCATTTAACCACCATCTGACAATTTCATTTGAAGACCCACTCCCACAGTTTGAAGAAGTTCGGTGCATTGTAAAAGAAAAAGAAATCGATATGATTTTTCTTACAGAAAATCAATTGAAACAATTCAGACAATAAATTCGTACGAATCATAGATCATGATAGATTCTAAAATTTCAACCATATCATGCTGCTAGAAGAATACAATCCAATAATCCTTGCTCATTTTTAATGATAAATGTAATATTTATTTGTGTAGAAAAGTCAATAAACTTAATATTTGTAATTTATGTGGACCCCGTAAATCCTCGGAGTGGCACGTAAGTTCCTCTAAATTGAATATCTTTTTTTGTTGTGTCGAGATTTAAGGTTTACAGAATTTTATTTAACAGTCTGTAACGTGTATAGCCTTCCTACGTGTGGTAAGTGAATAACTGCCACCCCTACGAGGTTCAAGGACAGTGTTGATTTCATATTGCTACGTTCCATTTCCATCGACACACCCGAGATTTATTTATTTATTTATTTATTGGTAATATTTACTGTAGTGATGGATTATGCGTGGGACCAAGATTGGTCAAATGCTACCTGCCTTGCAATTTCCTTTTCTACATACAACTCAAGTAGTTTCTTCCTGAGAATACGTGAGGAATCAGGTTATGTTCTCTCTCTTTCTACAAGTAACCCGTAACGGAAGAAATGAACAGCCAGAGCCATTGAAATCAGAGCTGACTTGATACAAAAGAAAAATGAAATGAAATCTTTGAGTTTTACGTCCCACGGTTATGCCGGTTAGGCAAACGGAAACGGTGGTGATGAGTAATGAATGAAATGGTGGAATGAAGAAAGTGGGAGGAAACGGGAGAACCCCGAGGAAACCCACGCACACGGTGTTTGTCCACCACAAAGTTCACTTGGCGGGGGCTGATACAAAAGAATTAGGACCAACTCGATTATATGAGAATATGGGAAATACGGGAATAAGTTTCGATTTTTACTTTCTTTTCGGTAACAGTGTATTGGTTTGAGGAAACAACACCAGCATTCCCGAAAAAGCATTCCCATAATGACGGACAGTGGTGTGTTGTCTCTTTTGACAGAAACAGAGGTGCGGGCAGTGATGTATGAATAAGTACGTGGAACGTCATGTTCAGAAATACACAGACGACACGCTCCTATTCATGGTCAGCAAGTCATGTCTGTGGAAATTGCATTAGCTCAGCCAGTTTGAATGTGAGGTTAGTGTCAGTAACGAGAATTGCTTATAGGACTTATATTGACGTACGGAAACATTAAACAGTTGTTCAAGAGCACACCGAGTTTGACGGTCGATTAAATTGTCTATAACTTAGCATTGGATATGCATGAGCACATGTAATAATTCATATGTTTCGCAGTTCCCAGAAATTCGTCGCAAAAATAACAATCAATACTTGTAAAGATTAAAAATATAATACCACCTAGTATAGTTATTGTTGCTAGTACTTGATAATAGTGGCTGAAAAATACAATGTCGGTATGGAAATTAAATTGACGCGATTTTTTAAATCTTTAAAAGAGCTTCGGTCTATGACACTAACAAGTAAGTTGTTTTCCTCTTTTGCAATGACAAATAGGGAGAAAAGGTACTAGAGGGGTTGTTTCGATTGCCTATTGATTTATGTGAAATAAATAACACAATATTTAAGCCTAATATAAATGAAAATAGTATATTTTAGTTACATTTATATTGTAATACCTGTATAAGACAATTTTTCTATCTGTTGTAAAGCTCCTGAATTCAGACTCTTAGTCGCGAAGTTGTTTTAGCTTTAGGCATGTTTAAATCTCCTTACATATTTTCAAATCCGAAACCAACAATTAACACACGTCGCACTACGTGCACTAAATAAGTATTCATGGAATCTGCTCAGTTTAGTTTATGTAACAATGAAGAGAGAGAAGTACTATTGGACTTTTGTCAGAAACAATTTTCGCTGAAAACTGTACCTTAAGCCAAATTTTCACCATCACTTTGTTGTGATAAGACGAAGAAGAAGGAAAAAAAAACATCCTTTTTACATGGAGAGGGAAAGTGCGCTTTACTTGAAGATGATGCAAGATGGGTTCAAGGAAGTTAGAAATTTAGTTCAGTCATACGAAACAAACAAAATGTGAAGAAATATGAAGAGTTTTACTAATAGTCTAGGCATCAAATTGACAAAAGTGCTTTCCTTTTCGAGTTTAAGGGCAAATAATGTAAAAATTTGGCATCCGATATTTTTTGGATATATACCCATCACTGATCACAAAAATGCCGGATGCAGGAAAAAACACCTCATGCGAGGTGAAGGGGAGGAGAGAAAGCAGAAATTTTAGCTGTTTCTATTATTCACTATATCTCCGTAACTATTGGAGCTAGAGCATCCAAACTTTTTTCATTTTGTTTGTCTAGTTGTATTTTACAATTTAACTCTTGTGCATTTTGAAGCTAAATATAATGGGTTTCTTGTCATTTTCATTTTTACTCAATATTGGTTGCACGTGACGTAAGTTTTTTTTAGCCACAGATTCTTTACAAGATCGAATTCGATAAAATGTTTCGTCTAAAAGTTTTTCGTCACTTTATGCTCTTTACTCTATGCTTCGTGTATAATCCTGATGATAAGTTTGTCTATGATGCATTAATGATGCATTAAAGACATCACAAATTTCTATATCTTTTTATTATATAAGAGTGATATAACATTATCGAGAACTAATTCTAGAAATCAAACAATTGGTTCTCTTGTGTAGAAATTTCTTAAGTATACGGTTTCCTTCTATTACGTTTCTTATTATAGCTTTATTGTATTATAGCAACTTACATAATCTTAATAATAGGCAAGTGCTTCTTCTGTAAATAAGATTTAACATTTTAAAAACTCATCATTTATAAAATGTGTTAGGCATATTTAATTGTTGCTTTTTTTTCTTAAGTTACAGTACTATTAAGAGAGAAAGGCTGTAATATATAAAAAACGTGGATGGCAAATTTTCATGATTCTCTCTTGAGGGCAATTTCGAAATCTGGCTCCTGCTTTATTTCGCTCAGTATCATTATAGTACATAAATCGAAGGATTTGTAGCAAAAACAACCTTTGTCCAAAAAAAAAAAAAAAAAAAAAAAAAAAGCTAATGAATAGAAAGCTGCATGTTTGTGCACGTTGTAGAAGGTATCAGAGACACGTATAAAGAAACAGATTTGCAGAGTTTCTCATACTGTGTAGTAGAGGAAGCTCTCTTTTGATTTTTCAAAGAAATTTTGTGTTATGATTAGGGTTAATTTCCAAAAAGTCCCTCAATTGATATTAAAAATGGATATTTTTAATTAGATTATAGACAAACTTAATCATCAAGATAATATACTTGCAAACAGACGAGATTATATATATATTAATCATCATCAGCTGCTAATATCTACCGTTTGTGGGAAGGTAACTCTTGGGCCGCGCCGTGATCAGTTTCGCACACGGCACAATAAAGTCGCTTATAATTCAGGCACTATTAGTCCTATACTAGTATAAGTATACATTTTTTGAAAAAGCATAAAGTGACGAAAAACTTTTAGACGAAACATTTTTCCGTATTCGATCTTGTAAAGAATCTGTGGCTAAAAAACTTACGTCACGCGCAACCAATATTGAGTAAAAATGAAAATAACAAGAAACCCATTATATTTAGCTCCAAAATGCACAAGAGTTAAATTGTAGAATACAATTAGGCAAACAAAATGAAAAATGTTTGGATGCTCTAGCTCCAATAGTTACGGAGATATGGTGAATAATAGAAACTGTTAAATTTCGGATTTCTCCTCCTCCCCTCCCGTGAGGTATTTTTTCTGGCATCCGGCATTTTTGTGATCAGTGATAGGTTTATATTTAAAAAAATATCGGATGCCAAATTGTTAACTCAATTTTTAAGCCCCGATGCCTAGACTATAAATATATTATTTTTGTCAAAATGTTATGAAATACGAAAATTTAAAACAAACTATTTAGATTCTACTTATCATGAAACATAAAAAATCCTTTTTTATCCTTTTTTTTCCCATTGTGCTCCGGAGCCTGCTTTAAAATATTAAATTTCATACTTTATTTCTCTCTAGTTACGAAAAATTACGGCGTCTCTTATCTTTTAATTCTATACTAGTCTACTCCAGTGCGATATTTGGGCCATCAAGGAGGAGGGGCAATTTCCCTCTCTGAATTTGAGATATACATACATTTTAATCAATAATATAATAATTTACTAATAAAAAACGTAAAGCTATTTATATTGGAGATCTTACCCTCTAGCCCCCAAACAAAGCTTTAAGTGATTATATTGATCTACTCTCAGTTTTAAATTATTTTTGTCTATACCAGTGATTGCCAAACCGTCGACCGCGAGCTACTAGTAGCTCTTGGGGACATTTTCGGTAGATCGCGTTAACGCTCCGGTTGGCTAAAGGGACCCATACACGCAGACACATGCATGAAGAAACCTTCCAACATGCATCAAAAATGATAAAACCACAGGCAAGTTGATCGTGTATGGCAGCGTTTCCCAACCTTTTTCAACTTGCGGCGCACTACGGGCGTAACTTGAATTCTCGCGGCACACTCATAGATATTATTATTGTAAATATAAAATACCGCAGTATTTTTTTCTGTTATTAGCCTACTGATCTCCTTCTCTCAGAGAAGAAAACTCGACCACTGTTTTTTCCCCGTGGTAAATCATTATGCTTATTTTTCATTCTAATTTAAAAATAGAAAACAATTGCAATGAAATATTGGACTTAAGTTTTTAAAACTAAGCTTTCTTTTTCGCCAACCTTTCACTAAGAAGAAAGATCACTAAATAACGAACGAAGAAACAAATCTCTTTTAGTTTTAAAACACAAATGTAGATAATTTGTATGCATGTTTGCTCTATCGAAAGATGGAATATTTTAAAATTTTAAGTTACGAAATAGTCTGCAGCAATAAAGAAGCAATAATAGTCATAACAATGATAAATACTTATTTCAACATTAAAAATGTACAAAAAAGTAACATGATATGTAACTTAAAGTTGTAGATTCATAGTAGAGGTTCATAGTTATGTGAAATACAAATATACATTTTTCCTTTGTCTTGCAATTTGATTGCTATAGAATTAATAATTTTTCGATTTCCTCGCGGCACACCAGCGGCCCATTCACGGCACACCAGTGTGCCGCGGCACACCGGTTGGGAAACGCTGGTGTATGGCCTTGTTCATGCATGTTGAAAGTTTTCGAAATCTTCTCTAAACATGCATGATGATTTTGAAGTTCTTCATGCATGTTTACCGTGTATGTGCTGTTCATGCAAGTTGGTTGTTTTATATTTAGGTCCGCCAATCCCGACAACGGGAGAAATCATGTGGCTCTTTCCTTCGATTCATTCTTCTAGTAAGTTGGACAGCAAGTTGGTACGTGTATGGGCAAAAAATTCTTCCAATATCTATGATGAAACAAATCTTACATGCAAGTTGATCATGCAAATGTGTACGTCTATGACCTCCTTAACCTTGATTCCTCCGCTGAGCTGACGCTAACGACAGGGAGCGCTGACGACAACTACTTGCTTTCCGCGCGCAACTGCTATTTTGTCAGCCTCATGACCTAGGTATACGCGTGGGGTTGTGCACGTTGTTTTTCGTGTGTATATTAGACATTTGTTAACTTGGATAGTTTGATTTTATTTTTACTGGAAATGTAATATTATAGGCAATAAAAAATGTAAGATTAAAAAAAAAAAGAATGGCAGTTCTTTTGGTTGGTAGCTCACTGTAAGATTTAAAAACGGTACGGTAGATCAGAAGCTTCATAAGTTTGGCGACTACTGGTCTATATCCTTTGCGAAATCACAATTTTCTCTTTCTTTTATTTTTTTAGGTTCTTTTCCCCTAGAAAATGTGTTTTATCGATTTAGTTCATACAGATATTATGATAAACAAATTATCCGGGTATCAGAAGCTTTTTTTTTTCTCTTGTCTCACCAAGTGTTTTGGCGTGCCTTTACGAAACATTCATTCCACAGTGACTAACCATGACACTATAAGAAGATATCCTAATCCTGATGATTGCGGCCACGGTAGCTTAATGGTAGAGCGCTCACCTGTGGTGTGAGGGGTCCTGGTTCGATCCCCAACTAGTTTGTAGTAGTCAACATTGTGTCCCTGGGCCTTCTTGGTAACTTTCATTTCATTCCACATTCCCATTCCACTAATAATTTTATAATAATTTATTTTTATTCATTATCCGTTTCCATTATCCTAAAGAGCATAAGCTTAGAACATAAACCTAAAAATAAAAAAAAAGTTTCATTTCAATTTGGAAGACATAGAATGTTTAAGTGCATCTTGAAAAATGTACAGCACATCAATATTGTGCTCAAACTACATAGACGTCTAAGTGACGTAATACTGAAACCAGATATCTTTAATATGCTGCACTAATTAAAAAATAAGAAAAAAAATATCTTCTTTGAAATGCATCAATGAAGAGCTACAAATTATTCTACATATTTTGCAAAATTTGAGACATATTTTTGTATATTGTGATGATAACATCTTTAAATCTTGAAACCTGAAAATTCATCATATACGTAAATGAGGCCAGGGTTACCGAGAACTTGTGCTGTTTGTTATTGTGCGTCATATATATAAAGATATAAAAGAGGAGGCTATTGACGTTAGATACTGAAAATTGATAGCCATTCGCACTTTCAAAATAATTCCTTTTGTGTATTTATAGTGCTCGACAAGAAAGAGTAATGACCTTGGAACATGCCTTTTTTAACAGCAACAACAACAACAACAAAAACTTTTGTGCAGAAATATTAAACTCAGGTCATCATAACTTTAATTAGAATACCAACTATGCGAAACAATGTATTGTACTTTATTTCTTATACGAGGGCTAGTCAAGAAAGACTTGGACTGATTTTTTTTTCTAGGCAATTTATTATTACTCAGCAACAGGCACATGATCCTTTTCAAAGTAGTCCCCGCCCATTTGAATGCACTTTTTCATTCGAGTCTTCCAGTCCTCAAACACGTGTCGCAGGTCATTCTTTGAGAGGTCCTTCAAAACCGCTTCCGATGCCTTCAGAACCTCGGAATTATCGGAGAAGCGGCGTCCACGCAGTCTGGATTTTAGGGCAGGGAATAGAAAAAAGTCGCACGGTGCGGTAGGCGTCTCCACCATCCTCAAACCTTTGCAACAGCTCCCTGCAAGTCTCCACTCAAATGGCCTTCTGCTCTGGTGTCAGGAGTCGCGGAATCCATCGCGCACACACTCGGCTCATGTGGAGGTGGTCATGCAAAATTTTGAAGGCACTGCCATGAGATATGCGTAGTGCGGCTGCCAGATCGTCGATACTGATGCGGCGATCTTCTCTAACAATGACTGCTGCCGTGTTAATGTTCACCTCAATAACAGCTGACGCTGATACACCTGGTCCACCAGCTTTCGTGATTGTCATTCGGCCCTCTTTAAACTCTTTGAACCACCAGAACACGGTACTTCGTGGCAGAGCGTCATCTTTGTAGGCTGCTCTCAACATTCCTAGAGTTTCTGTTGCACTTTTCCCCAGGCGATAGCAGAACCGTATAGCTGCAAATTGTTCATCTCGTAATGACTCCATTTCTTCTACAGGCGACTTCTAGAGGCGGCGCAGAACATCACCTGCAATAGAAAGTCGTGGTTACCAAACATGCAATGATTCCTTAACAACATTTTATATATATGCACAGCAAGAGCCACCCTACTTGTATGCCAAACTATGAAGCTCCAGCGTTAACAGAACTGCCGGGAAAAAAATCAATCCAAGTCTTTCTTGACTTGCCCTCGTACATTTTTGAACAAAACTTAAATACAAATAAATTCTTATAAATGTATCACATAGCACACCAAACGGGGATATGAAATAACGATATACATAGTCTTTTCAGAACTTGGTACTCTTTTTTTACTTTCGAGAGACGATAGGACAGAAGAAAGTGTAGTGATCGTGGGGAAAGAATAAATCGAATTCGAGATTTCAATGGATTTACACTTTCATGAACCCTACATGCCGAAATATGGAGTTTTGGATGTCTATTCATCCTTTCGTCCTGATATGTCAGTCACTTAGAGGCTATACCGTTCGACTTATCAAGAGTAAATTTTAGACGTAAGGTTTCTATAAGATTCCCTATGTTTTTTTTCCCGAATTTTCTTTCTATCCCCCCAAATAAAATAGTTCACTGAAGAGTGGAAATCAAAATTAGCAATTTTCTTGAAAACGACTCTAATGATTTCGCTCATATTTCATAAATCAATATTCAATGAACAATTCTGTACTGTGGTATAACTTATTTCTCTGGAAAAGATCCAGAAGCGGCATTACTTTTGAAAGTGAGTTCTTCCCGCACAGTTTTCTCGAAAACGACTCAAGCATATTTGTTCATATTTCATAAATACGCGATTCACTAACCATCTCAAATAATGGCGTAACTAGTTGATTATAAAAAATTCTTGCTGGTATACAACCTGCATTACATGTTGTTATGCAGGATACGTAATAGATGATAAACCTATTGCTCTTCGTTATCGTTACACCTCGGTATTTATTTATTTCACTCATCTTTCGCTCCCTGTATGAAGAATAGATTTTTCACCTAAATTTTCATAAATAAAAGCTTCAGCAATATCTGCAGCACGACTTTATTTAAATTAAAAAAATGAGAGCGATAAAATTGGTGCAATGGTTCGTATCATTTATGATACTAGATATGATAATGATAAAATAAATCTCTAAACATGAAGGTTCCTTACACAAGTTAAGTTCGAAGATATGTACGTTTATGTTGTGAAGTAGTTGTTTCAGTTTCAATTCCAGGACACAGTTGGTCTTCGAACAATAGCCGTAAGAAATGCTTACTTTGTTATAATTCATTCTGAACCATTCTTATGTTTTCGCGCTTCAATCTCCATGAATTTTCTTGAATACTAATAATAATAATAACAAAAGTGCTGACACTTGTCTTAGGAATTCTTTTCACAACCATCAATGCTAAGTATTTGGCTGTTAGGGAATTTTAAACATCTTTTTCTGACGATATCTACTGGACATGAACCTATAGCATAAATGAGAAATCATACCTTCCCCGTCGTGTTAATATTTTACGGTGTATCTTTGGAGACGACTAAACTATTTTTATGTATTTTGACACTTTGTTAGTCTATAATCGATTGATTGATCTTGTTTTACGTCCCGTTCAGCAGCGAGGCTATATGAGACGTGGACCTACTGATTAACGTGGGATCCGAACCACATGAGCTCCCGCCGGGAATCGAACCCGGGTCTCCCGCGCCAAAGACGCGTACACTAACCGCTTAGCCACGGACGAGCTCTAGTCTACAATCGAATAAAGAAAAGAAACGTATTTTCTTTGCAAACTGATCCACTTTTCATGATTATCGGACCTTAGGGTCTAATGAACAAGTGAGTTTCGTTGCACTGTAAAACTATGGTAGGCTTCCAAACTATGCGAATTCAAGATTCAAACTTGAAGTAGTACATCCATAACTACTGTTTGCAGAACCTGTTTCTCTAACGCTGAATTCATATCAAAAAACCATTACTTGTTATCTCTTACTCTTTCCGTACTATGGAGATTAATATTGAAACCACAAGTGCTAATTGATGACGTCAATCACTTCCGCTTGCAATAAAGGAAGACAGCCAGAAGTGAAACACATTCTTGCAGATTGAAACCATATCAAAAAATGATTATCGCTATTCTGTTTTATCCATTATGCGATCAGTGATGGAAGTTAAAAGTATAGATATTCACCACTCTCGGTTTGAACAGACAAAAGTCGAGAAAAAAAAAAAACTCTTCTTGTAACGCTGAATCTGTGTGAAAAAAATAATGCTCTGCCGAAATAAGTAGTAAAACCGGAAGTACTATTAAATTTCAACTATTTTCGATTTTAGCAGTATGTTTCGGGTGATACTGGTATTTTCTCTCTTGAGATGCTGAATTGATTGCTAAAAAAAATTTCTCGCTATTACCATTTTTATATGGCAATCTACACTAATACCGGAAACGGTTGATTCTACCACTTCCGGTCTCAATGAAGGATTAACGGGGAAGATGGAATCTACTTTTGGAACGATGAATTGATTGCATAAAACTGCTTCTCAATATATCTCACCATTTTTGCTCTACAGAAAACAATATTGAAACCAAAAGTACTATATATAATTTGAACCACTTCCGGTTTCCGAAAAGTTACGAGTAGTGATGACATGTCTTCTTAAGACGCTGAATCGATTGAAGAAACGTCGTTTGTCGCTATCTTTTACCGTTTCTATTCAATGACGAACAACGTTGAAATCGGAAATGATTGTTTTCTACCGCTTCCAGGTTGAACAGAGTGTTAACAGAGGAGCCAGAATATATTCTTGGAACGATGAATCGATTGCAAAGATCCGCTTCTCGATATTTCTTGCCATTTTTGTTGTATAGTAATGAATACTGAAACGGAAGTACTACTAAATTTCAACCACTTCCGGTTTTGGTAAAATATTGCAGGTGGTGATAGTATATTGTCTTGAGAGGTAAATCGATTGTAAACAATCGCCTGTCGCTCTATATTATCGTGTCTGTTTTATAGCAATTGATGTTGAAACCGATATGGTTGATTTCTATTACTTTCGGTTTGAATAGAGGGTGAACAGAAGAGATAGAAGTTAATCTTAGAGCGCTGAATCGATTGCAAGACATGTTTTGATATCTATTTTTAGCTCTTGAGCATTTTCGATTTTGGTGGAGTTGCATGTTGTGATTATATGTTCTCTTTAGACTTTGAATCGATTGCAAATAACCATTTGTCGCTGTCTGTTACCGTTTTTGCTTTATAACAACAAACCCCGAAATTTGAAATGGTTGATTTCTACCATTTCTGATTTCAACTGAGGGCCAACAGGGTAAAGGGATTCTGTTCTTGGGACGCTGAATCGACTGGAAAAAACTGCTTCTCGATATCTTTTAACGTTTTTGCTCTACGGAAATCAATATTGAAACCAGAAGCACTAGCAAAATTTTAACCACTTCTAGTGTTGGTAGTGTTTTGCGGTGATATGATGATATGTGATGACACGTTATCTTGAGACTCTGAATCGATTGCAGAAAACACCTTATCGCTATCTAGGGATGCGCACGAGTCAAGACATGTCTCGAATCTCGACTCGAATCGACTCAAATTCGAGTCGAGACGCACTTTGTAAAATTCGAGACGAGTCGAGACACGAGTCGAGTCGAGACAGCTCTTCTCGACTCGACTCGAATGTCTCGAAAATCTTTCTATAACTTTTAATATTATTTTGAAGAAAGTACTCATTCAGAAACACTCGGCACGAGAATCTCGGAAACTGCAGGGCTTGTCAGGTGTTCGAGCAGTGTTGTGGTGAGCGTCTTCAACAAGTGGTGAAACTAAGGGGAAACGACGTCCAAACGTCGAAGGGTTGGGCGCCCCCCACATTACATTTGTCCGACGTCGTAGGCTGGGCAGACTGGTGAAACAGGACAAGCAGCGAAACTGCGTCGGAACGAACATCAGAGTTTAATGCTGGGCAAAGTACAAGTATGTCTGAACTAATGTTGTAAAATTTCCGGAAATTTTGAACATGTTGGTAAAAAACCGGCTTTTTTCAATTTCTTTCTTAAAAAATTGGAAAATTAAAAAAAATATTTATATTAGGTTAATTTTACTAGTAATTATATATTTTTTCTTCAAACTCGTGAAAAATATAAGTTCAAAAATTTCAATATTCCCAATATTAAAAAATAGCACTCGAAAATAAAACTATTCCAATCATTATCTATATATTAAAATACTAGATTTACGCGTATATGTTTGTCTCCAGTCCTTTCGACAATGAGATCTTGAACCCACAAGTGCTAGAAACGTGAAGTTTTCATTGGTCGATTCCAAATTTTGTGTAAATTGTCCAGTTCTAATTGAATATTAAAAAAAAAAAAAACATGGCCATTAGATCTTTATTACATTTTTAGGGGTACAGTGGAAGTACTGAAATTTTTGAAAAAGTGAAGCATCATACCCTATGAGTTATGTATTCCAACATCGCATAGTTGTATATCTCTCAGGTGTTTGTTTCATGGCCTAATTATAAGAAAACGAAGGATAACCATTTCTCCAGTCTAAGATGAATCTTCATTGTTTGGGGGAGTTTTTTCCTAATGAACTCCGTATATCTCTTACATAATTAATTGTGTGCGTAATTTATTTACTTATTACATAATGAATGCAAAAAGAAAGGAAACATTGGTCATATATGAATTAGAAATTCCAACTACAAATCTTGCAAACGGTGCGAAATATTGAAAAAAATAATCGAAAAAATTTCCTGTTTATGAAATCCCTTGCCGATATTTATGAAGGCGTCCTTCACTTGTACAGTGACATGTACAGATATGAGGAATGACAAGATTCATGCTCATATGTGCATGATGCGCTGTGTAAAGAGCGCAGGTTCAGCTAGCTGAAAATTAATAGTCTGCACTTATTTCCATTATGTCATTTATTCGTGAATGTGCATTAATTACAGAACTTTTACAGTTACATACAAGCCTACCAACATGAAGTGTTTCTGTTGCAACAAATAGGTCTCTTGAATGAAACTGAGTTCTTAATATGCTCTTTGATCTAGTGAAGTTTTGTAATTTTAACCAAATCATTTCTTAGGAGAAAGAGTAGTAGGCAAACTTCACTAATACTCATGCATTAAAACATATAATTACTATTATTTAATATTTTAATGTAGACACTTATATAAACTTTATGTACAAAATCCTGTATGTAAACAAACAAATGTTTTCTAGTGCGACAGATTATCTATTACAATCAAAATGAAAGTGACTGTGTTTCTAACTTAATAACTCCTGAATCATCAGACCGACCTCCATAAAATTTTCAACATAGATGAAGTTTGGGATGATTTTTGTCATTTCACTTTGAAGGCGCACCTTTAGGGAAGAGGAGAGGGGAAAATGACACATATTAGTGTCGAATCCATAATTTTCGGGGTCGCTGAAATGAATAATGAAATTTCCGATGCCGTTTAAATCAAAATTTGGCCCCACAACTTGGAGGAGGGAGAAGATATATAAAATTATTGTTCAAAATGACCGATATTACTGTCGATTCCATAGTTTTCTGGGTCTCTGAGATGAACAGTGACTCTTCCGGCCGCTATATATATATATATATATATATATATATATATATATATATATATATATATATATATATATATATATATATATATATATATATATATATATATATATATAGAGAGAGAGAGAGAGAGAGAGAGAGAGAGAGAGAGAGAGAGAGAAAGAGAGAGAGAGAGATACATGATCGAAAATGGCCGTCGAATCCATACTTTTCGGAGTCCCTGAGATGAACAGAAGATGCCGTTTAAATCCACAAATTCAGCCCCATTAGTACTTCTAAGGGGGGACGAGAACATGTAAAGGTAATTGAAAATTACCGACAGTAGTGTCGAATTCAAAATTTTGGGGCTCTATAAGTTCATTGGTGACAGTTTTGGTGCCCTTTATGTCCAAAATGAAACGTATTCTCTCCGTGCAAAGTATTCGGCTAATCTGTAATAATAATGAACGGAAGTTTCACATATTCAACCCTTTTATATATTTGTCGTTGCTCAAATTTACTCACTTGTGCGGTATACGTGTATATGTGTAAATAAGATCTTTTCTCTTTTTAAGTTATTCGAAAAACGTACAAATAATAAAGAGGGAAAATTTTACCAGAAATTAGGAAACTAAAAAGTAAAATTAAAACCTGTTGCTTTAAGTGTTTTTCCTGTTTGCAAAACACGTTGTATATATGCTGCAAACATGTTACAGCAAGTAAGATTACTAGCATCAGACGAAGAAATAGTTTTTAAATTATATTTTCCGGTTTTTGCTAATATTCCCAAACATTTTTTTTAATTAATGGGTTCAAAATTTTTGGAAATTTTACCGACCTTGATAAAATTTTCAACATAAATAAGGTTGGGATGGTTTTTATTTCACTTTGAACGTGCAACTTGAGGGAAGGGGAGAGGGGAAAATGACATATTAGTGTCGAATCCATAATTTTTGGGGTCTCTGAAATGAACAATGACACTTCCGATGCCCTTTAAATCAAAATTCGGCCCCACAACTTGGAGGAGGGAGAAAATATAAAAATTATTGAAAATGACCGATATTAGTGTCGAATCCATACTTTTCGGGGTTGCTGAGATGAACAGTGACACTTCCGGCCGTTTAAATCGAAATTCAGTCCAATTAGTACTCTAAGGGGGGAAGGTGACGTGTAAAGGTAATTGAAAATTACCGGTATTAATGTCGAATTCATAGTTTTGGGGCTCCATAAGTTCATTGGTGACAGTTTTGTGCCCTTTGTGTCCAAAATGAAACGTATTCTCCCTATGCGAAGGACGGGTATTCTGCTAGTCTGTAATAATAACGAACGAAAGTTTCACATACTCAACCCTTTAATATTTTCTTGCTGCTCAAATTCACTCACTTGTGCGGTATATGTGTGTATGTTTAAATAGGATCCTCTCTCTTTCTGAGTTTTTCGAAAAATATACAAAGAATAAAGAGGGATTTTACCAGAAATCAGAAAACTAAAAAGTGGAATTAAAACCTGTTGGTTTAAGTATTTTTCCGTTAGCGAAATACATTGTACATACAGTAGGACGTCGATAATCCGAACGTCAAAAATCCGAAACGTCAAAAATGCGAACCCGGTCCCTAGAAGCTTTTTACATTTTGTTTTAACTCTAGCGATAAACAAACAATAGTGTGTCCGTTGGCGTTGAGTGAAGTCAGTGTTTTTACGAAAGTTCATTCATATGTAATTGTTTGTCATACATATTTTTATTTTTATTTTCTCTTAGGCCTATAAGTTTTAAGTGTAACTTACAAGATCAGTGTAATTTAGTGTACGAGCAGGTTCTTCAGAAACATTAAATATAAGTAGCCTTACGTTCGGTATTGTAATTACTGTATGTATTGAATAACCACTGTATCGATTGAAGAACATACCGTACAGTATATATAAGCCTAAATGGCATTTGTTGTCGTTTTAGAAAATCCGAACTACCTGTGGTCCCAATTAGTTCGGATTTTCGACTTCCTATTGTATATGCTGCAGACATGTTGCAGCAAGTAAGATTACTAGCATCAGGCCAAAAAATAGTTTTAAACTATATTTTCCTGTTTTTGCCAATATTTCCGAACAACATTTTTTTCTAGTGGATTCAAAATTTCCGGAAATTTTACATAGAACAAGGAAGATATCTCTATAAAATATGTTTGATTTAACATATTAACTAAAATGATTCTGGCCCTGTTATTTTAACACTTCCCTGCCATCAAGGGGGAACTTCATAATATTGCTCAAGATAATTTTAATGTGTCTATACTAATTAAGTTAAATAGGATTATATTTTAGTTTCTTTTGTAGCCATAACTCCATTCTATCACGGTGCTAACTTTGAAGTGTTTTAATGAGTTGTGCACAAAATTTCCCTATTCTAATACAAGAAACATAAGTACTCAATTATCTTAACTCTAAACTAGTAAATACAAAACACTTTTAATTTTGAAAGCATAATATAATAAAATATTAGAAAATTTCAATCTTACCCAAATTTTCCGTTTTTTTCCAAGCTCGAGAGAACCGTAAAAAAATTGTTCTTTTAAACCCAAAATTTCCTTTTTTTTTTTTCAGGCCTTCACAACACTAGTCTGAACACACATTGCACCGAACACTCCTAACGATGGACCTCCGCAGTCGATGACCCATTCATGTGCGAATGTTAACACCACGACATCGGTAACTATGACTAAAATGAACACGTGACCATCGCCACTGGACCTTGACACAGTGGCAGAGCGTTGCATTGTCTGATGAATCCCGATACCTTCTTCATCATGACGATGGGAGGGTGCGAATCCATCGTATTCCAAGGGCAAAGCTCCTTGACACTTGTACTCCGAGACGGAGACAAGCGGGCTGCGGCTTAATTATTATCTGGGAAACATTCACGTTAGTATCCATGTGTCTAGTGGAGCTCGAGCAAGGCACCATGACGGCCGAGGCGTATCGCACACTGCTTGCAGACTACGGACACTCCATCATGACGATCATGTTTCCCAACGGTAGTAGTATTTTTCTACAAGATAATGCACCATGTCACAAGGCCAGCAATGTGATGGAGTGGTTCTAGGAACACAGGAGCGAGTTCCAAGTGATGTGCTGGCCCCCCGACTCGCCAGATCTAAACCCAATCGAACACATCTGGAATGTGATTGAATGTGACGTCACGGCGCATCGCCCCCTCCCCGGAACTTACGGGAATTAGGTGACCTTTGTGTGCATATGTGGTGCCAACTCTCTCCGGCGACCTACCAAGGATCATTGAGTCCATGCCAAGACACGTCGCCGTTGTTATCCGTTCCAAAGGTCAACATACTGATAATTAGGTAGGTAGTCATAATGGTCTGGCTGATGTGTGCGTATATTTTAACTCGTACATTTTGTCTCGACTCGAATTTCGGACGTCTCGACTCGAATTCGAGTCGAGTCGAGACAGAGACTGTCGAGTCGAGACACGAGTCGAGACGGAAACACATTTTCGAGTCGAGACATTTTCTCGAGACGAGTCGAGACTCGTGCGCATCCCTATCGCTATCTATTAGGCCCTTTGTGCTATGACTATAAATTTTGAAGTCGGAAATAGTTAATTAGAACCACTTCTAGTTTGAATAGAATGTTAACGAAGGGAATTCAGCCTACTCTTGGAACGCTGAATAGATTGCAACTCGATCGCTCTTGCCATTTTTGCTCTGATATGTATCGACAGATGGATATAGCCGTTCTATAGGCTATCCTATATTTATGGCTAGCATAAATTGGAAGTCTAACAATAATAATTATTATCCTAGATATGTAATAGATATACTAAAATAATAATATGCATATCTTGCCTGTTTTGCTACCGCCTTTTTAATATGCTTATTGCTTCTATTTCAATCAGTAAAAAAGTAGTCGAAATTTCCAAATTTCCCTTGGCAGAATGAAAATTATACAACTTGAAAAATATTGCTGTGAATGGGAAAGGAAGAATGCGTTGAATAATTTCATTTGGATAAGGATTGAAACAAGCAAACAAATATGTTATCTTAGAGTGAAGCAGAACGTCCTGATATGTTTGCATCCTTGTAGGAGAGCGTAAATTTTATTACTTTAAAAAATGCAAAGATAATATTTTTCTTTTAAAAGAAACAATTACTAATTTGGAAGCGATATTTAATTATACTGTAAGGAGGAAATGGAGCACAGTGAAAAGCAATACAATGAAACTGCCTGATTTACTTAGTACCTGTCGAAAGCAAATGTTTCAAATTCAGACAGTAGCAAAACTACAGCAATAATGACATTACATGCTAGTTTGCAAGTGGGTACCCACTGTACTTTTTCTATTACATACGATTACAATTTGTTTTAAAATGAAAAGTAAAATTTTGAACAGGCTTATAATCGAAAGTTTGAGTTGCTTAACTTGTTAATATTGTAGGAAACTAGGTATAAATTAAAAGTCACAGCACTCTTTTCAAAAACCAGGTACGGATAAAGTTTTCGTCAATTAGACTAATTCGTTAATTCAAACAAAACACTACTTTATTTGAGTAGTATTTTGAGTAGAGTTTGAGTATTCAAAAAGAATCTTAGAGTTTCTTGACATTGGATAGAGCCCACTAGTGAACAATCATTTTCCCATTTACTTAACTCGGATGGGAGGAGATGGCAGTGAACACGATAATCAGCTGGAACTGGAACGACTAAACCTATTCACTGGAAGAATGGGAAACATTTCGCTTATCAAATTCTGGGGACCAATGGACATTCTAACAAGCAAGTAATAATGTAAATGTACACTACGTGAAAGAGTTTGGTTTGAAAGGTATGCAATCAACCTAACCTGAGATACAGTTGAGTTACATACTACAAAGGGGATATATAAATATATATATGGAACCGGATTTTGATTATCCATATCTTGGAATATCCAATGGATGCATCACCCACTCGATTCCTAATCTTTGATCCTCTACATTGGGCAAAAATGATGGTGATCCAACAAGTAGCTCTTGAGGGTTTTTGTCTACCGGATGGACGGACGCACGGACAGACAGGGTAAATATAGAAGGGCTTTTGGATTGGTAAACCAAAGTCAAAACTGGAGATAGTGTAATCAGTGAACTTAACAGATTTATAAAATACTGACACAAAACAAATGCATTTTTCTACGTTTAAACAGTTGTTTACTTTATTGTCTATATGATGCAAGTTGAAGGTGCATTCGCTCATTAAACTTAGATAACATGAAACAGAAGACGTTCAAAGTTCATGAAAAGTACGTTAATGTGTACTGATTCTCCAAAGCATTTCATACCAGACAAAATGATAACGTGTAGAAGTGAGAGATAAGTATGTAGGCTATGTACACACACAAAATTTAGGAAAGTAAACCAAGGTCATAATTATTTTATATATTTTTTTTATAAAATTTTATTTCAGCGATTGACCTTTACCCAATTCTCCTACACAAACCTAATCAAACCTTTACTGTTATAAGGTGTATTACAAGTTTCGGGGGAAAAGTAGAAAAGACGTACTAATCGTTGAAAGTAAAATGTTATTTGAACATCAATAAATTGGGTAAATAACATATAACAATTAAACTAATTATATTAGGTCTACTGCATCTTTTCAGCAAAGCAGTAAACTCGTTATATATATATATATATATATATATATATATATATATATATATATATATATATATATATATATATATTCGTCTAAATTATCTTCTTAAAAGGAGGCTAATTTCACAATAATGATCAGGATGATAATTGCGCTATATTCAGTGTTCATACTGCAAAAACTATTTTATGAATACTTCAAGCACACTGTCATACAAAAGACCTGGCTACCCTTATCTCTCTTTCTCTTTTCTAATTTAACACAACACAACATAACTAGTGTAATAGAAACTCCTACAAATAGTACAGAGGTTGACGTCCTTGTCAGTGGCGTATATTGTTTCAATAGTTTAAGTTATCACTGACCTTGATAATACGTTAATAATAATAATAATAATAATAATAATAATAATAATAATAATATTGGTAATGATGAACAAATAGTGACTGAGGATGTTGTGGTTGAACTTTAGTTTTCAGATCATCATTTGGTTAATTCTATTATAGTTGAGTCCTTTTTAGATTTGTGGCTATGTGAGATATGGACCTACAGCTTAATGTGGGTTCCAAGTCGCATGTGTAGCGTCGGGAATTGAACCCAGACTTCCCGCGCCCAAGTGGTGTACTCTAACCATATAGCCACGAAGGAGCTCTTCCAGAAGTAGTTCTGAATTAAAGAACTCCTTAGAGCTTAGAGCTCTAAAGATGATTGGATAGAATGGTTAGGGATGCATTCGAGTCGAGTCGAGTCGAGATTTAAGCCTGTCTCGACTCGTCTCGAGAAAATGTTGTCTCGACTCGTGTCTCGACTCGAAAATATGTTTCTGTCTCGACTCGACAGTCTCTGTCTCGACTCAAAATGTACGAGTTAAAATATACGCACACATCAGCCAGACCATCATGACTACCTACCTAATTGTCAGTATGTCGACTTTTGGCATTGATAAAAACGGCGACACGTCTTGGCATACACGCAATGATCCTTGATAGGTCGCTGGAGAGAGCTGGCACCACATGTGCTCACTCAGGTCACCTAATTCCCGTAAATTCCGGGAAGGGGGGCGATGTGTTCTGACGTCACGTTCAATCACATCCCATAAGGGACATCACTCAAATGTCCGGCTCCAATTTCAATGAAACTTTTTTTGCTGATAGAAGGCATGTATGCATCATTACTTGTGATGACAAATTTTTGCCATGGTGCATGTTTTCTATTTTTTTAAATAACTTTTACGAGTTGTGATGTGGTTATTAGAGATTACTACAGAAGTCCCTTACTACCCTTTGTAAACGGAGCGTTAATGAAGAAAAGTGAAGAACAACCATGTGGATACATATAAGTCCTGGGGGGAAGTCGTATGGTAGATATGACCTTGATGGCAGCCATCTTGAAATCCGCCATTTTGAATTAAGGTCAAGTTTTCAAAATGGGAATAGGGTAATATGATACATAATTTCGGGCTAGAATTTAATTAGAAAAATAATGGTGAGGTTAGTTTTAAGATACACCCATTTGGGGGAAAGTTACCGGCATATTAATTGTTTTTACTTACTGTCTGCGTAAGACCCTTCTTACTTTCGTCTCAAGACCTGTGAATCGATCGCAACGGCAGAGCCCGGTTTCGCACTGTGTAGAAATCTTTAAACTCACTTGAGGCAATATTTGTGGATTATTGTATTGTATTTTGCCTTTAATTAAATTTGAACCCACTTCATGATCTTGTGTAAAGTATCACTAAAAGA
Source organism: Thermobia domestica (assembly GCF_964235325.1). NCBI lineage: Eukaryota > Metazoa > Arthropoda > Insecta > Zygentoma > Lepismatidae > Thermobia > Thermobia domestica. Next base: position 256,649,556 of record NC_137454.1, read on the forward strand.
GAATTTCTGTTTTTATGGAGAACGTAAGCATAGCAATTATAAAAGGTGAGTAAGGTGCGTATGTATTTATAAGAAAGTTTATTTTACGAGTCTTTTGTGGTTCCGCCAACCTATTCTTTAGTTGTTGTTTTTTTTTTCAAAATACTCATATCTCATAAATAAAAGAGCTATTATAAAATCTCTTACCACTATTCTTTAATACTTATAAAATATTATTTATTGTAAAAGCACTGGCGAGATATTTCTTATCGCCCACTAAAATTATGGTGGAGCTCCTTCGTGGCTAACGGTTAGCATACTTGCCTTTGGCGTGGGAAACCTGGGCTTGATTCCCGGTGGGAGTTCATGAGGTTCGGATTCCACGTTAATCAGTAGGTCCACGTCTCACATAGCCTCGCTGCTCAACGGGACGTTAAAATCAGAATCAATTCAACTCAAAATTAGGGTTTTGACTTTATTATGATGTCATTAGTTTAAACGCCCAACTGCCCAGTAATTATAAACATTGACTACATTATAAAATGGTAATTTGTGACGACTAAAATATCAGAAATTAAAGATTATTCTTTCGATTTTGGAACATTTTGAAAAACGTGACAAACTGGTACTGCACCGATACAACACACCTTTTGGTTTTGTCATTGTGTAAAGTGATACAAACTAAAGAAGAATTACAACTTTATGAAATTATATTAGGACTTATTATTTAGAAATAAGCACCAAATAAGTGTAATAGTTCATATCCGTATCAAATACCAAGTTTATGATGAATCAACTACACAAAGTAGGATCCAAAAACGCTCATTGCAATTTGTTCCATCCTTCAGTCGAACCAGGAACTGAAACATAAAAAGAGACATTTTCTTTTTAAAGATACTTTGTCCAGCTAAGTATTGTGAAGGTTTATGTCAGTAGAAGGAATTGCATTCCATTATACAAGCGCAATTTCACAACTTTATGTACACATTACTAAATATCGAACACCCTTGTCCATATGATTAGCGTACGCGTCTTTGGTGCGGGAGACCTAGGTTCGATTTCCGATGGGAACTCCTGTGGTTCTGAACCCACGTTAATTTGTAAGTTCACGTCTCATATAGCCTTGATGCTGAAAGGGACACTAAACTCTAATCTAATACTAAATACAAATATTTAAAGAAAAATGATGACGCACCAAGATGACGTGAATTTGGCTGTCAAATCCATTTTGTGTTTTCAGTTATTTTCTAGTAGTATTTTTTCTAGGCATCCTTTCAAAAGACAGTGATGCAAATTTCGTAACTGCGAATTCCTGTTAGAAGCCATGAAATTATCCGATTAGATGCAAAATTTCCCGTCCACTAAAATAGATACCGTAAATTGACAATATCTAACAATAAATAATTTTGAAAGATATCGCTTTCGAGGGAAAAAATGAAGTGAAATCTTTGAGTTTTACGTCCCACGGCTATGCCGGTTAGGCTAAAGGAGAGGGGTGATGATGAGAAATTAGTGAAATCGTGGAATGAAGAAAGTGGGAGGAACGGAAGAACCCCGAGGAAACCCACGCACACGGTGTTTGTCCACCACAAAGTTCACTTGGTACGAGCTGGGATCGAACCAGGGTCCCGAAGCACCAGAGGTGAACGATCTACCACTGAGCCACCGCGGCCCCGCTTTAGAGGGGCCATGACGTATAGTTGAACTCATTCTCGTAGTATGAAAGGCATTATTTATAATCATGCATGATAGGATCACAAACAAAATTTAAAAATATTATGTGCACTTTCTTTTAACAAACATTATATTGTCTTTTATGGTGTGGAAGGGAATGTTATGTTCGAAAAAGAAGTCCTTAACACGATTCTTGTTGCTACACACTGCATGTTTCTAGCCACAGAAAAGATGCAGCGATAGGTAGGCTATTTTTCAATTGCTTTACATTAGCTTGATGTTTCAAGTCTTTTGTGTGTTTCTGAAGTTCATTTTTACCACAAAAGAGCTTAATATTAACGTGTCTTACATAGCTTTGGTTCGATTCTCAACACGGACTGAAACTACCCGTTAAATTGTGCATCCGAAAGGCACTCTTTGTTAAACCTCGCTTATCACCGCTCATCTTAATAATATATATAACTTCACCGCGAAGCAAATGTTGCATTTCTCTCTTTCATCCTAACACCAAACAAAACTAACCACAGCTGTGACACGAAGGAGCTATTTCGAAAAGAAACAAGCTATGCTTCATAGAGATGTGTACCAAATGATAGAAGTATAAAGTATTGTCTTCTTTCCTGTTTTTTGATATCAGTTGGTGTTCTTAATGAGTTTTCTCATTAGTTTAGAAAGAGTATGGAATTTGGACATATGTTGTACATTTTCTCCTGAGAAATTGATAAGACCAGAAAAATTATAAGGACAAATGGAGTAGGCTTAAGCGCATCTACGTGACTTTATCAAATATTTATTCTCCATAATGGTACCACGCGGAAAACTTGGTATACTATAATCTTTGCCTTCCTCTGTTAGCTGTTTCGTATCATATATATCGGATGGTTTTGATATTTCTTCTGATCATTAAAACATAGCAATGGTACCTGTGTGCGTGCAGAAATGCAAAAGCACAAGATAACTTCCTATTTGTTTTGGAAACAACAAACCCATTTCACGTGTGCGAGAGAAATTGAGCACAGCGAGATCGGGTGTTTACTCACGGTCAGTTCGCAGCAGGAGTCCATGGTAAAAGATTTGGCTAACTATCTCTTCATATTGATGTGAAAACACTCGCAAAACCCTAAAAATACAAAAGACTGCGCTTCAAAGAAAGTTTAGACACAGATGTTTCAATTTTCTCTTAGCATCTTTCTTCAGCAAAAGAGTCGGTTCATTGTATTCGAAAAAGGGAAGGGAGAAAGGGTGAACTTATATTTTATGGGGGGTAACATTGTAAGTAGTATAAACAATACATACCGCTTCCGACTTTGTACTGAAGCACTTCCTTTAGCGGTATATCACTAGATCTATCCTGACCCTCATCCCGCCTCAAGTTGTAAAGTAGAAAGGGACAGAAGTATTCAACATGACTGCGCACTTGAGTTTCAGTTCACAATACTAAAACCAGTGAGCAAGTAAACAGTCTTTTGTATGATCGTATTTTATTTCTTGAATTTATTTTTGAACATTTCTGTGAATTCAACAACAGAACGCAGTAGAAATACGGACTAGTTTTTACTCCAACCATTACTTTCGCTCCAACCCAGGGATGCCACATTTATGATTTCGTACTAGATTTAGTGATTTTACTATTGAACTAGTGATCTAGTACTACTTTGGGTAAATAAGCACATTCTAGTGATTTTTTTTTGCATTTTTTTTCTGACGCAGACAAATGACAAGGAAATGGTTCTTAAAATAAAAGGAAGAAGTATATTGCAGTTCAAAACAAATGTAGAAACTTTCAATTATTTTTTTTCCCTCTGACTGAATGAAACCCCTGCTGTGTAACGATCTTAGGTAAACAACGGCTATCTTTGGTCCGCTACCTCCTTTTATTAGCGGACATGAGATGGGTTACTTTTTTTTCTTGAAGAAAGTGAAGAAATAATTATCCAGTACATTTACGTTTTGTCAGGCACACAGGCGCAGTCTGTACTTGTTTCCTAACGAATTTTAGCAACATAACATAAATGAAACATATGTACCGGAAAATAGAGGCAGTACAAACGGACATTTTCATCTGTGACACATTTGATGAGAAATATAGTTAGATGTCACGTGCAAGCACTCTAAACATGTCCTATCCTTTAATTCTATTCGTATGTTTATGTAGGTGAGACTGAGAAATCAAGAAACAATAATAACTGGTTTTCTTCCAGGGGAAAAATCTAAATGTGAAGGGGTGTTACACTGGGACTTTAATTGCGTCCTTTGTACAAGATTAACAAGTAATAGCATTTTTTAAATTTATCTTAGTTCTTGGGGAGAGGAAGATGGAAGCGAACCATCGTAAGGACCTCTGCAAGAAAACATGAATACTATCGGCCACTGTTTGTTACATTACACAAAATAGTTTATATAATATTGAGTTTTAGTCAGGGTTTTCATTCTGTAGGAGGGGGGGGGATAGTAATACCTGGCGAACATTTTCTATTCTCAGAGTATTGCAAATGATAGCATTTCCTCCATTATAACTTGGCCAAGCTAGTTGCATTATATATAAGGATAAAGTTAGCCTAAAAAGCTTAAACTTCTATGGCAGTTTTACTCTGTAGCCATGTTTATCATTTTCGGTCTACGGGACTCTGTGTCTGGAAATTTTCGATGGCTTCCAAGTCGGAAAATAAGTGTATCAAAGGCATATATATTATATGTATGGTTATATGAGACATGGATCTACAGTTTAAAGTGAGATACCGGTAACAACTTCATGAGCTTCCACCGTAAATCGAACCAGAGTCTCCCGCGATCAAGGCGTATCTGTTAACCATACAGCCACGAGGAAATTCACACATATAAGCACACACACATATATATTGTTGAGTTGATATTGACTTTACCGTCTCTTTCAGCAGCGAGGATATATGAAATGTAGACATATTGATTAACGTGGAATCCGAACTACATGAGCTCGCGCCGGGAATTGAACCCGAGTCTTCCACGACAAAGACGCGTACACTAGCCACGGAGTTCACACACACACACACACACACACACACACACACACGCACACACACACACACACACAGAATCATAGTCCTCACACACCAAGGGTGAAAGCTGTGCCACTGAGTCACAGCGGCCACGGGGCTAGGTCGAGTCCACTTTACGTTCATAGTTTCTTAGTACATAAATGTTACGATTCTGAAATAGATTTTCCTTAATGATCTGCATAGAAACAAAAGCTTTCGAAATGCATTAAACAATTAGCTCGATTTGAGTGTGAACTTAAAGTTATATCAGAGTGTAAACACGGATACGCACCAAAGCTCGAAAACTTAATACACTGTTTCTCCTATATCAAGTAATCGTTCAGCTTTCATTTGAGAGGATGGAAATCGAAGGCTCCTGAACAACTATGTTACTAATGTGCGGAATGTATTTATCTTACAGTGAACTGCTTTGATGCCAAGTGGCCTAACTCCAAAATTAAAATTTTCCAGGAGTGAAAGTTAAAGTTCAATATCTCATGAACAATCCATATTTCTTTTATGTTGGGAACCAAAACCATAACTACTGTATGTAGTTCATTGTTTTATAACTTATTGTTTACAAAAATCCTTTTAAAAAATACCTATTCATAGAAGTGGATGGTACTTATCTGTACTAGTTCTTGGCATCCAAGCAGTCCATTTATTGTAATACTAGCTTAATATACCCATTCTTCGCATGGGGGCTGTATTTGGAAGTCAACACCTGTGGAAGTATCACCATTCATTTCAGTGACCGCGAAAACTATGGATTTGACACTAGTATCAATCAATATGGGCTATTTATACATGTCTCGGTATTCCTCACCCGCTGACACCCGGCCCGCATACAGTGGCAGCTGAATTTGCAAGTCATCGCTGATGGAAGTGTCACCATTGATCTCAGCGACCGTGAAAACTATGGGTTTGACACTAATGTCGATCAAATTGGATTACTTTTACTACATGTCTCGCTAAAGGCCCCCCTGAGACCCCCCTGGTTCCAATTTTGACAAAAACGCTTCGCCTTAGACTGGGACCTGGACCAAGGTATCCGTGACCAAAATTTGGTAACTCTCGGTCAACTTGTCTGGTCCCCAGGTCGGTCCCAGTAAACGTCCCCCCCCGAGACCCCCCTGGTTCGAAATTAAAAAAAAAACGCTTCGTCTTGATCTGGGGCCTGGACTAAGGTACCCGTGACCAAATTTTGGGAACTCTCGGTCCACTCGTCTGGTCCCCAGGTCGCACAGACAGACAGACAAACACACAAACAAACTCTTTATTTTATTTATATTAGATAAGATATACTATGTAAAATAGTCTCGTATCATAATATGTGATGTACAACAAATGTTACATTATAATTATCCGTAGCATGTGATATGATGCAACATATTAAAGCCTCAGAATAGTTGGGCAAGTGAATAATCCAGAAGTTACGTAACCCTATTGCGTTCATGGGAACGAAAACACAATAATTATAACTATGCTAAATTACTATAGACTACCAACTGCTCATTCAGAGAATTTATGAAGTTCACTCTATCGCAATAGTTTTATACAAACTAGATTTAGACTACGGATAATAGTTTTATACAAACTAGATAATCAATTATTATTATTATTATCATTATATTTGCAGTACAACCAAATACAACGACATTAACTATTAGTTCTAATTAACTGAATTGAGCTGAAAATTAAATCTTGATCTTTAAAGATTAACTATTAATTTTATGCGTTCTGTACCTTTCTAAAGGAATAAAAGCTGGAATTGGTTTCAAGGCTGTTTCTGATCTTCAAAATAATATTAAAAATTATAGAAAGATTTTCGAGACATTCGAGTCGAGTCGAGATTTTTAAGAGCCGTCTCGACTCGACTCGTGTCTCGACTCGAAAATTCGAGTCGAGAAATATGTTTGTCTCGACTCGTCTCGAATTTTACAAAGTGTGTCTCGACTCGAATCTCGACTCGAATTCGAGTCGAGTCGAGTCGAGATTCGAGACATGTCTCGACTCGAGCGCATCCCTAAGAATGGTCAATTTCACTCAAGGATTTTGAATGTTTAATATAATTTCTTTGATTATACTCTTCACTCACATCATGATCCTGAAAGCACTGTATTTATTAACTCAATAAAACTTCTCATTGTTTTAAATAACAACATTATGTTGGACATTTTGTGGAGTTTGTCGCTTATGTAACTGTAAACAAACTCTGCGTTTACAAAATTTGTAAAACTTATGCTACTATAAATGTCTTCGATTTATTATCTTTTGGGGTTGCAGTGCAAAGGAATTTCAAATAAGAAAATTTTTATTTTGACCACATATTAAGTTTGCTGCTAAATAACATGACCAGCGAAATAATTTTGACAGCGTATAATTATCAAACAACCAAGTTTGTTTATCATATGAAGCTAATATAAAAATGGCATGAACACTCTCACTATTTTTCTTTTACATTAATAGCCGGAAATATGGAGTGGTCATGTAATCTGTCTCTCTTGAAGGTGGTATAGTATAGTGGAGAACGGCCAAACCGTGATGATTGATGATATCGTCCTTCTAGAGACAAAGGGGCGTATCTCATTTTCTTAACTTTTCCAGGAGACAAGTTTAAAGACTTTATCATAATTTATTCTATTGTGTTCTGTAAAAAATTAATTTGATCTCATAAGTTATATACTTAAACCGAAGGAAATCGAAATAAATTAAAAAAAAAAAAAGACGATAGAATAAATAATGAGAAAAGATCATTATGGTCTGCGCACTCACAAATGTATCGGATTTTCTTAACAGTTTTATGAAATATGACTCATGCGATTTTGATAATATTTTATAAACATATATTTGATTAGTAACCCTAATATACGAAATAAGTATTTTTGATGGAAAAAAATATCCAAGGGGTAGTTTACTTTTGAGAGTGAGTTTATTTTGGGTGAAATTTTCCGAAAATGTTTTATAATTTTGTTCGTATTTCACAAGAAGAAGTTTCATTAATAACTGCAGTACAACATGATTTAGTTTAAGTAATTGGAGCGAAAAAGTTTCTTGCGGTAGCCTGTCCGTTTTTTATTATTATTTTTTTATTTTCCCGCTAGACGTAAAATTCCCATGGATATGGAAGAAATCCACGAGTTGATAGACAGCTAGCTACCTGGTAACCAATTAGAACACTAGTTTCCAATTACTTCAGAGTTGCTAACCCTCTTTTTATTTTCAAGGCAAGGTACGGACCATCATTTTTTAATTTTGGTAATTGCATAGTACTATAAACTACAAATTGAATTACAGATCTTCATTTATGTAATAAGCATACAACATACAATATATACATACGTGGCATTCATCTGTAGCTTATGAAATGTAAATAATGTCTCGGACCCTCTAAATTTGCTCCACGGATTCTTATGTCCCGCGGACCACCAATTGAAAAACTGCATTAGAACATTGGTAGATGAAGCAAACGTAAATACTGTGAAAACTAAAAAATTTTTGTTGCCAGCAGCCTGCTGTTTCTACAGCGTTCTCACATATCCACTGTAGAGAGCTGCATATTAAACGAGAGAGAGTACACACAAAGCTGTCAGCAACTGTATCTTATTACGTCTTTACTTTTACGTGAGGTTTTCTGAAACTTGTACTATTAAAAGGAGAAATTAAACTCTAAAATTAATTATTTTAATTAGTTTATATCCATTATGATAACCTCCTCTGAAAATGTTCTCTAGAAAACTGTTAACGTCGGTTGGAGTATCAACTACCAAGTTTGTTACATACGGTTGTTGATAGAACATTGACATGCCAAATATTCGAAGTGAAAGAAAGGCATTCCCTTACTATTTGAAATTTCAATTTGCGTACTGCCTTTCTTTTTCTTTAATTTTTAATTGTGGTGCCGAGTAACGTACCCACTAACTATCTCGCCTCTGGTGCGAGTTATCCTGGCTTCGATTCTCAGTGGGAACACTCGATCGAAAAACTGTGAAAGCTTTTTCAGGCCAGCCATCCTGAGAGAGATTTTCCTGGATTTTCCTCATTTACATCAGGTTAATCTCAGGATGGTGCCTACATACTTGTCCCAGACTGCTTCCTTCCTTCCCCATTAATTTCTCGCTCTCCAATTGTAATGGAACATTACAATTTAATGTAATGATATTTTTGATGGGAGGGTTCCAAAATTTTTTACACCGACTGTACTTTCTATTTAGCAAAAAATTCCTTTCGGTCCATATAAGTTATTTAATTGTTCGTTATTTTATTCCAAATTAACATGGAAGACGGTAAAAAATTCTTTAGGAATCATATTTTTGGGGATTCATATCTTTATTTATATATTAATTAATTATAAATCTCATATATGCATATTTTAAATGGACGATTACAAATCTCACGGTGTCAGTGCTATTCGGAAATATAGGCCCACCATTGGATGGAAGTTTTAGAATAATTAACCAATCTAAATTTTGGCACAATATTTTAGACTCTCCTCACCCCTCTTTTGGTACCAATGTTCATCTAAAGATCCGGTTCAATCCAGATTTTACCATTTTTTATTCGTTTTAAATACTCCACCGCCAAAAAAGCTTTACTTTGATTGGTGCAGTTACCCACGCCACATATTAAGGCGCGATCGTCTTCACTCTACATCGACGACCGAAAAAAAAAAAAAAAAAAGCTTTGTGTTTGATCGGCTAGCAGATTTGAAGGAATTTTGACAGCATAACCGAGTAAAACAGGTAAATTGTATATCCAGGTCAAAACTACAATACCCGGAAGCACAGGAGCTAAAATTTAGAAAATCTCAATAGGGAAAACAGACTAAAATTTCAGTGAAATGTAGCCGGATACACAGGACGCCATGCTGGACGTAAACAATTAGTGTGGACAGGTTCGGCATTTAGGTGCATTAAATTTGGTGTGATAAACTTTTCATTTGCTTTGAATAAGAAATTTCAATACAGTGATTATCCTTTTCACCCCTCCCAATATCATATACAGTCAAGACCTGTCCGTGTAGTAACTTGTTGATATAGATAGTAAGTGATTTTTTTTACTAACCCACATGGCGGTATTTTGAGTTTCGCAATCTTTGTAACATTAGAATGATCGCTTAGGTTAACTTTAAGGGCTCCTGTTTTAATCCCGAATTGGGATAGCTTCCAGTAGGGATGGGTTAAATATTTAATTATCTAGGTTTCCTTTCCTTTTAGGGAGGGGAACCTCTAAATTAATAGCTTTAGTATGTCCCCCTGAAACACGTTTTGACCAGTATCTGACAGAATATTATGAGTTAATCAGGACCAATTGGTTCAGTTTTCACTGTCCATTTCCTTCCTCTACATCAACTAGAGCCGATTTGAACAAAAATGGTAAACTCTGATGAGTTCTATGTGTGTTATATAGATAACAAAATTAATGGTAGTGATGATTAGTATGTATTAGCATGATATGCATTGTAGTTTAAGTAGTATGTGTGTATTCGTAATGTAGTAAACATTTTCTTGTAGTAGTAATTGTGGTAGTGAGTGATTGGGAGCGTGAGATAATTAAATATGGACAGTGTGGTATTTACTATGCGATTTTCGTATTCCGTCATTAAATGAACTTATAATCCATATCTGAAAGTGAACGTAATATAGTACAATAATTCAGTGTACAAGGTCACATTTCGTGGTTTACAGTTCGATCAAATAGTTACTAGCGCCTTTGTGTCGAAATTCAGTACTATCAGTGCATATTTTACCATTGAACCCAGTTAGTGATTTAGGTTCCACAAAATTGACCTTTATTTTCGAATTAAAACCGAGTAAACATAATTTCCGGCCCATATGAACAGATAGTTGGATAATGTGATTTGACACTTTAATATTCTGAAAACTGCGACATTCTGTGTAATCCAGTAATGAAAATATTTAAGTAAGTAAACTATGCAAAGATTCTTAACCAAAGTCAGCCAATGTGATGCTATTTCCGTTATGAAATTAAGATATTGAATTCCAATTCTTTTCTTGTAGTTGCAGAATAATTTTCATTGTTGCTGTGAGAATGTTATCACATTCAGCAATATTATCGCGCATATTTTATTTTTTGTGAATATTTCTATATAGAGAATTGTTTTAAAACAGCTGCGAAGATATAGGATGGTTTGTGTGGCAAAGAAGTCTTGAGTTCGAGTAATGTTTCTTGCGTGTTGGTCGGGACGCGATTTATAGATTTTTAAAGTATATGATGAAATGAATGTATAGTTCGGGCATAGATAGAAGAAACAGGGTGTCTAAAAAAAATACTGCGTTATCAGAAATTAATAAATATATGGATAAAATGGCAATATAAGTGAGAAATAAATGTAGTGTAGTAAAAGAGAATAGATGATAGGACACCCGTATAGTGTATACATGGGCCCAGTGTATTGTAGCCATATGTTGATATATAGATGAAACGTAAATATGTGGTGAGAATCGTTTCGAGTTCTGACCTCCACGCCGAGACATCACTCGACAAGGTAGGCGAGTTATATATCAGAATGTATTATTACTTCGTAGTTGAGTATGCCATAACAGTAGTATTTATTTATAAACAATCTCGTCTGACAGCAGGGTAGGGATAGCATCATGTAATGGCTAACTAAATGTAATTGTTCATCGATCATGATACCAAATAGTTGGTGTTGGGCTGTTGTAAATCATGTTTGCAGTCGGTTATGAAAGAGAAGATCCTATGACTCTGAGATTGTTTTTCTTCACATTACGCTACCATACAGTGTTTGTAGAGGAAATAGGACAGACGGGGCAAATCAAATTAATATCTAGGTCAATCGCGTACCCGGACGTCAACCCATGACCCTCTTAAGTATTTTCGTTTCTTATCTCAGTTTAATTAGTTGATGGAAATTGACGACGTCCCAGACTGTGGCATGTCTGCGCAGGGTAGCCATCGGTGATGTTTGGTCATTGAAATCACCGATCCAAAATTTAGTTTATTTAATATTTTTTTTTTATTTTGGCAAATCACTAATTAGGGATATCTTAGCTATTATTTTACTCTAGTTTCATTACTATTCTGGACTCTCCTAGTTTCTTAGAGGTCGGATGATTTTTTTTCTTTTCTGAAATTCCAAATTAAGACTCTACTCCAACCTTCTGGTGGATTCCGGGATCTGCAAGGGCGTTGACCGGATACGGTGAGTGGTGGGATTTCCCTAAAGCCTTTGTCTTTCCGAAAATCCCATCGAGGACACAGACTAGTCTCGACTTTGCAGACATCTTTTTCGGCTATTTATTTGGTAAGCCGAACCCCTTTTGGCATAAAAGAGAATATTTGGTTATAGTATGTTGTATACGCAAATTCGACCACTTATCTTTCGTAGTTGTAGTGTTCTGTCTCCTCTCTTCTACCTATTCTTTCTACTTCTTCTCTAAAGTTTTTTTTTTTAAATTTTCTCTTTGTTCAATTTTTTTTAAAAATATAAATATGAATATCTTCTTCGTTTATGTTGTGAAGTATAAATTTGATTTAGCATGCCTAAAACGTGGTATATGTAATTATATTAACTTTTTTTCTTTCTTTCGTCAATGTAATTAAATATATGAAGCTAAATTCCAAGAAATGACTTATGAAGGTATAACTTTATGTATTCCGTTGACACATAACTAAGAAATTGTTCTTTCAATAACCTTTTTTTATTTTTATTCTTTTCCTCCATTAATGTAATAAATATTATATAAAATCTTAGCTAGATGATTTTCTTTAACGATATATACACTGTCCTGTGTGAGTGAGCGTGTGAATGTATGATAGAATTTAGTTTAAGTTATACTGTCTTGTCGTATTAACGTTTATAACATATGTGTCATGATTTAATATGTGTGTTAAGGTAAATAACCGAGGTCATGAAAGACCGCTACTAACAAATTTAAAGTCGGCTCTAGGAGTGAAACCAAAATAACGGAATGAGCCAGAAAACGACATTATTTCTTTCAGAGAAATTGAAATTCCTATTGATGCAATATATACATATATTGAGTTGATAATTTTTTTTTTTTGGCTAATTCATATGTGGGATCGATCTCAGATCATGGAGTTCAGATATTGGATAGTTATCAATTATTGTTTGAGATTAAATTACAAAGAATTAAATTCCATTTTTCTCCACACCTGGACTGGGTTTGGGCAACCGATCGGAGCGGTTGATTGGATCCAGGTCGGGGTTGTATGTATGAACATGTGTCTCTTCCAAATCACTTCAAAATTGATTCTCCACTAATAGTATTTGGAATGATTTACCGGATAATAACCATTCGAGTTCATTACTATATCTCCTAAATCATCCAGTAATCCATTCTCCTTTAAAATCCTCAATCTTTCCTTTTCCTTTTCTTTTCTTTTCCTCTTCTTCCTACTTCCTTCCCCTCCTTTTCCTTCTCACTCTTTATTTTCTTATTTCTAACAAAACTGGAAACGGGGTCGTGACTGGGAGTAGTCGCTAACAGCACGGTCAATAAATTTGTTTCGATAAGTTTCTTCGGAAGTCCGATGTGGGATAATTACCTCTAAAATGAATATATACAGAAAGACTAAGAATAATAATATAATTTATTCAAAATTTACTTTACTAGAAAATATTTATAGTTTCAATTAGTAGTAGATATTTCATTATCACTCTTTTGCTAAGTTCAGGTGACTCCTCCTTCAACCACGATGTTAGTTATCACGCCCAAAAGCACGTTTTTCAGAATTCCCAGGGTAGTGGGATCACAAAGGGACGTCGTCCCTCATACCTGACGGGCTAACATGACTTTAGTTGCTGAAAGTCTAGAAATCTAATTCCTAATCTTAATATTTAATATTTATTTGTTCAGAAATATTCTAATATAAACTGAAATGAAACAAGTTGGTAAAAAAATGTTTCTCTACTTTTCTTTGCCCACTTCAACCACTGAGTGCCATTGAGCATCACATTAGAATATACATATACACTTATTATATTGTACTAGTACTTTCATACTGAGTGAAATAAAGTTATAATTTAACGTCCCACTATTATACACTGAGAATAAAAGAGATAATGATGATGATAATGAATGAAACGGTGCAGTGAACTAAGTGGGAGGAAACTAGAGAACCAGAGAAAACTCATGTAGACGATGTTTGTCTACCACAAAGTTAACTTGGTGTGAGCTGGAAACGAACCAGGTACCCCGAAGAGTACTGAGCCACCGCAGCCTCATATATATCGGGTGTTAAAGACAAAACGTTCAGTGAGTATAAATCAAACGAGTAGATATGAAAATGTCAGAGGTCACAACGAATGAAGAGATATCATTGTCCGTTACGGTCCCCTATAATTGGACCCTAGGAGGGGTCATTCGAAAATCTTAAATGAAAGTATGTAATTTGATACGTCATGGAAAAACGTAAGAAAAATAAAGTTTGACAGGATTTTTTTAAAATTTTGTTTAGATTACTGTACGTATATGTAATATCATGTTGGGTACAGTTTATTTTAAAACTTAATAATCATGTTAAAGAGAAAACTTTTCTAACTTTAAATTACTTTAAGCAGCATGTTAGGAAGAAAAGAAAACACATGATAGTAATAAATTATAATCAAGATGTAAGAATAAAACTGAACCTAAAAGTGGATCCTTTCCGTAAATTCATGCATTATATGTACGTGACAATTAGAAAGGTAACCAGCCAGTGAGTAGTATGCAACCTGCAACACATGAGAGTAGTTTAGGTTGTTAACTTGAGGTATTTCAGATTTGAGGAACTCCATACTTTTTAACATTTAGAAGTAACCCTCAGTCCTCTCTCAAGTCCAAAATAAAAACTGGCTTCGTACCCGATTGGATCTGGTAAAAATTTATCTATATACACAATTTGGTAGCTCTAGGTGGCTCCTTTTTTATGCGAACATCTGATGACAGACACAGACATACATTCTTTTATACATTAGTGAGAATAAGGATGCTAAAGCTACATAATGGCTAAGACTCAATATAGGGTTCTTAGTTTAAAACAGAAAGGATCTCAGTCACAAATATAAATTAATGCTGCTTTCTTTTGTGGTAAGATGTGACGAACTTAAATCCCTTGTTATAGCTATATTTACAAAAATAATTTATTCTTAACTGCTTTTTATTAGAGCAAAACGTGATTAGAGCAAAACTACGAACTAGTTCTAATTAAGTATGAATCGCAGATATATTATTATCTTTCGAGAACTAAGTGATGTTATTGAATGCAATAAGTTGAAATTCAAAATGTTCGAAGCCTACATACAGGGAAACGATAGGCTACATAATTCACTTAACCATTATAGTTCTTCCGTTTTGACGCAATATTCACTGTGCTTTGTGTTGAATTGAGGAAAAGGAAATGACAAAGGAATTACACGTTATTGGAATTAGAGCACTTTAAATAGATTTGTATAAACTATGTTCAACGGGGAATGAACCCTATCTCAGGAAACAATTTTTCTAAGAACACTAATACCAAGTAAAGAAGTTTCAGCGGAAAATCAATGATTCGAACGATTCGATTTCTCAGACAATAGAAGCAAATCATAATACTCTCTTTTAGAAAAATGATCCTCAAATAAAATTCTTAAAATGGCTTGGATTTTAAAATATAGATAGGCTTTGTTATATTGGCATTTGAAATGTGAAATTGTACTACCTAACATTTGATTCAATAATGTTAAGTCGACTGGAAGCGTTATTAACTGTTATACCGACCCGGAGGCCTAGAGTTTAACACACGTAGTTTCTATGAGCTTGATCCCGGATTCGGTGCCCAGTAGGAGTACTTCCATTGGATATAAAACAAATTAGTGCTTTAGGGATGGGCACGAGTCGAGCTAAAACTCGACTCGACTCGAAGCTCGAAGTGAATTCCAGTCAAGTCAAAGATAATTTTCTCTACTCGAGTTCCGAGCCGAGCCACTTTTTCGAGGTCAACTTTCGAGTTGAGTAGAATTTGATAAATGGCTAGCTCGTTTAGCTCGTTTTAACTCGTTTTGGAATCATGGCCTCATTAGACTCAAAAGTGAAAGCTATGAGAAATGTAAGCAGTAATATGGAATATTTTTAGTGTTGCTCACGAGATGCGACAGTGTTCGCATTTCGTCTCGTCTCGTCTCGATTAACAAAACGACAATGGATTTTTATAACAATACAGCTTCAAATGTCGTGACCACCAACCAATGTAAGTATGTACTGTAGTTCTTACCACCAAGGCTGAGATCTGCACGGTCGAAGTTTTGAGCCGAAGCAGAAGCCCAACCCGGGTAGTGATGTTAACCGGCTCAGCTCGGTTCAACTGAGCGAACAGCTCGAGCCGGCTCGGTTGGGGTGAGCCATCATCAGGGTTTGTTTCGGGTCGAGCCTGCTCCGTTGGGTGAGCTGTTGGCTCGGCTCGATAGTGAATGAGCTGTGAGCCGCGCCGCTCGAGCCGTTGAGAACCCTAAACCCAGGCTGAGCAGTTTTGAACATGTTTGGGCGGCGTCCTCTAATTTTTAATGATTTTTGGTTGGATCCCCGATACTTGCTCCTCTGGAACTCAAACCCAGAACCACGTGATCTATGTCCTTGCCTCCTAGACTTCACGACTACCGAGATCAGCAGTCAACCAGTTTTTAGTATTGAGATACAAACCGTCTATCTTTCATGTTTATACACTGTGGTGTTTTTATAACAGAACTACTACTACTACTACTACTACTACTACTACTACTACTACTAATAATAATAATAATAATAATAATAATAATAATAATAAGTAGTAGTAGTAGTAGTAGTAGTAGTAGAAGTAGTAGTAGTAGTAGTAAGTATCATTGATAATAATTATATTGTCTACGTAGGATACTTGAAGAAAGTACCTGAAACAACATACAGTTTTCGGCTCGATTTTGCTTGTTTTGGCTCGACTCGACTTGAAACTCGAGTCAAATTCAAGTCAAGTTGGAGGAAATCTTTCGAGCCGAGTTCTGGAGTCGAGTCGAGTTTCAATGAAAACTCGCTCGAACTCCCTCGTACCCACCTCTAAGTGCTTCGAATTCCACTTTAAACAGTAGGTCCTCGGTGGTGAAAAGACGCGCTGAATTCCATTCGATCAAACTTGATATCTGATATACAAAAATAACTTTATGAATACAGCTAATAGGATTTGATATTCCTCTGTGGGCTTACAAATCAGTTTCTTGAATATTACATTGCATTCGATGGACGAGAAATTTGGTTTACGCTTCTGCTTAATGCGCCATTCAATCAGAATGCCTCGCCTTCAAAATGGACACATCGCCATGTCAAAACGGTGAGAGTACAATTAACAAATTACCCATAAAAACAATCAGAATTGTCAATGCCTCTATATTGGATATTCTGTCAATATTAGGTTTTGGATGTTCTGGCAGATTTTGTGGACGATCTGAAAGTTTTGGAAATTGGGGGTTTTAACCATTTAATGGGCATTTTGTCCGTTTTGAAAGTTTGGCATTGACATTCTGAACATTGGACGAGCTCTTCTAAACCCACGGTGATCTCATAAATTCTCATTTTCTAAGTTATTGGTAATTTATCTGATGGACACAGAAGAATAAATTTGGACTCTCGTAACATCGCGTATAACGTCCGGCTTTAATATTTAGACATTTTTAGTTGAACACTGATTTATGAAAATACTACCAATTTTATCTGGAACCAAATATAAACCCCAAAATGATACATAAAGTGTCAAAATTAGCTTTGAACTCTATCAACAATAACAAGTTCACAGAACACGATTTTCAATACTCAGATTTATGATCACGCAAGCAAAAACCGGATATTATTAATAATAAACGCTGCATAGTGGATCAAAATTGCTTTCACAAAAAGAAGTATTCATGAATACATTTACAAACTGACTTCATGTTCACTATAGGAGTACCCGATCAGATCGCCCAACGGTCAGGAAACATAATTTTCAAAACGGTAGTAGTATTCTATTATGACACAATATTAAATTACTGATAGGTTCGACTAGAGTCTTCCAGTGCTAACAAATTTCCTATCCGCCATTTCTTGTTATGACACGTTAACATTCATACTTGAAAATATTGTGTAATATTTATAACTTCTTTTCTTCTATGGACAGATACAGAAAACAAACTATCTTCTAAATATATAAATCAAAGTCACTATGCTTATTAAATCTTAAACCAACCGCTAATGTTGATCGTCTTTGGAAATCAACATTGCTGTCAGATATGCTAATTTGCTACGAAAGAATACACCTTTGCAAAATTGTCTGATGTTAAATTCTGATAAGCCAAGAAGAAAGAAAAGGAAGTAGGAAAAAGTAACGCTTCTTATCTTTCCATTAGTTTCTTCCGTTTCCGTTAATAAATCGAACGTATTTTTGCAGGAACTGGAAATAATTTAGGCCTCTTCAAGGAGACGTCAGTGTTTTTGCCTGCAGTGCGAGGCCTGCAATAGTTTCAATGCCTTCAATTTCTACTACTCTCATGCACATAAAACAAGGCAACTGAGAATTCTTTATGCTAGAAATCTATAAGCAACTGTATCAAATAGTATGTCCCATTGCATCTCATATAGTTTCGAAGATGAAAAGGAATATTGGTTAATTAAATAATCAGAGTGATCCATCTGAGCAAGGCACGTTGTTTTAGGTCTTTCTAATAAAATTGCTTCAGAAAATTGAAGTTTCAACGTTGGAAAATAAAATTTTAGGATCGAACCAATCCAATCACACACTCCTAAAATCCAGCTTCTAATCAACTTTTCGGTTGACTTCTTTCATTTTGTCTTTTTCTTTTTTTAAGGGTTCATAAAGAATTCGAGAACCTTCAGAATATATTCTTCTCTGCGAGTTAATGTTCGACCTTGGCATCCGCAGAGTTAATAGTCCACCTTCGGATCTCCAATAATATACACTGTTCGACATTAAAAATGCAATACCAAGAAAGAGGAGTTATTAGCCCCAAATGTGCCAAATAGATACAAGGTATAAGTGTAAAATTATTACAATTATTGTTCTGTCTGAAAGCGCCGGAAAAACCTAGCAGAAAGTCCAGAGATCAGTAATTTGTATACACCACAAGCATCTATAACGACTGCGACATGATCAAGCATAGAGAGGATGTTCTTATAGGTATAGTTAGCCATGCCTCTGGGACACACTTCCAGAGCTCATCAAGTGTACCAGGGGGACTATCTGATGCATGAAACGTGATTCATCGACCAGATGACCATCTATGTTCATTGACGAGAGATCAGGTGAACATCTTGTCAAAGGAAGCAGCGAATTGTCGTGTTTATCCTGGAAGTATAGAATGTTTCTTCCCTCATGCAGTCACACAGTAACGTTATGCAGGATCTGCACTAAAGGAAAAAAAAAAAAAAACAGATCCAATATCTCATCGATGTACCGTTGGTAGATCAAAGACTCGTCAATGCACTGAGAATGAGCAGAGAACCAAATGGACACTCATATCATAAAGCCCGTAGCCGGACCAATGCAGGCGTCACCCAGATTGCCACGATGCAAACATGGTTGTGGACATCATGATGCTATAGGCAGAGATGAAGTGGGTCAGTGGGTCAGTGGGTCAAGTTTTCTGAGTGGGTCAGTGGGTCAACAGCATGTGACCCACTGTGACCCACCACCCACCGTGACCCACTGTGACCCACCACCCACCATGACCAACTATGACCCACCACCCACCGTGACCCACTGCGACCCACCACCCACCATGACCCACCGACTCAGTATGATCTACCGACCCTCTCTGCTTACTGCATTGTAGACAGTATCTTCTGAAGACTGGTAAATTTGTCACCGTTTTACTTTCAAGACCTTCATTTCCCTTTCTTTTCCACTTGTTTCTTTCTACTTACCTGAGGTGAGTATATCTAACCAAGTGAAAAAAGAAGTTAAGGCACTTTTGGATATTGATATTTTTAATAGTAAAAATAGCAATAGGACTTACACTACAACTTGGCTTCCGACACCTGTGGGTTTTTAGAGCTAACTACTGGAAAAAATACATTTTTGAATCACTGTAATATATAAATTATTTATAAAAAAAATTAATGTAACTATGTGTGCCTGATCATCACGGTCAAATTGCAAAGTCAAATTAAATTACTTTTGGTATATAGTTAGGCCTTAATCCAAATTGGGATGTTATATTGCTTTTATTATAATGCATAATATCCTAAGGAGGTAGTGAGGATCCGAATTTTTGCGAAAAAAAAAAATGAGTATCTCGCAAGCCGTTAAACTTACGGAGCTACAGAATGTGTCCTAGCATTTTTAAAATTCTCCTCTATGAAGGGGGGGCACTTTCTATATATGGAAAATTGGTAGTGAGTTGGTTTGTAAAAATGATCGAAAACGATCGATGTTATTTAAGAAAAAAATTAGAAACAAAAAATACAGTGCTTGGCTTCATATATCCATTGCTTTCTGCTATAATAATTGCTGAAGTTTATGTTTATTATTTGGAGCGCTTACAGCACAGGGCAATCAACCCATCAAGTTGTCAGAAAAATAGGCATAAAATTTGTACTGTAAGCTTAATTACACAGAAATTTTAAGTTTGGATTGTACGCATAATTATGTGGAAAATTTTACACTTCTTTTTCCTTTTACGTTGGTCTACTTACTTTGATTTGGAACTTTGAAATTTCATCCTTTTTTTCCACTGAAAAGTATCGATAATTCAACAAGGAAATAATTATACTATGATAATTTAATTGAAGTTCATCGTAATTTGGCACATGGCAAACACCAGTGTGGTAATTGAAGGGGAATAAGGAGGGAAATTCCCATTCACCTCTGAATACTTTCCAGAAACCTCGTTCGCTTTCGCTTTCTAGACGGGGGAGCAAACTTGGTAATGGTATCAAACCTTCATGTGTAATTACAAAAATTAAATTTATAAACAAATAAGAAATCATCAGTTTATCAGGCTTTAATTGATAATTTATTCACAAGATTCCCTATCAAAGGCGTGGTAGATGAAGTTTCTGTTCTACATGGGTCGACATTGCCAACTGACGTGGTCGATATGGAAAAGATGTTGTATGGTGATAGAGAGATGATACTTCTTGCTGAGTATTTCAAAACTGATCAAGAAAAATCGTTATCAGACTTAAGTCTAACAAGTAGATTTTCGATGAGAAGTTGCAGAAATCGGGTAGAAGTATTATCAATTTCTACGACAGAGTACGAACGGGGATTTCCCTTTATGCATTTACAGATGACTGATATTAGAAATAAATTAAGTGCTTAAACATTGTCTAACTTGTTGTTCATCAATGTTAATGCCCCACCGCTAGACAAGCTCAAAGTAGACGAGCTAGTTATTTCTTGGCTGAAGGATGGACATCATTCCACTGCGGATGATTTACCGCCAAAAAGTTACCAACAGGAAATAAATACTATTTCAGATTTGTTTTAAGGTGGAAAATTATGAGTTACATAAAATGTATACTTGTAATGATTTATTTGTGTTATTCAACTTTGTACCTAATTTTTAGTAAGTCTCTTCTCTGCTTTAGGTAAACTACTCTGGAATAAATATTCATAATAATTGCAATTATGCATATTTGTAACTTAAATTTAACGTGGTGTTTTAGTGATTACACAAATTACAATTATGAACATACTTTATGGAGAATCTCTCACATAGGGTACCCGAGCACCTTTATACCCTATGAACAACTGATTTTTCAAGTCTTTTGTGAGAAAAATACTGTGAACTGAGAAACCATAACCTTTTCCATATTGTACAGGGGTATTTTCCTGCGAATAGAAGTTTCTTGTGGAATGCGTTCAGAAATTAACACTTGCAAGAATACTCTCTTAGTACAAGTATATTTTAGGCACACACTAATTTCCCCCCACCTCGAACTGTTTCAATTTCCTCACTGACAAACACTTTACCATTTTATATCGTAAAGGTCAGATCCACCGTTATTGTAACAGAGTGGTGCTTGTTGAGCGATTGACCGTAGAAATTCAAACTCCGATTAGTGACAATTTCACAGTCTTGTTTTATTACAAGTGTAAACTCTTTAGTCAGTTCAGAAGAGGCCGTGGATCGTGTTCAGAGTTGAGAACGATGGATTTTGGTGAGTCAGAGTAGGTCAAAGTGGATGAGAGTGGTTCATGGTGGGTGGTGGGTCAGAGTGGGTCGTCGTGGTGGTGGGTCAGAGTGAGTCACCGTGGGTGGTGGGTCAGAGTGGGTCACGGTGGATCGTGGGTCATGGTGGGTCGTGGGTCAGAGTGGGTCATGGTGGGTGGTGGGTCAGTGGGTCGTGGGTCAAGTTTTCATTGACCCTCGCCAACTCTGGCTATAGGCACTAGCGGAGTTCATCTCAGAGAAGGGTGTAGTGTCATTTGGCTTGTCATTCGCAACATTCGCGGCATCATTGCTAACACGTTTTGAGGCATTATAGCTGTACACGCCTCAAATGGAGTCACAGCAATGACCGCTTTACAGATATACTAGTCCAGCGAGATGACGTGAAATCTTTCTAAATCGTTCGATCACAATTTATTAATTGACATTTATTAGCCTTTAGAGAAGAACGAGATCAGTGGAATAGCTACAACGTATGCGTCATATATTGGTTGTTAGTTATAGCTGGTTAGTCAGTTGCTTTGAAGTTTAGCGTCCTGTTCAGCACCAAAGCTATATGGAATGTGGGCCTGCAGCTTAACGTGAGATCCAAACTACGCGAGCTTCCCATTGGGAATCGAATCCTGGTTTCCTAAGGCTTGTACTCTAACCACGTAGCCACGAGTAAGTTTGTTGTTAGTTTCGCATATAAAGGTTTAAACAGTATATAAGGTTTAGTACTGCTTAAATTCAAGCTGATATTTTACTTCTATCTGCGATATATGCGAGCCAATAACACGTTCAGTGATTATAGAGCAAGGTTCATGAATAGACTGATACAAATAAGTAAAACTAATTTTACAATGTTAAAACGAATTAATGAGAAATAAGAAGTTCTTAATCTATGTCTTACTAAATATGACTTGAATATAAGCAATAACTGACATTCAGAAATTAACAAATTTTGCTTCATATTGGAGAGTAGGTGCCTACCAGAACTGTCCGCAGCAGGGAGTATGATTCAAAGTGCGTCATTGCAATTTCTTGACTGGGGAATATTTGAATTTTTTTTAACAGCTTAGTAATATAAGGGGCAAGCAATGCGTAATTTGTATATACAATAAATGATGAAAGTACAAAGATGAAAATAGAAATTGTTAATTAAGATAGTACCCAGTTATCATACATCCGATGATTTCTACTCTCCATATACACATTTCTGAATTACACTCCCCATTGTTATAAGATATTATTTTTCCTTCAAATTTACATGCCTTTTATTTTATGTATTTCAATACAGGATTAATCTATATTATATTGTTCAACTCAGTAAAAAAAGTTGAACATGTTAAAATATCAAACATATAAGTAACATAAAAGTTTAAGTTGTATATATAGGGGAGAGGGGGTACATTTAAACAGGGGGTACCTTTGAACATTTAAGATAACAGGCTAGAAATAATAGCATATCTGGTGGTTTCAAAATTTTTAGTTTGGCAAAACTGCGTTGCGTGACGGTCAACTGTTATCTGCCATTTTAGTGTAACTGTTGATGAACAGCAGTATTTTGTTACATTTGTGGGGTGAAAAGTTGGAATTTTTGTGAAGTTTTGTAAGATTTTTGGCAGAAGCCTGTGTTTTGATATTACCTGCAATTCATTGCAGAAGCAAGTACATTAATTTACTTATCTAATGCTGCCCTTCGTATTTCACAATAGTTTGTACTATCTGGGTATTATCAAATTCCGCTTGATCATACCGGTTGGGGCAGTTTTGAACAAAAATTAGGGGGCACATTTGAACATGTTCTACCTCTACTTTTCTGAAACTTATAAGTACCACCAACATGTTTGTGTTTTCAGACAAGGAAGATAAATGTTCAGTGCCAACTGCTGATATTGTGTGTAGACTTTCTAATCCCACAACTTCTGGAGAGACAAAGCGTACTGCAAAAATTCTGACATTTCATGTTGATTTGCAGAATTTTAGGGTAGAATAAATTTTGTGTCCAGTACCCGGTTAGTGGTGAAAAAAATGTAATTTCTTAGATCTCTTAGATTGCTAGTAGTAATAGGTTTCCCATTAAGCCTATCAGGTATGACGAGCAAAATTAAAAAGTAAATCATAATCATATTTTCACAGATATGCTACGATGATCGTATTCTTTTAAATTTTTCTTCAGATCACACCTACGCCTATAGATATGTTGTCCACATATCCTTTTGTGTGTGTGTGTGTAACGTATAACGTACCGGTACAGCATATATGCGGGCCCGTATTTAGGTAACTACTATTCTGTGCTCGAACACAGGACGTCACAATTTAGGGGGCGGCAAAATTTTGGATGTTTTTTAAAAAAAAGATTCACAATAAAGTTATATTTAATACTATCACACTCAGAGTCCCGCGCAAGAGCGATAAAATGTTTAATTCGTTCTAATTGCAGTAGTTATTAATTAGCTAGCTTATCTGATTATTTTTTAAAAAGTCATTCTCTCCTACTCCCACCCCAAGGGGTGAGGATGAACTTGAACATCATGAAAACTGATACCCTTAAACTCAGCGACCTCGAAAACAATGAATTCAACACTAATATCTGTAGTTTTCGATTACTTTTAAACTCTCGCCCGCCTCACTCGGGAGTTGAGTATGACCTTAAAGTTGAATTGCATTAAAACTGTCACTATTCATCTCAGTGACCCCAAAAACTATGAATTCAACTCAATTCAGATGTGTTTCCGAAGAGGAGGCAAATTATTTAGAACACAGAGGCGCACAATATACAAATACGGGCCTGCATATATGTTTCAGCAATTATTACTATTATTATTATTTCCTTGCCATACGCGATTGGTTAATTCTTGTACCTTAAACCGTTAATGGTGCTTTGTTACATTAGCCTTGTTGTTTGTAAACGAATTCATCCTGAAAATAACGATTATTCTAGTAAAATAATGGTTTGTTCAAAACTGCCCCACGTATGTTCAAATCTACCCCATGCTTGTTTAAATCTACCCCCCAAGGGGGTACATTTGAACGACACCCCCTGCGCCCTTGCACAGAATGACAAGATCAAACAAAGTACTCTATTTTATGGCAAATATAATGTATTTATATTTAGTTTTTGCTACAGTTCTAGGAGGAAATTTACTGAGTGTTTGGAAGCAAAAACGAATATTCGAAAACAGATGTTCAAATCCCCCTCTCCCCTATATATATATATATATATATATATATATATATATATATATATATATATATATATATATATATATATATATATGTGTGTGTGTGTGTGTGTGTGTGTGTTTTCTTCGTTTAACTTATAATGACTAGCATACTTTCAGACTTGACACTTCTTAGTCTCCATCTGTGTATTAAATTTCAGTTCGATTAGCTGAGAACTTTTTGCTGCAGCGAAGCACAATTGTTACATTTGTCATTTCTCCTGCAGTCGAATCAATGAGCACTATTTGTTGTAATGACCTTACGAATATTCCTAATTTTGAAACCAAGATACCTAATTCCATATTCATTGAATGTTCTTTTAACAAATGATCTGATAAAACTAAAATGTATTTGTTTTTAAACACATATTGTGTTCTTTGCTGTTAAAGTTGCTTTATGGACCAAAAACTCCAATTCTAATGAGAAAGGAAACAAAATACTTGTATGATTTCTGTTTAATAAATAAATTAATTGTTGAAAATAATCGATTGTCATTAAATTTATTCCTAGGCAAGGGTGCCCATTAGGAGTGGCAAGAGGGGCGCTCGCCCCCCTCTAGAGGAAATTGTACTTCGGAAGATCGAAAACCCAATAGATTTTTTTAGAATAGTTACCACAAAATTTGAAACTATATTTGAAATGTCTCTTATACTTGCTCCCCTCTGGAAACCACAACATGGGTGCCCTTATCTCTAGGTACAACAATCACGTCCTTTGATACATACCTAGTACGTACCAAGGAACAAAATTACTTCCCTAACAAAAATTGATCTGGTATTCTGCTCATTGGTGCAATTCCGTTATAACTTTTGCAGTATAAAGGTCGAATATCAGCCTATAACAAATATTTTTCCTTTAGTGTTGCACAAATATATTCATTTTTCTAAAGTAAAATATTAAAAAAAAAAGTCCCCAGGAGAGCAACTTCCCGTATTACACATAGATGTACAGAAAATTATGAAAATCCTGGAAAAATCCGTGTAGTGCAACACGCAATCTTTGAGTGATTATAGTAGCATGAAACATTCATTCACTATAATTATCTTGTGTTAGTGCTGTATTGGGTTATAGTCATGCGAGACGGCATAATGCGGATTCACATATGAAATACTCTTGTGTTTCCCAATTAATATAATATTAATTTCAGAGCAAAATAGTACTTGGTAAATGCAGAAAACTGTTTAGTTAAAGAAAACACACACGCTTTTTCACCCAAAGAAAATCGTAAAAAAAAGAAAGAAAGAAAGAAAAAGAAAGAAAGAAAACATTTCAATATAACTGAAAGGCGGTTTTTCAGTGTGTTTCAATAGCCGTGCGTGTTTAGTTCTTTCTTTCTGTTGGAATTTAGAACTTTTGAACCTGGTTCGAATTCTACTGGCTACTTTTATTTATTAAAAACTTTTCCGCTATGTTTAGTTTCGTTTCTGATTTATTTCCAATGTTATTTCTTCAGGAAAATTCATGCTTACAAAAGTCGCTAACTGATTGCCTGTTGCATCCGACAATTTTCCAAATACCAAGGAAATGAATACTCTGAGTATTTTTTAAGGGTACATAGATGCTACTAAATTGTTACTCAAATGGGTTAAAGCGTTTATTCTTCCCAGTGTGAGTATTGACGGAGAGTGCTAGAGATTTCATCCTGACAAAACTGTGTGCCAGAAAATCGATCACTTCTGGTTTTAAAGATGATTGCGATAAAGTAAAAGCCGTCATAGAAAGCAAGAAGTTGTTTTCTGCAATCAATAAAGGTTCCCAAGAATATATTTCGTCTTCAGTCTAACCTCTCTCCTACAAACGGAAGTGGAAGAGATCTACTACCACTTCTGATTTCAATATTAATTGAGAGAATATCATACAACACAAACCACTCCTTCACGTGGTGCACACATGTCACTATATAGATCAAAGAATCAAGAATATGTTTGCCCGTCAAACTCAGTACAGCCATATATTATAAAATAGTAGTTACATGTGTACACCACGAAGGGGTCGTTTGGGATGGCTGGGTGTATATGGGTGTATTCATTCTCCCTGGGGAAAATATTCAATTCGCACACTGGTTCTCCTTCATTTTTAAGTACTCGGACGTTATTCCAAACAGTCGTTGCTATTGCCCTGGTTCATTTTAAATCAGTTGTTCGTGAACTTTTTATCGCTATTCCCTGGTGCTTCTTGATAAGTTTCAATAGACCCCACGAATTATTTAATGATGTAATTACAAACCTACAACTAATATTTGTGACACAAAGAATTTGTTCGGCCAAGTAACTTTGTGGTGGACTACATTGTGTCCGTGCGTCTTCTCGAGGTACTTCCATTTCCGCATATTTTCATTTCACCAATTCTTTCATCATTGACTTGCCTTAATCTCCCTCAGCCTAAAGAATATAATCATGGGATATTAAACTGAAATATTACATTTTAATTTCATTTTACAAATAATTTGTTAATTATAATTGCTGTTTCCTTATTTTTGAAATTTAAACCAACCCAACTCATACTATGTACTCGGTATTGTCTGCTAAACAAATAAATGAATGTTTTCTGCCCGATAGTATCTTGCCCCTTGCTGCTAAGAAAATAAAATAATACACATTACCACATATCATTTCGCCAGTAGCTTCCTATTTGCTGATCACTTAAAACAGTATTCCTGGGCATTGTAGCGAAAAATGTATTTGCCTTTTCGTGCGTCGTACAAAAACACAAAGAGTAAACGCAATATAAACGAAACAAGGAAAAAATACAATGCGATGTAAAATGCTTATTCTCTTTCGACAAATCACTCAATGTAGCGCTTTCCTTGCAAGTAGGTTTGATGGTGTAATCGGTAACATCGTGGGCTCAAGTTCACGGGGACAGATCGATTCCGCCTGAAGACATACCTTTTATTTTCTTTACAACTATAGAAGTTTTTTTTTTTAAATTATCCAGTCATCCGAGAAAAGGAGATTGTGTAGAATCACAACATTTATTTACATTATCGCAAAGAAATATGATCATTTCTTGCAGTTCAAACCGTAGACAATAAGTTAGTGAATAATGTTTTTCGGTCTTTTTATAAACAATGTCCAGTGTGTTGTCGTCGGCAGAGTTCTACACTGTAGACCTTAAAGTCGCAAGGTTCTGAGGAAAACAGTGTCCGTTTATTATTATCATTATTATTATTATTATTATTATTATTATTATTATTATTATTATTATTATTATTATTAGAATGACAAAAGAAGAAAAGAAAAGACACATTGTCGAAGCTATTGATAGGAACAGAAGAGATATACTTTATGTCAGATTCTTTTTAGGTTTACACATGAACTTAATAATATTATTACATTTATGGATTGGCAGATAAAATTATTATTTTATGAGAACAAGAAATGGAGTATAAATATTTGTTAGCTGGTAGCAGTAATGAATCTTGTTTCGCCCTTTTTGTAGATAGGTTGAGGTGATTCTGAGTTTAACGTCCCTTTCAGCAGCAAGGCTATATGAGACGGGACCTACTGATTAACGTGGACTCTGAAACACATGAGCTCCTGCCGGGAATCGAACAGATAGGAAGGTGAGGTGACACCTTGAATAGAATCGTTCTTGTGACTAGAGTTGTAAGTTCGATCACTATTCGTAATTTGTATTATTTCTTTAATGCTTTATCAACGTTGCATGTAGCGTTAAATTTAATAATAACTTGTTGGCGAAATCACGTGTAAATTTGAAGACCGAGTTAGTTGTGTAAATCCACACACATATTGAGGTAACGAAGCCAGAGTAATGTGCGTATGTCTCTTGAACAAAGAAATGAGTTTTTCTGCTCTGACCATCCTCTCTCGTAGAGTATTCGATAGCAAGGTGTTCTGAAGAACTTCTAGTCCACGGATCGATTCCCGCGCAAGCCATTTTTTATTCTTGAGCACAAGTAGAAAAGGCATTAAAAGAAAGAAACCGAATCGAGAGGCATGAAGTTTAGAGGTCATGGCGTCGACATAGAGTCCATGGCGTGCCACTAGCGGCCCACCAGTGGCAGAGACGCGACAAAACGATAATCAACCACAAGATTATTTCGTGAAAATATGTTAAACCGCCTCTATGCGTGATTTTGTTACATTAACGTGAGTCTAAAAACACTAAAGGAGAAACAAACACTACCCTTGTGTGGGCGCGAACAACCAACTTTATGATTACTAGTCGTGAGTTCTTCCGATTTGTTACGGAGGCGATGAACAAACCTGGCCTGTAGAGGGATAAATTATGCAGATCTTTTTAATTTTGCTAATAAGAGTGCTTCTTTAACCTTGTATACTCGACGATAATTGTTTGGGATCATATAAACTGCGTCCGCCATGTAATTTTATAACAAAATGACGCTCGTACATTTACTTTATTTCAGAGTTCTCCCGTATGCACTTTCTAATGATCGGGAAGAGGTTTATTTGAGAAATATTTGAAAGGCTCATTTAAACCTCCTTCCTCTCCGTAGAATGGGTATTTCAATTCAAGTGAACTGATGAAAACAATAAGGAGAAAACAGATTTTGGTAACCGAATTTCAGGGTCATCTTTGGCGAGGTATTAGTGCACATTTAAATTGTTAATATTACAAACTAGGAGAGCGCAATAGCCAGTGATAGCAGATAAAAAGCGTCTTAAAGTTTTGACTAGCAGTATATACGATACAACGCGTTAAGTTATCAAGTGCCCCCGAGAAACCCCCCTCACACGACGTGGCTCACTTGGCGCGAGCTGGGATCGAAACAGGGAACCTATGCACAAGAGGTGACCGCTATACATTTTCTTTACTTCCTGACTTATTCTCTATTTCAATCACATTTCAGGACTCCTAGAATCGACAGGGACATGAATTCAGAAACATCGAGGACAATTATAATTCTCGACAATATAATTATAATAGAGGAAGTCGAAAACCTCACGATCGTAAGTCTAATAATGATGTCAACCCGCTCGGCTAGAGCTCCGGCTGGGTTCGGTTCAACTGAACCAACAACTCGAGCCGTCTCGGTTCGACTCAGCTTAAATGATCCATCGGCTCGAGCCGTTTCGGTTGGGGTGAGCCATAGGCTCGGTTTGGCTTGACTCAAGTGAGCCATTGGCTCGGTTCGTCTCGGCTCAGGTGAGTCATTGGCTCGAGCGGGCTCGGTTGGAATAAATCATCAGCTTAGTTTGGTTCGGCTCAGACGAGTCGTCGGCTCAAGGCGGCTACATTAGGGTGAGCCATTGGCTAGGCTCGGTTTGGTCCAACTGAGCCGAGGACTCGAGCCAGCTCGATAGGATGAGAAGTAGGCTCGGCTCACTTCTTGGTTCGGCTCGGTGGTGACTGAGCCTTGAGCCGTTGACAACAGTACAGTCTAACACCTCAGGCTGCTCAGCTACACCTACCGGCTTCCATTGGGTCACTTGCGGCTCCTTGCTTTGTAACAGTTTGTAGTAATATTCATTTTCTTCATTCCGCAATCAGCTATCGAGTAACGGTGATTAAATGATACACAATATGTATTTTATTTATTAATTAATTTACTAAGATATTTACGATACAGCCAAAAGATCATTTTTGGTAAAATGTTTATTATTTTCGTGAAGCAAAGAGTGAATATTCAACTTGGGTTTAGAGCTCTCGCTACTACACATTTAATTGACAACTAATAGTTTATGTTCACTATTTCTGTCCATTTTCTACAAATTACTTGCAGAGACTATTCGGAGTAAATGTTTTATTCTAGTAATGTTTCATTAAACTTTAGTCATATGTTAATTACTATTTCAAATATTTATAAGTTCCCCTTTCGGTTAGGATAATGGTTAGAAATGAAGTTTCCTCTTTTTATAAAATTCGTGATAATTGTAATACTTTATTTAAAGGCCGTAATTCTGGATTATATGGAGATATTCAAATAGAATCAAGACGATAATACTAAGCAACATTATTAGAACAAAACATTGCTGTTTAAGAAATTGACACAATCAAGCTTTTCTACAAAAGAAGAGAAGGCAGGGATTGGGATTCGAACTAATGATGATGAATAAAAACAAAATATTCGGGGAGCGTACATATTGCATAGTAACGAACATTATGAAAGATTTCCGTTGTATTTCTAATAAAGCGTAAAATTCCCTCTCTTTCTGTAAATTTCACCACGCGTTTGCCACGCTTACGAAAATGAAACTTAGAATTTGGCGATGAGTTTGGAAGATTTCCTTTATTAATTATAACTTCTTTATTTCTTAACTGTTTACAGAAAAAGGCCCGATTTCGATTCCCGGCAGGAGCTCATGGGTTTCAGATTCTACGTTAATCAGTAGGTCCCGTGTCATATAGCCTTGCTGCTGGAAGGGACGTTAAACTCAAAATCACCTCAACCTATCTACAAGAAGGGCGAAACAAAATTCATTACTGCTACCAGCTAACAAATATTTATACTCCATTTCTTGTTCTCATAAAATAATAATTTTATCTGTCAACCCATAAATGTAATAATATTATTACGTTCATGTGTAAATCTAAAAAGGATCTGACGTAAAGTATATCTCTTCTGTTCCTATCAATAGCTTCGACAATATGTCTTTTCTTTCCTTCTTTTGTCATTCTAATAATAATAATAATAATAATAATAATAATAATAATAATAATAATAATGATAATAATAATAATAAATGGACACTGTTTCCTCAGAAACTTGCTACTTTAAGGTCTACAGTGTAGAGCTCTGCCGACGACAACACACTAGACATTGTTTATAAAAAGACCGAAAAACATTATTCACTAACTTATTGTCTACGGTTTGAACTGCAAGAAATGATCATATTTCTTTGCGATAATGAAAATAAATATTGTGATTCTACACAATCTCC
Organism: Thermobia domestica; assembly: GCF_964235325.1. Classification (NCBI taxonomy): domain Eukaryota; kingdom Metazoa; phylum Arthropoda; class Insecta; order Zygentoma; family Lepismatidae; genus Thermobia; species Thermobia domestica. Next base: position 256,681,454 of record NC_137454.1, read on the forward strand.
TTTTCTCGGATGACTGGATAATTTTAAAAACTTCTATTGTTTAAAGAAAACAAAAGGTCTTCAGGCGGAATCGATCTGAGGACCACATGAACTTGAGCCCACGGTGTTACCGATTAAACCATCAAACCTACTTGCAAGGAAAGCGCTACATTGGGCGATTTGTCGAAAGAGTCCAAGCATTTTACATCGCATTGTATTTTTTCCTTGTTTCGTTTATATTGCGTTTACTCTTTGTGTTTTTGTACGACGCACGAAAAGGCAAATACATTTTTCGCTACGATGCCCAAGAATACTGTTTTAACTGATCAGCAAATACGAAGCTACTGGCGAAATGATATGTGGTAATGTGTATTATTTTATTTTCATAGCAGCAAGGGGCAAGATACTATCGGGCAGAAAACATTCATTTATTTGTTTGACAGACAATACGCCTATGTTCTGACTTTCGCGCGGTTGTAAAATCTTAGCGCATTTGCCTAAAACGCGAGTACTGTTGATATACTGACTAAGTATTCTGGAGAAATATCTAATATACTAATTTTGAATTACTTGATTTTTAGGTTGACACCAAACGAAATCATTTGAAGAGTCCTTGATGGATCTCTTTTGAAGGATCTTGGGTCAAATGTCTGTGGATAGAGTTTTGCAAGTCTTGAAAAATTGTAATTTGACTAATCAAAACTATGTTTTACGTAAACCAAGAGAGGCACTTGACCCAGACTAAGCGCTATATGCGTCCGACGCCATAGGAAGAGATAGACCCCTTAAGAATAATTCACTCTCTTTGATTCATTCTTGGATATACAAATATTTAGAGATGTATAATCATGTAAGGCACTTTTACAAGTGTTACCATTAATATCGCGAAACGTACTCATAAAGTTAACATTATCTACTTTAAAGATAACTGCGATAAATATCCAATTTAAACTTCAACACTGCGGAAGTTTGTTAGAAAATTAATGAGTACCAGATAAGAATTTGTAGATTTTTGAACTTTAAATCTGATTGTCCTGTATTCAATAAGATAGAATATTGCGTATAAGAATGTTTCTACAAATGAATTCACCAATAACTTATTATGTTACGTTAAGACTGTAACGATCAGCCCAATCATTGTCGCACCGAATGGTAAACCGCTAAATACTTATCTTGTATGCTTCTTGTTCTGATATGATATAATTGTAGCTTACCGCGGGTCAAATAAACAATACAGTGGGATTATAAAATAAGTACTAGTGGAAATGAAAATCATTAATGGGTTGTTTATAAAATCGTTATAAATATAAAATTAAATAAAAAATCAAGTCCTATTAGTACTATTAACTGACAACTTAAATTATTGTTCGGCTACATTTTCCTTTTAATGAACAAGTGGATTGCGATGGGTATTGTGAAACAACGTACACTAGGCGAAATGCACAATCTAGCTGTCCAAAAGTCCAACATAAAGTTGGTTAGAATTGCACCCATTGTACCCGTAATGAGTCACAAAGAAATCACAGATTATAAAAACAACAGTAGAAAAATACGACGTTCTACAGGGAAATGTGACTCATTACGGGTATAAAAGACAAGTTGTGTTACAGCAGCAAGTATTACTAATGGTGGTCAGATTTAGAGGGTCAAAGCTAACCCATCGTGCTGAACCTTTGCTCTACTATTAGAAGTCGAGAACTGCTGCATGTCCTGTTGCAGAGATGTCCCATGATTGAAATACAAATTGACTGAAAAATTAAATGCGTTTGCCGCAAGTAGCACGCATACAACATCGAAAGTTACTGTTCGTATTGATTTGATATGTGGCGTGAGGAAAGAACCCTGAGTGCCAAAAATAAGCATGCAGAAGTTGATAGGAAAAGAAAAAGAAAGGTAAAAGATACTTTCGAAGGATTAATGTCCGAAAGGAAACGGGGGCGAAAAAAGAACGTGTCAGCTCCTAGACAAATATTAATATCGAAACTTCAGATGCCTAAACAGAAACTACGTAGGATTTGTCTTAATCACGATACATAGTAACGCGCTTTCTTTGGATAAAAGACTTTGAATTATTTATGCGTTATATTGATGTTTTAACAAAATATACATACGAATGTTGAAAAGAATAGTTCCTATTTACAAATTTTGGTTGAACGGATATATGGAATGTTTTGAAAATGGCGAACGAAAATATTATTATTATTATTTCTAGCAGTAGGAGTAATAGTGGAAGACGTTCGGAATAATTACTAGGAAACAATATCGGTTCAGACACATTTATGTAACATACTAGGCCCTAAGTATGATCCTTATGTATTCATGAATTGTTTGCTAACCACGTTACCTTCTCATACAGTACAAATCAAGGTTGTAGAGACATGACGTCATATTGCTAGTATAGTATTTCCCCTGTAAAGAAAACAGTTTCCACTCTAACTTGTAAGACCGAAAGAAATTGAGTATTTTTCATTTTATTACACATCAGAAATATGAATATTGTAGTTGATAAAAACAACTTACCGCAGCGGGAATCGAACCCAAGACCACTGAATTACGAGAGGAACGCACACGTCACTACGCTCAGACTGCTATGTTAACTAAGAGTAAAAAACTCATGTATGTAGTAAATTGCACACATTTACCATAACGATGAAACACACTGATGTCGGTTATGATAAATTACTATAGTCGAAAGACTTCAAATTTAGATTACAAAAAAATAGACATACAAACACGCAAGGATATGAAGAAGCACACTGGTTTTAAGAGTAATTCGAACCCTTAACATGAACCTGATGCCTCAGACCACTTTCCTTTATGATTCATCGAAAGTATCTCAGTAACTTTTCTCTAATATACTTAGCAATACTCGTCTTATAGTTATTTCCAGTAAGCCTGAACGACAAGGACACAACACAGATAAATGGAGAAAATTTACAATCTAAAAGGATCACCCACCGTTAATCGAAAACAGGACTGCGAGCAATGAACTGAGACAGTGATAGCGTGGGTAAATGAAAACTTGACCCACCAACTCTGACACATGATCCACGGCCTCTTCTTTATTGACTAAAGAGTTTATACTTCTAATAAAACCAGATTGTGAAATTCTAACTAATTATAACTAATTTTGAATTTCTACAGCCAATCGCTCATGCATCGCTCTTTTACAATAACGATGGATCTGACCTTTACGATGTAAAATGGTAAAGTGTTTGTCATTCGCCAAATTACGATGAATTTCAATTAACTTATCATGGTATAATTATTTCCTTGTTGAATTATCGATATTTTTCAGTGGAAAAACGCATGAAATTTGAAAGTTTCCAATTAAGGTAAGTAGGCCAACGTACAGTCTAAACTTAAAATTTCCGTCTAATTAAGGGTATATTACAAATTGTATGTCTCTTTTTCTCACAACTTTATTGTTTGATTGCTCTGTACCCTAAGTGATCCATATAATAAACATAAACATCGCAATTATTATTGTAGAAAGCGCATGGTATGCATATATGTATATATGATGAGAAGCACTGTATTTTTATTTCTCAATTTGTTTCTCAACTAATGTCAATCGTTTTCTTTTACTTTTGCAAACCAACTCTACTAGTTTTGCATATATAGAAAGTGCCGCCTACCCCTCACAAAGAAGAATTTTCAAAAATGCTATGAGGCGTTCTGTTCATTTTCAATAAAGAGTTAATATACTGAATTTCAGCTCCGTAAATTTAACGGCTTGTGAGATACTCAATTATTTTCGCAAAAATTTGAATCCCCACTATCCCCTTAAGATATTATTATAGTGAAAGTGATATGATAATATTCCCGTTTGGATTAAGACCTAACTATATACCAAAAGTCACTTCATTTTTATTTTGTAATTTGGCCGTGATGATCAGGCACACTTAGTTACATCCATTTTTATATAATAATTTATATATTACAGTGATTTCAAAATGTATCTCTTCCAGTAGTTAGCTCTCTAAAAACTCAAGGGATTTTTTGTGTCTTGAAAGCCAAAAGTCCTGTTTCTATTATTGGAATTAGAGATATCAATATCCAAAAATGCCTAAAGTTCTTTTCTCACTTAGAGATACTCATCTCAGGTAAGTAAACAGAATCAAATGAAAAAAGAAGGGTAATGGAAGCCTTGAAAGTAAAACGTAGACAAATTCACCAGTGTTCAAAAGCATATTTTTAATGTCGCTCGACTCTAGCCATAGGAGCTAAGTACACGGTCCTGATTAGTTGAAGTTATCCATTTCTCGCCACGTACCATAAATATAGCAGAAATCAAGCACCTACTACTGTTGCTCTTCGTCGCCGAACGTTGTAGCACAACTGGTTAGTAATTATTATCACCTTTGACATGAGTTCAAACTCGACTCAGGGGAACTTTTTTAAATTTTTATATTTTATTTTTATTGTCATAAAATGTTTTCATTAAAATAAAATAAACTATGCTAAAAAGTGATTTACTTACGTTACGCGTGCATTTTTTGTTACACGAATCCATAGTATTACTAGTACGAATGGGTTAGAAACTACGCAGCGCTCGTTTTGTTCCAGCCTGACTGCCATGATATAAAATTTGACATCAGCTGCTTCTTCAATTTTCTTCTTCTTTAATTTCAACAAAGTGAAAATTTTCTTCTATTACTATAATACACAATACATACACAAAAAGTATTTAGTTCCTATGGCTAGGGTCGAGGATGAAAAAATATACTGTTCAGAAGACACTGTCTACAATACATTAAGTAGAGTGGATCGTAGTGCGTGGTGAGACGCAGTGGGTCAGATGCTGTTGACCCACTTACCCACTCAGAAAACTCGACCCACTTGACCCACTGACAATACGACCCACTCCAACTCTGATCTGAAGGTGGAGTACTTGGTTCGTTCCCAATCAAGTAAGTTTGAGGTGGACAACATCGTGCTCGTTGGTTTTCTCGGAACACTCCAATTTCCTCCCACTTTCTTCTTCCACTAATTCGTCCTCATCATTCACTTGCTTTAATCATGTTCTCCCTTAACCTAACAGTTATAAACGTGGGACATTTAACGGAAAGATCGCGAAATATGAAAAGTGCTAATAACAGTATGCCACAAGTGCCTAAACGACATGAAGAGTTGCAACTAAACTTTGTATACGGAGAATATGCAAAAATTAAACGAACACGTGTTTTTTTATTTTCTGCGAAAAAAACGGTTGTAGGGGACAAAAGCCTCGACCAAAAATTTTGAAATTTGATACCCGGAAGTCAAAAAGTGGACCGAAGCAAACGAAACTGAGCACAGATATTCTAGACCCGAAATGAGAGAATATGTGTTTCATATTTTCCTGAAAAAAAAAAAAATTGTTGGGTGGCCACGGACTCTGCAAAACTTTTGATCACGAAATATGGAAAATGCTAATAAGAGTATGTCAGAAGTGCCTAAAAGTCACGAAGAGTTGCAACGAAACTTTGCTTAGGGCCAATACGCAAAAAGTAAACGACTGTTTGTTTTTTGCATTTTCTCCGGAAAAACTGTTTTAGAGTGCAAAAGACCCCACCCAAAATTCTGAAAGTTGACGTCCTAAAGGCAAGAAGAAGTGGACTGAAGTAAATGTAATTGTGCACAGATATTGTATATGTAAAATGGGGCAATATGTGTTTCGTATATTCCTTAAAAAAAACAGTTGGGTGGGGCACAGACCCTTCCAAACCTTTGATTACAAATTATCAAAAGTGCTAATAAGTATACGTCAGAAGTGCCTAAAGGATATGGAGAATTTCAACGAAATTTTGTGTAGGGACAATACGCAGAAAGTAAGCGAACATGTGTTTTTAGTTTGCGTGGGGAAGCAGTGTTGCGGCGAAGTCCTCGTCCTAAAGAAGTAAGTATTATCGTAGAAGTACAGGAAGGAGTGGATCGAATCGAATGAAATTGTGTGTAGGCCTAGATATTGTATATGTAATATAAGGCAATTCGTGTTTCCTAATTGTCCCCATCCGATTTGCTTCAACTTTGGCATATCAAAAGTAAACAGAAAATAAATCGATACTTAGTTTTGTTTATGTGGTAATTGCTTGTTTGTCTGTCTGTTTGTACCACGCTAGAGTGCGCAATGTTCAGTCTTTTAACTTGAACTTTTGAGGGTAAAAGCAGAACACACTCGAAATTCACTGTATTGATTCTAACTTTTAGGTAATCTAACTATTGGTAAAGTTCACTATTTTAACACTAGCCGCTTCCTTCCTGTTCCGTATTTTATTGTATTTCAAGGGGCGCTTTTAACCCTTACAATATTTTTCTACATAAAAACATGTGTCGATTTCTGTTTACTCTTGGTGTGTCAAATTTGAAGCAAATTGGGTGGGGACAGTTGGGAAACACGAATTTCCTTATTTTACATATACAATATCTACACACAATTTCATTCGCTTTGATCCATTCCTTCCTGTACTTCTACGATATTTTTTTCGGAGGAGGTCTTGGCTCCAACACTGCTTTTCCACTAAACACGTTTTCGTTTATTTTTTGATTATTATTCCTACACAAAGTTTCGTTGCAAATCTTCATGTCCTTTAGGCATTTGTAACATAAGGGAATTATGATGGACGAATTAGTGTCCCGAGAAAATTCACGAGCACGATTATGCCCACCTCAAGCATACTTGCCTTGGGAATGAACCAAGTAATCCAACCACAGATAAATTTGGAGTGGGCCGGTGGGTCAGTGGGTCGAATTTTCTGAATGGGTCAATGGGTCAAGTTGGTCGAATTTTCTGAATGGGTCAGTGGGTCGTGGGTTAATAGCATGTGACCCTCTGCGATCCACTATGACCCATTCTGATCTACGACCCACTACTTACTGCACTGTAGACAGTATCTTCTGAACAGTATTTTTCTTCACCCTCGACCCTAACCATAGGAACTAAATACACGTTTTTGACTTTTTGCAGTGTGAGATTGTGCAAACTTTCTGGTGTATGTATTATGTATTATAGTAATAGAAGAAAATTGTCACTTTGTTGGAATTAAAAAGAAGAAAATTGAAGAAGCAGTTGAGGTTAAATTTATATCATGGCAGTAAAGGTGGAACAAAGCGAGCCCTGCGAGGCTTCTAACCCGTTCCTGTTACTACTACTACTACTACTACTGGTACTACTACTACTACTGGTACTACTACTACTACTACTACTACTACTACTACTACTACCACCACAACTACTACTACTACTAGATATACTATGGATTCGTGTAGCAAAACTGTAAACGTAACGTAAGTAAATAACCTTTTTGAGTATTATTTATCTTATTTTAATGAAAGTGCTATGAACACTTAATAAAAATAAAATATAAAAAAATAAAAAAGTTCTCCTTAGCCGGGTTTGAACCAGTGCCAAAAGTGACAATAACTACTAGCCAGTTGTACTAGCACGCTCGGCCACGAAGAGCGACGGTAGTAGGTGCTTGATTTCTGCTATATTTATGGTACGTGGCGAGAAATGGATAACTTCAACTAATCAGAACCGTGTATTTAGCTCCTATGGCTAGGGTCGAGCGACATTAAAAATATGCTTTTGAACACTGGTGAATTTGTCTACGTTTTACTTTCAAGGTCTCCATTACCCTTCCCTTTTCATTTGATTCTGTTTACTTACCTGAGATGAATATCTCTAAGTGAGAAACGAACTTGAGGCATTTTTGGATATTGATATCTCTAATTCCAATAGTAGAAACAGGACTTTGGCTTTCAAGACACAAAAAATCCCTTGAGTTTTTAGAGAGCTAACTACTGGAAGAAATACATTTTGGAATCACTGTAATATCCCTATATAAATTATTACATAAAAATGGATGTAACTAAGTGTGCCTGATCATCACGGTCATATTGCAAAGTCAAATGAAATGTCTTTCGGTATATAGTTAGGCCTTAACCCAAACTGGGATGATATCATATCACTTTCACTATAATAATATCTTAAGGGGATAGTGGGGATTCAATTTTTTGCGAAAATAATTGAGTATCTCACAAGTCGTTAAATTTACGGAGCTGAAATTCAGTATATTAACTCTTTATTGACAATGAACAGAACGTCTCATAGCATTTTTGAAAATTCTTCTTTATGAGGGGTAGGCGGCACTTTCTATATATGCAAAATTAGTAGTGAGTTGGTTTGTAAAAATAAAAGAAAACGATTGATATTAGTTGAAAAACAAATTGAGAAATAAAACTACATTGCTTCTCATCATATATGCATATATGCATACCACACGCTTTCTACTGTAATAATTGCTTAAGTTTATGTTTATTACATGGAGCACTTAGAGCACAGGTCAATCAAGCAATAAAATTGTGAGAAAAAGGGACCCTCTCCTGCACAAAAACACTCTTTACGATTTGTTCTTTTAACAGGTGGGGAAAACTTCATGCTGCTGTTCTAGCTACTCTACCAGGCGTAATTACCCCTGGAATGTTCGTAGTTGGGTTGCCTAACTGACGGGTTTTGTACCTCAAGAATTTATGTGGCTCACTGTAAATCTACCAAGAGGAGAAGCATGTTGCAGTTCCGCTTCGCCAGAAACTAGAAGCTTTTCGCCCCTAAGTCCTTCACTACTGCAGCGTCATTAGGACAGTCCCGCAACAGGAACAATGTTGGATCAATAATACTTTCCAGTCGTGGTGCCATGGATGTGCTTCGGCGTAAATCTGCAAATAAATCCTCCAATCCAAAAGCAAGGAAAACGATATCTAAAAAGAGTGGAGCACCCAATTCACCAATAAAACGACAATTTGGTCTGAATAATGTTTGTTTGAATGTAGAAAGGTATATTGGAAAGGAAAAAATTGGGTTCAGTGTTTGAGATGTAATTTTTGGTTTCATATTTTATGCGTTTTCAATAAGGACGAGCCGTACTGTGTGTGTGTGCGTTGCAATGATGAGTCTGATGACAGATGTGCACAGTGTCTGTTTGCCCCCTTTGTAATGTTCTTACGCCCCACTGTCGGCGGCATATAAACACTTTTGCATTTTTTTCTTGCGACTTTTTCGTGGACTAAATGTAACTGCTGCTTTTCGTTTACAACTTTTCCTATTATGTGAAAGTTTGTAGTTTCCAATGCCATATGTATCTACCTTCCAAATATAACATGTATAAAAATCTACAGCCATATTTTATTAGCAGGTCCGTTTGCTCCACTTTTTTCATATATATATATATATATATATATATATATATATATATATATATATATATATATATATATAGATAGATAGATAGATAGATAGATAGATATAGATATAGATATAGATATAGATATAGATATATAGATACATAGATAGATAAATATAGATATAGATAGATAAGGACGGAAATAGAACCTATTCCTATTATAGTCCACACATCCATTTTGTTTTAATTCGAATTGATTTAATGCCATGTTAAAAGTAGCGAATGCTGGTTAACTTATATTAAGTACTATATTGCAATGTTATAGGGTTAATGTTATTATTATTATTATTATTATTATTATTATTATTATTATTATTATTATTATTATTATTATTATTATTATTATTATTATTATTATTATTACTCTCCCTTTGTGTTAAAGACAGAGTTCGCCAGAAAAATGTATACACTCTTTGTTGTCCTATATCAGGACATTGGCATTGCAAATTGTTCTGAAATGTAAATGTTGTAGTATGGTTTTCCGCCCAACAGATATCGACATTGCCAATTGTTTTTAATAATTGCCAAAATTATTTGCTCAACAGATGTCAGTACTGTGAGTACGATTTGTGAGATAAGAAAATGGCATTGAAGTGTTTTATCAGGTTTGGGAATGTCATCGAAGTGCAGCGTCAGTGAAAAGTGAAATTTGATACTGAACCACCAACCCGCCTAAACGTATTGTTGACACTCGAGAACCTTCACCAGAAGATTACAAAGATTACAGAGTTATGTGCATCGGTCTCCATTGATACATTGGCCGCTGTTATTTGCAGTAACCGCTCGTTGTTCTGTTGGGTGTATGGCCCCCACCGGCCAACATTTTGAACATCTAATGTAAGCATATACTTACTTCAAGGTTTGTAACACATGTTTGAACAATAATTAAATGTAATTAAAAATACAATATATAGTTTTTTTTAAAACAATGTACACATTTTTCTGGCGGACTCTCACTGTGATTGATCTAGATAATATAAATTAGTAAAAAAAAAAAAAAAAAAAAAAATCATGATGGATACAGAATTCTCACGTACATCATTGGCCCTACAATTTACTTTTGTTCCAAGGCCCGCAATATGGACCTATGACCAAATGGAACTATGAATAATGATGATTGGGCGAAAAACAGATCTGTTATTGAGTATTTCTACTAGAAGAATATGACTCCAAAATCCATCTGTTGACAAGTGTCAGTCGTTGAGGAAACGTGCAACTTATAATGGTACAGTGAGAAATTGAGTTGCAGATTTTTAAAAGTGTCAGAAGTTCGTTGATAATGAACTTCGCTTCGGTGTACCTTCAACACTACTGACCCATAAATCATTGATGCCATCCATGACATTGTATTGCAGAATCAAAACTTTTGGTGTGTTATAGAAACTATACATTTCGTATAAGAACTTACAACACCCTCTGATGTGTGCTAAGGGAGGAATCTGTAGCAGAGCATGAGGAAAATATTGACGAGACAGTTTCCCAAATCTGAATGCAGAACATAGTCGATAGCGAGTACAGTAGTCTTTCCATGTATATTTCTTCCCCTCCCTTTCAGAGTTAAAATATCGAGTTCAAATATCGCCCTGCGCAATATTTAACATATATCAAATAGTGTCAAAATGTGGCCCCGCTCATTTTGATATTCCCCCACGGATAAACTTTTGTATAGGAAAACGTGAGCGAGTGCTTGCTTGTGAGAATATAATTTACCTTTATAGAAGGATACAACCAGGTTTTTAGTAAATTCGTTATTCAAGATATGACTTAAATCCACCAGTTTGGAACTGTATTTTGCCACGTAGGGCTATATAGTTCATAATTTTACCAGCAAAATAAAAGCTATCGACTATTATAGGCAACGAATGGTATACTAATTTTAGCACCATAAAAATTCCTTTTCTTCATTTTTTCGAAAACTACGCATGAAAAGATACCTTCAATCATGCCATTATGTTCAGTTCGATCTTATCTACCGACTGATATATTTGGACAATATTTTATTTGAACATAAATTAAAATTCGTAATCATAATTTTAAAATATATCTCACTGTCTTGCTAATGCCATAATGAAAAGCTTAATCAAGGTATATTTCAGTATCAATTTCACTTCAATAAGTGGTATGGTACACGTACAGAATCTTAGGTTTAGCTTTGTAGAAATTAACGTAGCACCATTTTCGAAAACTTCGCATGAGGTTTTACACTCACATATCTAATTTTGTATCATTCAATGAGATCTACGAGGGGGTGCTGAAAAGCTCCTAGCTTCCCCCCCCCAAAAAAAGAAAGAAAAAAACAAGTGTCAAATGTCCGAGATTACATATTTATTCAACGTATTCCCCATTGAGATCAATGCACTTTTGACAGCGTTGTTGAAGCTTTTCTAGCCCATAGGGAAAAAATTCTTTTGACTGATTGAAGCACCATTCGGTAGTCCACCATTATAATGCCATCTTTATTCCAGAAAACGGACACCAGGACTTTTGGGGGGTGATTTCTGAGTACGGAACATTCTGGAGAGGGAGAACCACTATGGCGCCATTCCTTTGACTGTTTCTTGGTTTCGGGATCATAAATACGGAGCCAGTTTCATCCTTTGTCACTAGTCTAGCCAAAAGGTCATTTCTCTGTTCAAAATCGGCAAGGTGGCTTTGGTTGAACGTTCCCTCTTTTGATCCGTACTCAAAAGTTTCGGTACCCCTTTCGCTGAAAGTTTGCACATATTTAGGACTGTGGTAATAATATAACCAATTCGCTCCCTGAAGATGTCCAGTATCTGGGCAATCTTTTGTGCGGATAGTCGATGCTCCTCAAGAATCAGTACATGGACAGCATCACATGTTTACTGGTCTGTTGAGATTGCCGGGCATCTGCTGGGGGCTTATCTTCCTCGTGAAATGGCCAGTCTTAAAATGTGATATCCAGGTTTTTACAGTTGTATGAAGGACATTTCTCCCCCAGTGTTTGGCATATCTTCATATGAATTTCCTTTGCAAACTTTCCCTGGCGCATAAGAAATTCATAAATGTCCTCATCTCCGACGACATGGAACTTCATAGTGCCTCTTCCATCTCACCTTCTACCTGCAATGAGAGATGTTGTATATACAATAAGGATTCAATTGATTTTAACACAGTTGCATATTATTATATGAAGCTTTCATATACCAACAATTTTACTTGTTTACGTCAATTTAAAGGAAAGGAATCCAGGAAATTTTCAGTCCCCCTAGTATCAATTACTTGCTCTATATGTCTCATCTTTGGCAAAAAAAAAAAAAAAAAAAAAAAAAATCCGTTAGTAATAATATGGTAGCAGAATTTATGAGTTTTTGAGAAATATTCGAAAAAAAAAAACTAATTTTTATACCTTGTGTACTATATTAAATATGTTGGAAGTAATAAAAAATATACAGTAGTATAGACTTTATGGGTCTTATTATTATCAATAAGATCAGCGTTCCGCTAAACATCCTGTTTAAGCAAGTTGCTGGTTTTATTTTCTATTGCAACCTTTCATTTTATATCAATGCAGCATCAGCCAATGACCGACCTCATAATTCTCAATTGCGTTAAGTACAATCTAACAATAATTCGAATGTAAAATGTTGCTCAAGGCTTAAACTATTGTTTTTAAGAGAAAAAGGGGTCTTACAACTTTTCTTTTACCTTTTTTTCTATCAAGACAGAAACAATCCTTGTTTGCTTTGAAAGAAATGAACCTGTTATCTTTAGAAAACTGTACATTGATCATTGTAATCGGTTATTACAGGTTAAAATAAGGAGCTATTAAGCATGTTCATAAGTACAGGGTGCAGCAGTGTTCATAGCATTATTTTTCTTCCGCCAATTAGATGATCTTGTAACAGTATGTGGTAGTACTGTGTATAATTTACTATTGTTATATTCTCCCTAATTTGCCGTTACATTGTCTTTACACTGTATTTAAATCTCTTGCGACAGACCTTTCCACAAAAAAGTAATTCCCCGTTGTTGTGGTGAAATGTTTAGGCAGACTATGTAGATTTCTTTATCCTTTTTTTCTTTTTTAAAACCGCCCTGTCACTTGAAAACAAGTCACCCCAATGTGTTGTGCCACAATCGTGGAACTAAATCATCCTGTCAGAATCATATCATAATTATCCCAGGAGTCTCATTGACGAATAATTGGCAGCTCACTTGGAAAATCTTGTGGTGCAGCTTAATCATTTGTGATGAATCATATCTTAACATTGAATATTAAAAGTTTTTCCCCCCATGGTTTGATTACCGTAAGACGAGGTTACTTTACACAAAATTTAAGGAACTTTAAAGAAAGTCGCATGTAACCTACAAACATAATGATTTAGAACACTGGATTTTAAACATATATTAGCTAGATATGTAAGAAAAACATTAGTGCAATTTCATTAGTAAACATTCAGTATGACCATAGTTGTTGAAATATGAACTTTGGTGCAAAGTAACCCCATAGGTAGGGTTACTTTGCACAACATACAAAAAAGTATGTTTAACATACGAACATAAAGTTTCTGTGCAGTTTCCCTTCAGTATTTATACATTTTTCTTTCTACACAAAACTGCATGCAGTCTATAAATATTGATATTACAATGAGGGTACCGGTATCCATACTTAGTATGAATTACCAATATTTGTAAAGAAAATTATGAATTTTCTGCTACCGGCACATGAACCACATTCTAATAGTTTAACATATGTCCCACAAAAATGCCAACTCAGGAACGAAAAAAAAAGGTCCCCGTGAACTGATTTTCCTTGGTTATTCCTTATGTCCAAGAATATCATTCCAACCATAATCAGTGGAAGTTTACGGGGTTTGGGACTTTCAAACTGAAGCCTGATTGCGTGATTTATTTTTCAAAAAATCTAATGTTAGTCATTCCTATGCATATAAGCTTCAAGCTCCCAACCAAAAGTCTAATAATTTCTAAAAAGCAAGCCTTTGTGAGCGAAGCCCCTCTCAAACTATTTTTCTGGATCCACCATTGCCTATAATTTATTTTTCAGCAAGAAATTCATTCTGGCATCTACCTAAATAGGAAATTTACCTAAATTTAGAATACAGGAAGTTCCAGTAGCAATATTTTTTTTTAAATCTAAGAGGTATTTTGGACCGGTGCAAAGTAGCTCCGAGTAGAGGCTGAAACCGCCTTCTCCCAGTTTTACTTTTTTGTAACTTTAAAACATTTAACATTTCAATTTCAACTATTGCATCAAAGTCCCATATACAGTAGAATTCTACGAAACTGACTTAACTTTGACGGAAATTCTTGTAGGCGATATCTTTCAAATTTTGTAGGCCTTTATAGTGACTGCTTTCCGTACCTATACAACAACAAACCCTCGAGGTAATTAGAACTGAAGTTACCCGTCATGATTATAGCCAAAATACAGTTAGATATTCTATCTTTTGGTGGCACTTGAAATTTCATCTTTACAGTTCATGGTTTAAAGGACAGATTACTGTGAAACTCTTTTCATATTTTGTGCAAAGTTACTCCTGATGTGCAAAGTAACCCCGTCTTACGGTATGCTTCGAGGCTAGAGCAGACAGTGATAATGGAATGAATGATGAAAGTAGAATGAGCAAAGTGGAAGAAAACAGGAGAGCCCTGAGAAGATTCACACACATGACGTTCGTTCACTGCAAAGCCCACTTGCCGGGAGCTGAGATCCAATCAGGGATACTAAGCATTAGAGGTGAGAGCTCTACCAGTGAGAGAGCACGGCCTCAATGAAAGTTAGTTGTCTATTTGTAAGGTCCCTAGATTGGTTTGACTTAGCTCTCCATTGTATGAGCTAAACATTTCGTCTCCTAATAGTTTTTATTTCCTACAACTTGGGGACTGAGATGACTCAGTGATAGAACGTTCACCTTTCCTGCGCGAGGTTCTTGATCGATTCCACTTCCGGCCAAGACGACTTTGTGACTGGACGAATACGGTAAGCGTCAGTTTGCTCGGTGTTCCTCCGTTTCCTCCTGCTTCTTCATTACATTAATTTTCATCATTACCGTCTCCTCTAGCCTACACTACATAACCCTAGGACGTAAAGCTAAAAGATTAAATTTCTTAGCTACCTACATTTTGTTATTTTGTCCGGGTATTTCAATCGTGGAATTCCTATGGGTATTTTCAATTCTGCCATTCATCCAGAGGCAATACTAGTGAGCGGAGTGATTTCTCTATGTTCAATAATTTTATCTCTTCTTTTCGGCAAATTCTTGAGTGTAGGGGAAGATGGGGCAAGACGATACAATTGTTTTTATCACGTGGTGAAAATACTATTCATCGCAAGTCGCAGCTTTTTATACCAACAGAAAGATCGGTATTTCTAGTAAAAACGAACAAAGTGATATTGATATTCTCCCAGTGGTTGCCAAGGAATATTTGTTTTTAATGACTAGGTTAAAAATATCATCTTACCCCACATACCCAGACAAGATGATATTAATACTGGGGCAAGTTGATACAATATTAATGCCTTCCTTACATATAAATACTACAATTTTTGTAATCTGAAAGTACAAATAAAACCTATTTCGAACACAAAATGTATATTAATGTATATTAGTGATAAACACAAATGTTACATTGAGAGATCTCAACGATACACACAGAAACACACACACACACACACACACACATATATATATATATATATATATATATATATATATATATATATATATATATATATATATATATATATATATATATATATATATATATATATAAACTAGGTCAATACTGCAACTTTAATTTGAAAATAAATACCTAAAAAGGATTAGTTTATTCACAGTCTGTATTCAGATTATTCTTCTAATCTTATGACTTTTTAAAAAAATGTTATTACATATTCTTCGTAGGCTAATAATAATTTTAACGAAAAGTGAATTAACTAATTTGAAGTAATATAGAATGTAAATGATAATAATAAAATTGAAATAAAAAATAAATGTGAGGTGAAATTCGAGATGTGCCGATTTCCTATCACTAATCATTCACCACTTACAGATATCACTCATGACTACCGGTACAAATAAAATTACTAACACCTTTATAGTTAGTACAGTTGTCATGAAGCCACTGTTTGCAGTCACAACACTCAGTCCAATCAATGGACGGCAGATCGACATATTTTTCTGAACATATTGGGCACTAATATTCACGTTTGGCTGCTGATGACTTCATGATACTTTCCCCCAGAATGCGTTTCCCCTTCTTATCCTTTGACGCAAGTTCTTTCTCTATCAGTTTTACTATCTATTAAATGAATCGCATACAGGGTGATATGCCCTCAAGGAGAAAATCATAGGTTTCCGAACTTTAGATACGCTCTCCTGAATAATTTGCAAAGTTTAACTTGGCGTATTTCTTCCCTGTACCCTTCATATAAATAATAATAGGGCAAGATGATACATGTACCATTTTGCCCCATGTCTTACTGTATCAACTTGCCACGAAGTGCATTGCAAATATTTTTCGTTATATTCCAACACTGCTTGCAGCTATGGTACCATGAGGCCTATATGTCTTTGTTCACAACACTCACCGGATCTCGTCTTAATGCTTAGAATTTTCGCATACATACACTACATTTATGAAATACTTTAATACTCATAGATGTTTTAAAAGCAAATTTGCCTGTATTCATGCAGTACCTCCACCATGATTTCTCCCTCTTCCTTAACGTTTAAGATTGCTTACTGCTTACAAATACAGCCACAGCCAAATACTATACTAGAAGGAAAATACCATCTTATACTCTTTTCGTATACTCCTTTTTAATCCTGCTATTTCCAACGCTCTTCCGTTAGACACCTTTTTCACCAACTCATTTCAGTATTCCATAATACCAGGTAGGAAAGTTTCAGTTCATGTTAACTTACATAGGTCTATTTTCTTGAAATTTATGAAATCGCTGCTAAAAGGACGAAGTTTAAAAACAAAGTGGCTATACACTGAAAATACGATGTCTGTAATGAATACTCAAATGGAAGACGATAAATGTGGAGGCTGATCCATTTCCATCCGAACAACTTTCAGATAACGACACCTGTCATACCGGGTTTCACAAAGGAACGAAACTGTACGTACATGTAGACCATATATAAAGTCTCTCAGCTTGTATTCATCTTGAAAACTGTACTCGTGTTGAAACTAGTATAGGGATGTTAGAACAGATAAAATTCAAAACTTAAATAAATATGAATGTAACGATGTTGGAGGTTAACTCTTCCTAGATTTCTGCAACGATTTTGATTATTTTTGATACACAAGTGAACTACAGTGAAAAGGGTACGATTTCCTACGAGATATGTCGTAACATTTTTCCGAAGATAAATCCTAAGATATTTCCTAGGATTTATCTCATAATGTATTCCAGGCCTTAGAAATGAAATGAAATGAAATCTGTAAGTTTTACGTCCCACGGTTATGCCGGTTAGGCTAAAGGTGATTATGAGAAATGAATGAAATGGTGGAATGAAGAAAGTGGGAGGAAACGGGAGAACCCCGAGAAAACCCACGAGCACGGTGTTTGTCCACCACAAAGTCCACACGCTGGGGTCGAACCAGGGACCCCAAGCACCGGAGGTGAACGCTCTACCACTGAGCCACCGCGCCCCCTTCCAGGCCTTAGAAGTGCGCCCCACTATTAGGAGTATGTGCAGTCATTCAGAAAAGACAGACAACACTAAATATAATCTGCTACTTATAGTGTTTCTTTTTTTACATATACAATACATAAGTGAATAATATATAAATTTTTCTGCAAAATTAAAAAAAATGAAATTATTATTGGCAAAGAACGATATAATTTTAGCACCACAGAAATTCGTTCTTCTCGATAGCTACGCAATAAAATTTGTTCTCAAGTATTTCAGTTTCTTCAACTTCTATTGATTGATGTAAAAGTTTAATAGTTAATTGTAATTTTCGACTGTAGCTATCTCATTAATCATACACTGAGAAAAATCTGTTATCCGGACAGCGGTATACTGTAGAAATATACAGAATATATATGTTTACTACATAAATCTTTACGGAGTATACGTTATCCACATGCTACATAAGTACTGCCTTCTTTCTGTTTAGATGTTACATGATGTCGCTGCAGGATGTTTGACATCTAACAGTCTTCTGTATATTACATACGTATACGTATGTTACATACGTCAGATATATGTTATATACGTCCATCTGTATATGAGATCCTGACCACCTATATAAAGTTCTTTCTTTCATACGGAAAGCATGTTTATCTGGAACACATACGGAAAGTACGTATAAAGCATACGTCTTCAGTTAAACTTTTACTACAGGATGTTACGTAGGATTCTACGTTAAGTCCAAAAATTACAGGATTTACGCATGTACTCTACTTTTTTACGTACTCCACATACGTTTCTTTTTCTCCGTGTACCCTGGGATCGAACCAGGGATCATCGTACCAGAGGCATTGCCCTCTTTATTATCGTATTATAGACTCATTGAGGGTGAAATGGGTAATGTTAAGGTTATGAAGATCTCGCAACATCGTAATGACCTAACAAGAATTTAAGGAATGAACCAAATATTGATCAAGAGATTGTGATCTTGTCCAAGAATTTTAGAAATGATAAAAGAATGCATCAAAAGAATGCGATCTTGGCCAATAATTCGTTTTTAATCAGAGGCCACAAAATTTTTGAACGGCCGGCAAATCGAGTTTTAATATTTTCTACGGAATAAGCACATCATACTGAGTTAAGTGATAGTTTGAGTTTTGCTACGCTATATGTAGTTCTCCAGGTATAAGGTCTACAAGAAAATTTTTGTTGAAATATATTGCATATGTTGATCCAATAAAAGAGAGAACCAAGTACTATCAGCGCCGCAGTCATTCAACAGGTACCTACTGCATGAGTGAGTCACGAAAACAACTGTCAAGAGACGTGCCACAAGCCACGTATTTGTTTCAAGGTAAATAAGACAGACACGGCTTTTTCGCTCTTATAAATTTTAAGCGTGAGAACTTAAGCTGTATATCGTGTTAATCACAGAGGTTTGGATTGCAGACTGCACCATATCATAGAGCAAGATTTCATTGTGCATATGGAAAAAGATATTGATGTAGATCCTGCATGGGATAGTAAGAAAGTGGTAATGAAACAAACAGTGTAAAATGAGGTGCAGTGAGTAATATCATGTGGGGTGAGGCGGGTACCTGTACGTCATTTGTATGTACGTTTAAGAGTGATATGTAATTTATTATTGGTGTATATATAATTATATAACATGATCCGTAGAGTAAATTGAATTGAACCGAATTTATTTAGGCCTTTAATCTAAGGCATAGGCTAGAATAGACGAGGAGTAAGGATGTGGGAAGGAAGCGGCCAGGGTCTTCATACATAAGTCACCATCCCGGTATTCATCTAGTGTGAATGAAGGAAAAGCCTGGAATACCACCAGTCAGGATGGCCGGCAGGTGGGATCTAACTCAATCCCTCCCGATTCTTAAGATGACGCTCTACCACTGAGCAATACTGGGTTGTATTTATAGAGTAAACTAGAGGGTTCCCCCCCCCAACTTTGTTCGCACTGAATTCAAAATACAATCTAAAATGTTTTTAAAATACCACAATCATGACCCACAGTTGCAAATCAAACCGAAATATGATTAGACTATTCAAAGCTGTGCAAACAATCATTTTTGGGAGCTTGTAGCTCCGTAAGGACCCGCTTTTGACCTATAAGTATTTTGTTATCACGTTTGTGTTTCTGTTAAGATAAACGTTCGACTTCCAAATTTTGTTACACACTCAACCGAGCACACTGTAAATTAACTGCATTCATAGTTTATGTGATGACAACATCTTTCTTCCTTTTCAGATGCCATGAATCTACAAGAGAAAGACATATTCAACTAGATCTATCATGAAATGGAACCCAGAGACGGAAATGGAAACAGATGCAAGCATTGATGGAGGCAGTTAAATGTGAAAACTCAGTATACAAAGCCAATAAGACATTTGATGTCCCTTCCGAAACATTGCGAAAAACCGTAATCCGCAGCAAAGTAGGTAGAGCTCACGTGGAAATTGATGGTCAACCTGTGTTTACTGAGGAAAACTCTCTTATTTATAGATTTCAAACTCTGACTAAGAAAGAATTTCCGCAACGCCTCGCGAAGTTCGACGGGCAGCTTTTAGGTATGCGGAATGATTGGAAATCAAGCACCCGTTTAGCAAAGACAGCCATGAAGCACGCTGTGATTCGTTTCACAACTACATGAGCCGACATCCAGAGCTTTCAGTGCGAACACCTGTAGGACTTTTTCAAGCTCGCGTGTCTGGTTTAACTCGCGAAATATTGAAAGTGTTTTGTAATATATTGGAAAGAGTCTTAACAGAGTATGATCTGAGTGACAATGGTGAAAGGGTGTTTAACGTAGACGAAACTGGGTTGCTTCTAAGCAACAAACCTCCAGGAGTAGTGGTCGCTACTAAGAGACAACGATTTGTAGTATCTGTTACGTGTAAAGAAAGGGGTTAAAAATTGACGATGATTGCTTGCTGCAATGCTGTGGGCATGTTTCTTTCTCCCTTTTTTATATTCAAAGGAAAAAGATTGAAGAGTGAATTTCGTGATGATTTATCAACAGGTTCACACGTGGTTATGACTGATTCCGGTTACGTTAATGAAGCTACAATTCTGAATTGGCCGAAACACTTCGGTGAACTAAAGCCACAAGGACCTTACTTACTTGTCATGGATGGTTATGCAGCTGACTGCATTCAACAAGAAATCGTAGCGTTGTGCCTACCTAGTCACACGACTCACGCATTGTAGCTTTCTTCCTATCTCTGAGTGTATTCTCTAAGCAAGCATTCAACTAGTGGCTTTTCTCACATCCAGATAAATTATAATTATTTATTAAGATCACCTACTAAATGAAGCATGGGGAAAGGCTGCGATAGCTGCTAACGGTGTTGCAGGCTTTACAGGAGCTGGTATATTTTCACTAAACAGATTAATCATATGCTATGATAAACTTGTTACAGCGAGCGGTCCCGGGTTCGATTCTCGGTGGGAGCACTCGCCCAAAAAAGTGTAAAACGCTTTTTCAGACCAGCCACCCTGAATGAGGTTTTCCTCATTCACAGCAGGCAAATGCCGGCCGGGGTGGTACCTAACTTATAGGTCCCAGGCCGCTTCCTTCCTTCTCCCATCCTTTCTTCTTTCCCTTTCCTCGGATTGTGTGCTCGCCGAGGGACGTCATCCCTCATACGTGATCGCCTAAATGGCCATAGATATCGAAAGCTCAGAAATCTAAATCCTAACCTAAAAAAAAGTAAACTTGTTACAATTCAGTCAACGGATGCGCCTGATCAAAAGGCGGTAAGTGTTGTGCAGGATCCCGAGAGAAAAGAATCACCACCAACAACAGGAGCACAAGAGATTCTATCTTCACCTCGCAAGAGACGTCAGTGGAGAAGAGGAAGTGAGCAAGGCAGGGATCTGAGATTTTGATGTCTCTAGACAATATTACAAAATTGAGAGGGACAAAATCTATAATGCTTGTTCAATCTGTACATCCATACCATAGTTTTATTAAATTGAGCGGGAAAACATATAGGAAATCTCTTCACTATGAATCCACGCGCACAGAAAATACTTCCATAAAAGACAACGTATGCAAGTTCTGAAGGAAATCTTTCATCTGTGCGATGACCAACAAATTTCACAACTAGATATAGTGCCAAGAATGTGGTGTTTGGTATTATGAATACTGTGCTGGTGCTTCTAATAAGTTGCAGTTTGTATGTGGCAAAAGTTGACTGTTGTTTCATTCCGTAGTAACCCCTTTTCTATTTTACACTAGTTTCCAGTGGAGAAGGAAGCATGTGGGCCGTGTGTATGAAAAATATAAACTTTTGTTTCAGTTTGGCTAGTGCAAAAAATAAAGAATCAACTCTAATTCACATTATTCCGAGAAAATGTCACTTTTCATCTACCTAGTAGATAAAACATTACAATTTACTATCGAGAAAGTGATAACATTCGTCACAGTGCCCATTCTAATCCATATAGGCAATAATTTCATTCTTGACTCAAACTGGAGATAAGAATTTCTATCTTTACTTGACTTAACGTCTGGTGGACTAGTTCTGACTGCAAACTTAAAGTTATCTTTGTACCCACTTCACCTCGTGAGTCGGGATGAAGTAATTCAGATATGAATATTTCTTTTTTTTCTTTCTTTTTTTTGTGATGATATCTTTCTATTACTCTATATTTACTTTGTATCAGAAAGTTCAAAGTGTACAAATTACCAATAATTTTTCAGTTGAATACAAGTATACGCTAGATAGTGTATGTTGCAATATGTTTAAAACCCCCAATCAGTGGCGTAGGGAAGGGGGGGCGGAGGGGCCGGGCCCCCCCAAAGAGGTCCGACAATGTACTTTGGTACTTTGATGTTTGTAATTTTTTATATATTTTTATGTTTATATATTTTTTGTTTGTAATTTTTCTATATGTACTTATAACAGCACTTGGGCCCCCCAAACACACATCCTGGCTACGCTACTGCCCCCAATGACTCTATATGTAGATACTGAAAGAGCTTTTCGTTGTACCGAGAGAAAGTACTAGATTTTCTTAACTTTTACACAACTTAGGATTTAAGAACTGAAGTAGAATGTTGTTGGACAAAAATGGCTACTGCAATCCGTAATAATGTGGGATTATATTAATAAATATACACTTGTAAAAATAAGTATAAATTTCTTAGAAGTACACTTATAGACTAATTTTGTAATCCATGAAAGAACAACCCACCTGCATCGTATTTTAAATTGAGATAGATACGATGAATAAGTACTTTCAAGTGTAGGACTTCAGAAAGTCAAGGCGTCATAAATGAACTCAACCGATTCGATATTCCATTATATTCAATTAAATTAAATAGCTAACTAAAGTAAAGAAAGAAAAGCAACACATAACAGATAAGATCAACAAAACTCAATATCCTTGTTTGTAAAATTAAGCAGAGAAATCAGGTGAAGTTTGTCGATATTGGGCCAAGGTTTCGTTTAAAAACGGAATAAAAAGAAAGAGGAATAATCCAAAAGAGTAACTGAAAAGTCAAACAATTACGGAAAAATAATGTGGAATTGAGGTTATACAGCTTCGGTGCTTATACGAAGGGAAGAGAAGGGAATGTGATCAAGGACTTCTGTACACATTTCTCTCCGATCGGAAGCTGTATGAGTAACAATTAAAACGATTACTAAATTCCGGTCTTTTATTACTTTATTAATGGTGATTATACTAATAGAAATTTTGCACCGTTTTCTACGACGGAAACTGGAACAATCGTAAACCTGTATACATAATTCTAGTCACTGGCGTATCCTGGAGGACCTGTAATTCAGCACAAACTTGATGGGTAGGATGAACGCAAACTATAGCTCAGTAAATGATTTCTTTTATGTTTATCTAGAGTTTAAGTTTTTGTGCTTTGAATTCTTATACAACATCAAGGTTATGAAGGATTGGCCTACTATTAAGATAGTATACGAACAACAACCGTGTTTTAAATTCAATACAAGCGGCGGGTACACACACACCATAATAAGATACACTACACAGTGTATATAGGCCTTTTCACACCACACTACTTAGCTTTTAAGAAAACTGAATTACATGCTTGCCCCACCGTCCCGTCAATTTCTATAGACCAGAACTTTCCAACTTGGGTGTGGTAGTATGAAGGTTGTAGCGAGATTTTTTTTTCGTTGTAAACTCAAAATTTTAACGAATAAAGTACTTCTGATAAAGCAATACAAAACATTCTTATTTTCGATCAAGACATTAACTGCTTGATCAAGATATTGATTTGTACAATTTTATGTGAAGAACATTCAGTAATACCACTAGGTGTCTTTATTCACAAGGTCATCATTATCATCATAGGTATTCTGTTATTATTGGCAGGTCACTGGCCGCAACTGAGAAGCTTCCATGCTCCACGGTCTTCCGCTAGTCTCTTCATCATCATGTATACATTTATCATTCATTAATTGTAGTCTTCTTCGCCCCTCGCTCTCTCTCCATCTACCATACCCTCTAGCACGTCCTTCATGAGACAGTTTCTTCTTAGCCAACGTCCCAACTAGTTTCTCTTCCTCTTCTTAGTAATATCTAAAATTGTTCTTTTCTCCTCCACCATTTCTAGCAACTTCTCATTCGTTTTCCGGTCGACCAGCTAATTCTCTCCATTCAGAGAAATGGCCCCAGAAATGGTATTTTCTTCCTCCTAAAGGCTTTTCTCGCCATTCATATTCATGCTTTAATTTCACGTTCACATTTCATATAGTCACTAATAATAATACCCAGTTATCGAAAACGCGAACAGGATGTCAGAACACGAAAATCAGACTGTATAATGAGACATACCTAAAAGTAGAAATATTTCAAGTGATGTATTGACCAAGAATGTCCTAGACTAGAATATTTGATATGTGGAGAGAAACCAGGAAGTATATGTCGTGTAAAATTTTATCTAAAGGGAGTCGCCAGAGTGGAAAGGTTGGGAAGCAGTGCTATAGACATTTTGTAGGAAAGACCAAGATTTGCACTAGCACATTGTAAAGTTATGAAATGCTTACATCCAGCTCTTAGGATCATTCAGCGAGACTTACAAGATTGTGTTGTTAGAACGTCCAATTGTTACTACGCACAATAACTCTCGAGCGGATGCGATTTTTTTAAAATTGCTTTTTGCAGCAGATAGCAAGCAGATCAATTACCTTGGTCGAGTTCGTTAAGAAAATCAATCCGTTAACATAATAACAGATAAGGGCGACTTTAACGATGGCTATCTGTTCCATACATGTAAACGAATTTTGTAATTATTATTTTCTTGCAATAGATAGATAGAACGATTATGTAGACCGAATTCGTTAATGTTGTCAATTCGTTAACATAATAACGGATAACGGCGATTTTAACGGTGGCTATCTATAGCCCATATGCCATACCCTCATAGAGGTAAGTGAATTTTTGAATTCTGTTTCTTGTAGTAGACAGCTAGAGCGACTATCTCGGCAGAGTTTGTTAGAGGAGTCAATCCGTAACATATTAACGGATAATGGTCACTTTAACGGTGGCAATTTACAGTCCATATTCTATGCATGTAAGAGATTTTTTCGAAATTCTGTTTATTGCAACAGATAGCTAGAGCAAGTACCTCGACTCAGTTCGTTAATGGAATCAATCCGTTAACGTATTAACAGATAACGGCGGTTTTAATGGTGGCTATCTATAGCTTTTATCGCATATATATAAACAAATTTCTGAATTATGGTTTCTAGTAATATATAGAATGATTATCTCGGCCAAGTTCGTTATGAAGCCGGTGGGCGCGGTGGCTCAGTGGTAGAGCGTTCAGCTCCGGTGCTTGGGGTTCCTGGTTCGATCCCAGCTCGCGCCGTGTGGACTTTGTGGTGGAAAAACACCGTGCTCGTGGATTTTGTCGACGTTCTCCCGTTTCCTCCCACTTTCTTAATTCCACCATTTTACTCATCTTTCATCATCACCGTCTAGTTTAGCCTAATCCGCATAACCGTGGGACGTAAAACTTACAGATTTCATTCATTTTCATTGGTAAATTTCACTTCGAGTGGGTCTTATTTATTTCAGGCGATCATGATTTTTGTCCTGCCTTTAACTGCAGCCTCAATTTTGTTTCAGGCGTACTAGTATTCTACGGAAGGGAAGGTAAAAAAGAAGTCCTGTTTGCTATTGGGGTAGAATGTATATTATAGAATATCTGTTACAATCTTACGAATAATATGTCAATGTTGTGATAGCCTACTATATGATAATAGTATTCTAGGATTTAGTTTACTCTTCTAGTGTTTGCTAGCTCGATTCTAGCGCCATGGGTGAACCAAGAAATGAGTCAAGTTCATTTAAACCAGTTTTCAAGTAATTTTTTTTTATTTCATTATTCACGTA
Source organism: Thermobia domestica (assembly GCF_964235325.1). Lineage (NCBI taxonomy): Eukaryota > Metazoa > Arthropoda > Insecta > Zygentoma > Lepismatidae > Thermobia > Thermobia domestica. Next base: position 256,707,691 of record NC_137454.1, read on the forward strand.
AGTACACTATTCTTTCTGATGGAAGGAAGTCCAGGATTGAGTTGCTGCTTTGTTCATTAAAGTACTATTTAAATTACTTCGCTATTTACGTGTGTTGACTGAAGAAATAGTTCCTGGCAAGTATTGAACTGCAATTTCTGGCACTGTGAGTCGTTCTGTATTCATTCTTGCAGATATGATTTTATTTGAATGTTTGATTTCATTCATCCTACTTGATACATTTCTTCCCGAGCGGTAGTGACTACTTCACTTCATTTATTGTAACTTTTCTCGTGGAGTAAACTGTTGTTGTGTGTTGGGCTGATAGTCAAACATTGGATGTTGGTTGAGTTCTTTTTTTCTTTTTAATTTAGCTTTTACCTGTGCAATGAAGTAAAAAGGGAGAGTTTGTATTGGATACACAGTTGGTTGTGTCAAGTGAAAGTTTTCTATGTGAGCAGTTAAGATAATATATAGCTGAAGTGTGTGTGCGTGATGTATAGGTAGCTTCTTTTTTTAACTATCACATGCTTCAGTTATAAACATTTAATCCGGTCTTTTTCAAGTACGCTTCTCCAGAACCTAAAAGTCCTATCATAGGCTGTAGAGTTTTAGTGAAAAAAGTAGTTAAAATTTGAAAAATATGAAATAATTGGAAATTAATGTACTCATTATTCTGTACATTTATTTGTATGTCTTTGGCTTCTGTTTTACCCATTTCTCTAACAAATATTACTAACCTGTTTCAAATTTCCATGGCCTTTCCGGTTAACGCGCGTGCTATTTGTGTTGCTCATTACAGAATATTTCTCCGGTGGTTTTTTTTTTTTTTTTTTTTTTTTTTGGCCTCGAATCGAAACAGTTCGGATCCTACTTCTAGCAATAAGTTCTGTATCACATATGAACCCATTTATTAATTGTATCTCAAATCATTACCGCAAATATGTACTAACTTAAAAATGTACGAAGAGATTTGGTAGTTGTCTTTTAGAAGTTCCTTGAGAGTTAAAAGTTTGAGATCCGCTTTTCTATTTAGAAATTTCATTAATATACTCTCAAAAATTACAATTAAGCACTCTACTACCAAGTGACCTTATTCCTTTGCACTGGAGTAAAATAACTATTCAGGTGTACGTACGTATGTATGTGCATTGTAAGAAACTGTTAACATTGCTATGTACCAGTGCATAAAAGAAATCATTTCTGGTGCTGAAATTAGTATTGGTTGATCAACACGCAAAGCATAGTATTCAGTAAGTTATCAATTATATTCTGTGATGGATGATACCATTTCTCATACGGTCTCTGAGGGTCTGTGCATCTGTGGAATTTTAGTTGTAAGAACATTTTCCATAGAATTCCGGGTCGCAGCAGAGTTTGAACTGCATTTTGTATCTTCTAGTGAGTGGTCAATTTTGGCCTGTGTTAGTGTTTCATCATCCATCAATTGCGTAATGTTCAGCGAAGATTTGCCAGCTTAAAAAAAGGTAGGAATACTCTTGCACTACTTTTATGTGATTCCAAGTATTGATAGTTTTAGAGGTCGTTGAGATGAATACTGACATTCCCGATTATTTAAAAGTCCATATTCATCCTCGATGTTTCTAAGGGGACAAAGGGTTCAAATACTTTTCGTAATCCTATTCTTATCTTGCGAAGAGTGGGTATTTCATAAATATATATGACAAATGGCTTTATTGGAGACTAGGGAGTAGAATATATTCCTTTGTACACATAAGGTTGCAGTGCAATCCTAAATATATTCCTAATTATAATATGCGTTTATAATGAAGTATTGATAATATAGGGTAAAGTTCGGTAACAATTGTATAACAATAAAGTAATTTATACAATAAGCTATTAGATTACGGACTTTTAAATAATCATACCATTATTCAAATTGGTATTGAGATGTACTCAAATACAGTAGTTGCTCAAGGGTATATCTACATGTAACCAGAATTGTCAAGAGTAATAAATATGAAACAAATAACAATTTTAAAACTCTATAATTTTAAGTTTTTAGAAATGAAATGAAATCTTTGAGTTTTACGTCCCACGATTATGCCGGTTAGGCTAAAGGAGACGGTGATGATGAAATAATGAATGAAATGGTGGAATGAAGAAATGGGAGGAAACGGAAGAACCCCGAGAAAACCCACGCACACGGTGTTTGTCCACCACAAAGTTCACTTGGCGCGGGCTGGGATCGAACCAGGGACCCAAAACACCAGAGGTGCACGCTCTACCACTTGTAGTGAAACAGGAGCATCTCGAGGTACTTGCAGGCGTTTTGGAGGCTTATTATTGCGGGTACTTATCTGTATTCAAGTTTTTTCACCATTTCTTACTTTGTTTCTGTGGACAGTTTGTCGTCGAAGAACGCGAAGCCAATGAGTTCTTTGCTGAAGTACCAGAGGTGATCACTAGTTTCTTCCTGGGCTTTTAAAAGGGATATTTAAGTTTTTTTTTTTTTTTTTTTTTTTTTTTTTAAGGAATTCGTGACTATTTCTTAGAGCAGATGCAGCAACTGGTGATAAGAATCACTCTTTCACATAAACTTTAACAAGGAATGTACACAAAGTAATCAACCATTTTTCTTCTTGATGAGTGAGATTGAATTGGTCTCTAAACAGCCATAATATTTTGAATGCGTACAGTGCCTTTGCCATCTACCTGACGTGGTGAATAACCCCGGGTGCCGCACATTGCACTCCTCGGGGCGGGATTCCTCCAAGAAAGATAATAGTCAGTTCCAATAGCCTAATTTACAATAATCGTCCCTTGGCTGGCTACATTGAAGATGGTTACGAGCGAAATCTATAAGTTTATTCCTGATATTAGCCGAAGCTATATTTCTTTCTGCTGAATCATAGCGTGTGTGATCCAAGGAGTTCCAAGCTTCTTTAAAACGCTTGAATATTGCGACGTCTGGACTGGAAGATACACTTCAACGCATACATTCCTTAAAAACTCTTTCCAGTATGCAGTTAAAACTATTTCCAGTATGTGGTGACGACGAGCTAAATATAAACGGCTTTTCTTAATTTTCCGTTCTGTCATGACGCAAGTGCCTCTGTAGTTGTATCGAAACACATTGCATTTACCAGGTCAATAATATTTCATGATTTCAATGCACCTAGCACGGCATCGGCTTGAGTTTGGCCAGTTCCAAATTTCAGTTTTTGAACTCCGATCAATTTAGTTTTTCCCATGCCAGATAGTACTACAGGTAGGCGATCGATGGTTTATTTTCCAGTTATATTTGATAGAAGTTTGCTATCACAATGGACAACGAAGGCGCTTGTTGCTTGGAACTTCTTATTTATAATGGCAGCTGACTCAAGACGATTGGGTTCGCGAGCTCGTTTGATGGATGGACGACTGAGGGTAACTTCAACCAAATTATGGCCCAAACTTTTGGCCATTGCTGTTATAAAAAAGTTGCTTTCCTATCAGATAATTTCGATCTTCCTAACATAAAACAAGTTCGGGAGTAACAACTTTCTTCAAGGTTTTGTGCTTGAGGAATTCTGCAGGGTATGCTGATGCGTGGGTATCTATTGTCATCACAGTAGGTTTCACTTGATTCCAAATTACTACCACTGTCACTATCACTCGAAACGAACAGCGTAACTGTGCTAGTGGCAGTGTTAGCACTAGTGCTTGCCTTCATCAATTCATGTTTTCTTTGCTTCTTTTTCATCGTCTTGACTTCCTTTTGAGGAAGAGTTCTGTCCACTGACAACACACAACCACGTCGTCCCTCTTCCCTCTGAGCAATGAGAAAGTCCTTGTCTTCCTTACTTCTAATTATTCTAAGGGCATCCCCATGTGCTTTATCAAATAAATTATTCAAACTTGCAACAAATCTAGCTTCATTCTATTTCTGTTTGGTAGATTTACGGTTCTTGCTTTTCTTCAAATCTGTTCATTGTCCCACAATTTTTCGAGTTTCACAGTTGCATGCTTTTCCTGGCGAATAGGAATACGAGCCTTTTCCCAAAATTGTAGTTTCTCATAGAACATCTCTAGCACTAACATGGATTGCTTTTTAAAGGTTAGATGATGGTGAAAAATACACGCAAAACACCGCCACTCGAAGGTAGCTTACTGCCGGTCAGAGTTTCCTCATATGTTTCTAGTAAATAAAGTCTAGTCTTATTTCTAGCGGCTTCTGCCATGACAGTAGAGAAGTATATATCAATTTTGCTGCAAACTCACTATCACACCATAGTCCAAGCCAACAATGCACGACCACCAGGGATAAAAGTGAGCGAGAACGCGGGGGGATGTTATGCACCCACTTTCATAAAATATCTATGGCGATCCCCCGCTTCCAAAAAAATTACAACGCTCAAAGATAGGCAAGGAGGACGGCATGACGTCAAGCATCCCCGTACCTTTTCAGATCCACTTTTACCCCTGATCACCAAACTTTTAGCTTTTATTCCGGCAAACAAACGGGGACAGTCAATAGCTACAATTCGTATTATCAGTTTACTGCCACCAAAGGTATCGCCGACTGTAGTGTTCCAGGATTATAATCGTTAAACAAATGAAATGCAAGTTCCGCCACCAGAAAACAAGGTGCGACTACAACTTACCAATGAGACGAAACCAAGCTACTTTTTGCTGAACTTATAATGTAGCTCGGAACAAATTCGTCATTGCAGTGAATATTGTTGAAAATTTGTAAAGTTTCATTGTTTCTAATGGTATGATAGATACAAAATGCAATGGTTGCATCAAAGAGAATGATATATCAGTATAACATGATTAAGACAGCCTTTGTTGATCATTGTTGGAACAACATCTACAGTGGCATAGTTGATTTGTAATAAATAATGACATTAACTGGATATAGGGTAACTAATGCATAAAACCAGAGTGTATCACATTGTCAATATAGCGACAGTAAAACACTAATTTTGTTCAAATTTAAGTCGATTGCGCAACCTCTAAATATTGAGCTATTGATTTGAAATTTTGCTGTATCTTTTATTCGGAAGGGAGATCAAATTTAGGGGGTGCCACGGTAAAATTTCAAACTTTCGAAATTTTGGACCACCCTAATATATATATATTAGGGTAGCCAACCGTCCGGTATTTTACCGGACTGTTCGGTTTTTGACCTTCTCCGGTGTCCGGTACGACTTCAAAACCGAACGTTAAATGTCCGGTAATTTTCGCTCTTACTTGTCCTATTCTCTGTTCTATTCATATTGCTTTCAAGAGGAATCGTTTGTCAATGAACATGGTTAAAGAAGAGTTTATAATTCGATATCGACATGTCGTGTGCTGAATTTGCTGAAGAGTTGAAGGCAGTAAAATTTACTGAACTTATCAAAACTGCTAAAGGTCAACAAAAGTATATTTTCAAGAGCGCAGTTAGCACTGCTTCATCCTCAGATACATCTTCCAATTAAATAATGCATCTAGATCCAGTAAAAGTATGGAGGTATTATGAGACATTACCAGCCTCAGTGAAGTTGGTAAGACTTATTTTTCAAGTATATTTTGTGCATGCCATAATTATATTTGCTTTTCTGTTTTAAATACGATGTATTATTGATGACAGACAAAAAAAAAATACATGTGTCGACTCAATCAAAACCGTTATAAGTAAATTTAACAAATGCCTCAAAAGTAACTAAAGTTATTAAGTTCGAACTCCGAATCACTCAATTTTGTGTGAAGTAACCATTTTCAGGTTCCTTCACATTTTTGACGAGTAATGATGACACAATCTTAAGAGTATACATACTCCAGGAAGATGTCCGGTATTTCCATTTTCAAAAGTTGTCAACCCAAATATATATACACAGCGAAACTTCCCTTAACGGACACCTCTCAATAACGGACATCTCTATAATACCGCCAAAAAATATGTTCTCTTACGAAACAAAACCCTCCCTTTTACGGACACTCCCAGATACGGATGCGGACAGTCCTTTCCCCCCCAAACGTTTCAATAACCTCTTTATAAGGGACAGGAATTATTCTCGGTTCTGCGATATATTACAGTAGACAGAAAAGTCTTTTCCCCACAAGTGTATCTATCATGAATCTAGACCTGGTGAACCATCAAACAGAATAGCTTCAAGCTGAACTTGAAATTCTTTTTTTCTGCCCGCAATAAACTGCTTTCTGGTAGAAATCCTAGAAAACCTTCAATAACACGTGAGGTCAGTCGTATGGCAAAGAATTCTAGCGAAAGATCTTCCCTTGCCTAACAAATTTAGTTCTTTTTTCCTCTGGGTTTTGCATCTTTCCCGACAATTTCATAGATAACAAGACAAACATTGTTTGTTTTACAATAACATTTTCAACGAGCAATGTTTCCTCTCTTGGAAAAGCAGCTTTTTTCTTTTACTTATGATACTATGGGGTTTCAAGATTTTTTAAAAATGACAGCTACAGTTCTTGTAGCGTGACAAGGCCCTTTAATGGTACGTTGTCACGCTACATGAATCTCGTAGATGTCATAAAAAAGCCTTGCAACCCTACTATATTTCTCCATGTAAATATAATCTTGAAAGGATCATACAACATTTTTTCCATCTTGCAAGGAGTTGAACCATGTGCAACTTTCTTGGTCGTCTTGCTTGCTACCTGCTATCGCCCTCCCGCTGACATAAAGGAAAAAACAGTTTCGCCGCTTCCGAAATAACGGATTCGTTTGGACAGGGAGGGAAGTGCGCCAAAATACACGTTTTTAGTGAGCAGGCTCACTATTCGTCCAAACGAATCCGGAGATACCTTTCTGCATAGGTGGAGATATCTTTCTTCCTTTCAGGAAGTTGTTACATGTAAAGAGTAAATAGAAAGATTGGGTTGCAAGTTTTTTTAATGACAGCTACAAGATTCATGTAAAATGGAAACCTACCTTAAGAGAACATTCTTTTGATTGAGGCTGGGTCAATAAACATATGCACTCCCAATAACCTGCCTTTTCATCCATTACGCCAATGAAGATACCGCCCCAGTAAACAAACACACACACACACACACACACACACACACACACATGTTTGTTCCGTAACCATACTGAGGATTCTCAGAGGACACTTGCTAATGAGTTTTATTACCCTTGTAGAGGAAACTGCATGCCTTTTTCGCTAAACAAGAGTTCAGCCGGTTCCAGTATACGAATATATTAACACATCCCTCAGTAATAATATATATAACCAAGTGTTAATAAACTATACTGCTTTAAGAGTTTTCCTGACAAGATGTAGTAGATGATTCCTCTCATGAAAATAAGAAGAAAAAAAGTTCCTGTGGACTGTGGTAAGCTAGGATCATCCGAAAGCGTGGAAAACAAATTGCAACACACGTTATTTCACACACGAGGAACTATGGAGTGGAAATTCATATCGGCACTTGTGTTTATCATGGTATAATTCACGGTATTTTCACGTATATAAGCATGGTTAAATATACCTAAGAATGCGTTCTTCCGAAGACAACGAACCGTAGAACTGACAGTCCTTAACTTCCCGTCGACGCAATACTTGTTTACTTCTGCCAAGGCTTACTTTTCGCCTACATTAAACCTACCTTTTAGTCCGACCATATGGTAAATCTATTGAGTGGATGTCTGGGAATTATGCCGTGTGAGAAATCCCTTCGCACTTATTGCACATTGCTAAAATATGCATTTTTGGATAGCATATGCGTAACTTCTTTTACGCCTTTAAGTACTGCCACTTCACAATTCCTCACTCTTGAATTAAAGCGTATTGCAATTTGTGTTTTATACACTTTTGGACGGATCTGGCTCTGAAGCCACACACTTTTCCCCACTGACCCATATGAACTTTTTTCTTCTTTTGATGTGAGAATCACTTCTTACAATTGTCGGTAACATTCATTAACATCCTGTATATATTGTTCGTAAAAGTTGATTACAGCATGAAGCTAGAATATAAAAATACCATGTCTACACCACGTACTAATGAAAACAGGTTTCCATTTAAACCAATATATCATAATACCAAGGTTGCCTAGGTAATATTTTATAGTGGAATCCAAAACCATTTATTTCATTTAGCTCGTATTGACTACTGTAACTGATTCCTTCAGAATGCAATGATTATAGCATACGTAGAAGATCGATAATAAAATGAAAAGATAAGGCTACCACACTAAAATTTTTCTCTCTCGTTTTATAAGATGAATGATGAATTATGATTTCCTAACAAATGCCTCCATGTATTACTGTGAGAAATTTTCTCGTTCTTTCTTTTGTACCTCCCATATAGAATTGAGTTGATTTCGAGTTTAACGTCTCTATCAGCAGCGAGGTTATATGAGACAGGACCTACTGATTAACGTGGAATCAGAACCACATGAGCTCCCGCCGGAAATCGAACCTGGGTCTCCCACGCCAAAGACGCGTACACTAACTGCTTAGCCACGAAGGTGCTCAACTTCCATATAGAATTCGTCTCAACTCGAGGTCCGGTAAAAAAAATTTCACAGTCTTGTGTGGGCATCTTAAGGGGCACCTCCACTCCCCTCTCATCTATTATAGGTCAAACATCTCAAAACGCTGAACCATGTGTTTATTATAGGTTATTTTAAGTTAAAAGCCAAAACACCAAATTTCATTTCTTTAACCTTAAGGGATTCTGAGGTATGAATATCTTATTATAATAATTGAACTTCCCCTTCTTTCCAACTCTACCTAGGTATTCTTCCCGTCTAAGACAAATAACAAGTAACGCTGAAATCAATGTTAAATTATTTTAAATAAATAATCCAAATACCAAACGTCATGTTTCTAACGTTAAGGGGTTCCTAAAAATGGACATTTCATTATAATAATTGAATTCTCACCTCTTTTTTCTTTTTTAACTCATTTTCTTTCCTGCTAGGTCAAACATCAAAAGCATCTCTTTAAAAAAAAAAAAAAAAGTTTTATTATTGGAAATTCATATAGCAAATTTCATGCTTCTAAACTTCAGAAATTTGGAGATACAGACACTTTAATATAATAATTGCCACTATTTCCCCCATGTACGCCAAGTTTTCAAGAAGTCTTTCTTATTGTATCTTGTAACGTACCGGTTTACCGGGAGCGATTACATTACATTAATACCGGTATGCATATTGAAACTCGTTACATGTTTGATGGCTCCCGTATTGTGTATTTGTGCCATTTTATTTTATTATCGTTATGTACGTGTGTTTGTGTTAATTACATAGGTTAGTTGTTGTTAGGTCGGTTTGGTACACCTTGGCAAACTTTTCATCCCTCTGCTATTGCATAATTATATAGATTTAGGCTATTATTCTATATCTGAGCACGTTTGACTTGTAAAACCTATACTGCTAGGCGGAATATAATTATGTATAAATAAATTAACCGGTGTCACAATGTGCATTGTGCTGACGAAGAACTGCATTACGGTAATACAAATATAATTACGATAATAATAACGAAACATTACCAGTACACTTCAAAATCATATTAAATAGTTGAATAGAAAAAGGGGGATTTGTATTACACACTTTATTAATTTGAAAAATGTATTATTGTTACTCACCAAGATTTTTAATCCAAAAATCTTGTATTTCCATATGCAAGTATCAACAGAGCATTAGGCCTAACGTTAGGCCTAATAATAATGAAATTCAGTGAAGTTTTCTGCTGGGTACTACCAGACTCAACTGATTGCTAATAGTGGGAATATTAGGATTATGTTTATAAACAGTAAAATCACTAAATTGGGAGAAAGCAAACATAATTCTAATGATAGTTGTTGATATACTGATTTTTTCTAAAATTAATGCAATTAATAACAGCATGAATTAATAATTATACATAAAATAGGCAATGCACGAGTAGTTAGGTATAGAAGAAGAAGAAGAAGAAAGTGAAAAGACCAGCAAAGGAGGGGGTGCGAGAACTCGATGTAGAAAACTGGTATATTACGAAATTAATTTATTTGTTACACAAACCTGTGATAAATTATTGATTCTGGACTAACCTAAAAGGTTTCGATTGCCGAGTTCTCTAAAAATTTAGCAACCTCATGTGGACTACACCCCCGCTGGTCATTAGCTGTTGAAAGCCGCCATTACAGCAGCAAGAAAATAAAGCCAGTGTAAGAAGTCGGTTGACGGCCGAGTTTCCCGGCTTTTGGAGAAGGGAAGGTGGGCTGTTATCGGGCTCCTTAAGACTGTAAGTAATTGTACCTGGCTTCCAGGTAATCTGATTTTCTTGTTTTAAACTGTTCACCTGTCTGGAATATAAAATACAGTTTTCCAAGATGGCGTCAGTGAAGTAAGATTGTCTTGTGGAACCAAACAGTTTGAAAATTTTTATAAAACTGATAATTTTTGGAAGTAATCTTGCGAAAAATGACCGATATAATTAATATGGATAGCTAAATTTCATTTGCGTTACGCATCTCACTTATCTGCCATAAATGTCTCCACGTTACTATTAATCTCTACAGTCACTTCAAAATTTTGCATGATAGAATGAATCTTAAGTCAGAATGGATTTAAATATAAGCGAATTTACCATTATTGCGTATTCGGTACATTTCTTAGTTTACTGTAAACTTACGGTATGATTAGCTTAGCTCCGGAATATTTTATGAAGGTTGATTCACCTTGTGGCTCTTAAATTTATATGACTGACAAACTAATGCATTGATCCACCACGATAGTATCGAGTTTTCTTGTATGTTGTTAAAAATCACGTTCCATAGGAGTATTGGGAATATCCTGTCACGTAGTTACGTTTCTTATCATCAATCATACCATATGTATATAATTCACTGTTCATTATTATTTTTTTCTTTTCTTTGTAGTGCATAAACAAAATATGTAATGTGTTGTCCTACGGCTAAATGCTTAAGCCATATCTGATATATGCTACAGTTTTAAAACTCAATTGAAGTTATGTAGTAACAATACAGATCGGAGGACATTTAGAATATGAGTGACAGTGATAGATAGAGATACTTATGTTATTTTTTATTTTTAAGAATGGAACGTTCAATATATATTTTTTTAGATAATTAAAAAGGGGATGGATCAATATTTGGTAGATTTTTTTCCTTCTTTTTTTTTCTCTTGCCTGTAAAACCAGTCATGATACGAATCTAGTCGAAGAGCAATTATTGTAAAGTTCCGTAGTTGGCTACTCAAGATCGATCCTTGTCAACTTTCATATTAGGCTGTCTAGAATTTCGATACTAGCCTAAAATAATGATATATTGTGACTAATGTACCGATTCGCTGAAACTGTTTTGTGATTATTAAATATATCAATTGAAGTATAAATACGCAACTTTATGGAACTGTTATGAAATACAGTTGTCTTAAATTATTAATCAAAATGGATTTTTTTCTTTTTTTTTTCAAACTTGTCTCCGTTTTGTAATGATAAATCGACCTAAAATAATAAAATTGTTATCCTAATTTGAGCTTATGATTTCGAATAAACTAGTTTGTTAAATAGCAATGTGAACAGTGATACATATAGAGGTTGTAATAAATCGTCTGCAACCAATGAATAAATCGTATTTGAATGACATATCCTGTACATCTTGACCTTACTATCCGTATAGCCTATTGTTCGATGAATTATAATTATTGAAAAGTTCAGGATATTGTAACTTTCTAAATTCACCTGTTTATTCGTACCTTTATAAGGCAAATATTTTATCAAACTTTGTTTCTGTAAATCATCAGACTGTTCTTATTTATTATTATTATTATTATTATTATTATTATTATTATTATTAAATTACATTATACTTAGGGATATTAAACTAAAATAATGTGCCAAATATTTCGTTTTAAGATCAAAATATTTCAGGTTCTTCGCGGGATGTATCCATCTGAACATTAAATTTAAATTTCTGAGCATCGTAATAAATAGATATGAAAGTTGGTCTCTGATCTCGGGAAAATGTATAAACAATTTTAAATTAATTTTATAGGACAATTATTACTTTCCTCCAGCTAGGTGTTTATTATGTCATTTTGATTGAAGGGCTTATCTTAAGCGGGGAGCCGGAATGAAATTTTCAGCCGAAACTAGAGTAGCTTTCGAACATCTCAAGTTACTATAAAACTCGGGGAAATAAATTCCTCATTAAAGGTAACCAGACATGTGCCCCATAGTTCGCCAAAGTTTCGGTTTTAAGGAGAGAAGGAGCCAAGTTCCATAATCGTTTTCGCCAGATTGAAATTGACTTGTCCCTTGTTTGCGACAACATTGCTACAGCCACACTATCTTCATCGCAGAATATGAACAAAGATGATCTAATTTTCTCTGATGTGGAATAACTACCTAGGTATATTTTATTATTATTATTATTATTATTATTATTATTATTATTATTATTATTATTATTATTATTATTATTATTATTATTATTAATTATTATTATTGAATACACAATCACAAGAGATTAATTCATGAACATTTGTTTGAAATCCTGATTGTAACTACTAATCAAAATCACTAAACTTTTGACATATTTTTTGTTCTCCTAAAAATCAACCAGCTTTCGACTAGGGCTGTGCGATATGTCGATATATCGATATCGATATTGTCGATATCGATATTCGATATCGTCAATATCGATATTCGATATTGGTGTTTCACACTTGCTCGAAAAAATTGCGGCGGGTTTTGCTTTATATATATATAACGCTTTTTGGCTCGCGATAGTAGCTGCATTTGCATTTCTTAACCGAATGAAACCAAACTGCACGATACTCGTATGAGGCAGAAAAACGACCCGTTTCATGAGTCAAATTAATGTAGGGCTTGGGGACTATGCTTCCCAATATTCCATGTTAATATTTAATTTTCTCTTTTGACTTCATTTCTTAACAGAATGAAGCCAAATTTACAGAGGATTAGTATGGGTTAAAAATTTGGTTCCTATTGAAGATCGTCCAAATCGGCGGCGGTGGGGTAGGAATGTTTCTACGTCTACTTAATCCACCTAAATATTGTGTATTTAACTTATATTATCGGCTTCACTTCTTCACCAAATCAAACCAAACTTTGTGCAAAAATTGTATTGCGCAGAAATGATGTTCCTTTCGAAGATAAAGCCAAAACCAGTGCAGAGCCGGGGAGCTATGCCCTCCAAAATATTTCTCATCATTAACATGACTGCATTCCTTAACCGAGTCAACTTGTTATCCTCACTACAATTAATATTTGTGCTGTATTGCCATTGCGAGTGAAAAATCAAATGCCTGTGCTAAAATTTGCTTAAATCTAAACAGACAAGGAAGCAAGAATTTACTAGTTTTTTGTGCAAAGTAGTAATTTTCCGTTTATTTGTATGTTGTTACTAGATGTAAGTTGAGCCACATAACTCAGCCCACTAAAACAAACAAAAGCCTCCATTCTGTCATTTCACTACACAGACCTACATATTCTGTTTAGGTAGTATTAACACTTCCCTATTTCTTTGGTTTTGCTTAAGTATTAGAATATGCATTATTAGGTGCACTGTTATTAGGAATGACTTAGAACCTTTCTAAATTGATTTCATAAGCAGAACTGAATAATGGTATAAGACGTAAGGTTTAGCCTAAATTTAATAAAAACATGAATACTTTTAGATATGAGTTTGCACAAAACCAATAACAAGAAACCTCTTAAGTTCATGTGGGAGATGTCACGTCTTTGCGTAAAGCTCTTTAATACAAATATATATATATATAAATTTAATAATAACATGAAAGAGATCTCGATTGATCGCGTGCTTTTTTAAATTGAATATTAAAATAGAGTCCAAGTGTTAAATTTGTAAAGCCAACGGATTAACTTAGAAGAACACAAACACACACATCTCACATACAGAGAAAAATGAACATGTCTTGTTTAGAAATATGCCTATTAGCACTGAGTATTCAACTAGAAATGTATGATGCATTGAAGTTCATGACACTGCTATTTAGGAACGAGCGCTTTTGTTCATGGAAAGAAAATAAGTTATTTCGCATGTTCTGCACTAACTGTAAGTGAAGTATGAGCATCAGTTACGACATTGCATCCACAACTAAATACTTTTTCCGATAGAACGCTGGTATCTACACAAATACTTACGAGCCAGAAGAGCTAATTTTGGAAATTCACTGTCATGAGATTTCCTCCAGAGAAGGAGGTTTTCTTCCATATCTGTAGGCAGTGGTGCTATTCTAATTTTTGGTGACTGGTTATATGTATATGAGAGAGAGATAGTAGATGGATACATAGAAAGATACCTCTCTCCAGTAGCGTAACTAAGGGCTTGGGGGCCAAGAAGCAGACAACGTGGAATGGGGCCCCTTTTCTACGTCCTACATCACAATTTGAGGGCCCCGTGATGGCCTGGACTCCCCGCAATGTGGGGTCTGCGGGGCCCTTATTTACGCTCCTGTCTCTCTCCCTCTCTCTTAGGAAGCAAATCATACAAGATAGACAAAGGCAAATTTTTCACTGGATGCCACAATTGACAAGTAGAGACCTACACAGCAACCCAATATAAGGTGTTGTGACGAAATTAGGTAGCACTGCGAATATCTTGGAAACGAATTATCCAAAAATAGATGTTTGTCAAGAAGTATTGGAAACACCTTAACCCAGCAATGGATTAACAATTATTGATAATGGTATGTATGCGTTTCAAATGTAAATAATCCTTACCACTGCACTCATGTGATCCCAGTTTTCATTCTTGATATCTAACCAGCCCATTTGAAATTAAGAAAAAATCGCTTATATCTAGAGATCATATATTCTGAGAGATCATATATCTAACCCTGTAGCTGTAAGAATTTCTAAGAACAAAGTTAAACAAACTGAAACTTGCTCGTTCTTGGGTATAACTGAATAAAATTTACTGTTATGCCTGGGTATAACAAACAGTTTAGCAAACTCGAAATATATTAACAACCGGTTCTAGCGAACCGGTGCGAACCGGCTGAATAGAACCACTGTCTGTAGATGGCACTGAAAGATATGCATCGATTTCTGTTGTAGTGAGGCATCAAATGATTAGCACAAAAGAGAAACGGGGATTCCCCGATTTTGCTTTTGTTGATCGGGTACGTCATTCGTCCATATCTGAAATGAAATGAAATTTTTGAGTTTTAAGTTCAACGATTATGCCGGTTAGGCTAAAGGAGACAGTGATAACGAGAAATGAATGAAAATGATGATATGAAGAAAGTGGAGGAAACGGGAGAACCCCGAGGAAACCCACGCAACGGTGTTTGTCCACCAGAAAGTTCACTTGGCAAGAGCAGGGTTTGAACCCTGGACATCATGCACCAGAGGTGAACGCTCTACCACTGAGCCACCACGGCCTCTATCGTTCATATCTGGATCAAGTATTGTTTCTGCATGAGCTTAAACTACAACACACGCGCGTGTTATGCTATAGAAAGAACTCTCTTTCTCTCAAACGCATACCGCCACACGTGCACATTCACAAATGCATATACATGAAATAAACACTTACACACAAATAAAACACGCATATTCTATATCATCGTTTTTCACTCTCATTATTTCCGCAATGATGACCAATATGATAACTGAGAAAGACAATTCAATGAATATTTTTAGTAACTTTTTCGGAGAAAAGAGTGGTGGATTAGAAGGAACACAAGTCTGTTTTCTGTGACTAACAAGTATTCTGAGATATTCCCCATTGAAACGTTTTGAAACCAGATTGTTTATATCAACATGAATGAAATGAAATGAAATCTTTGAGTTTTACGTCCCACGCTTAAGCCGGTTAGGCTAAAGGAGACGGTGATTATGAGAAATGAATGAAATGGTGGAATGAAGAAAGTGGGAGGAAACGAGAGAACCGCGAGAAAACCCACGCACACGGTGTTTGTCCACCACAAAGTTCACTTGGCGGGGGCTGGGATCGAACCCGGAACCCCAAGCACCAGAGGTAAACGCTCTAGCACCGAGCCACCGCGGCCCCCATCAACATGAATATTCAAGACCAATCAATATGTTGAATATCCATATTTGATGTTGTCGATATCAATATTGGAAGTTGTCGATATCGATATTTGATGTCGATATCGATATCGTTATTCGATATTGTCGATATCGATATTTGATATTGTCGATATCGATATTCGATATTGTCGATATCGATATCCGATATTGTCGATATCGATATATCTATTCGATATCGATATCAAAAAATATCGAATGTCGATATCGAAATTTCGATATCGCACAGCCCTACTTTCGACTTATTTTTCGTCCAGTTTTACTACACGGATCCTTACAGAAATTCTTGAAAAACAAACTTCTTTCTCTCTGCTTTCACTTCCTGTACCTTCAGCAATCATTTTTGAGGTGTGCTCTTGCATTCTGCGGTGCAGATTCACTCTAACAGGTCTTCTGCAAAACACCAACCAACCTGTGCTAAGTGACCACTAAAAAGCATTAATGCTATCTTAACAAACCATAGCCGAGCGAGCGACAACGAGCAAGGGGGGCTACAAACCACGCAAGCCTCATTTGTTCTACCTTTATAACAATTTACACAAAAACAAGGTGGTCACACTAAAAAACACTAATGCTACTTTAACAAAACATAGATATCTACAGCGAACGAGGGTGTTACCGGTACAAGCCCCGTAGGGCTCGTTGTTTTGTACCTTTTTCACAGTTTACACAAAAACAAAGCGCTTCTTGTATACCCTGATTCACGTTCACCCTGTACCCGTATGCCTTGTGCATTATGGCTACCTCAACGTCAATGTTCGTGTATAATGTACACTTCTTTTTCACGTTTTTTTTCTTAACTTACAAATCCGTGTCGGACGTAAAAGCACAAACTACTTCGATTGCTTAAAAACTATTCTAATATAATATTTGTTGTAATTTATCATAAACATTTCACAAACTATACATACATCTGTAATTATCTTATGGGAGATTATGTGCATTTCAGGTTCGACTTTCATTTCTATATTTCCAACTAAATACGCATCTCAAAGGTAAGTGCACACCATATTTTCATTACTTATGCACTACTCTATTAAAATATTAGAACTGTCTTCTGTAAATTTTATAAATCTATGGATCAGTATATAACATTGAACCTTATTTTTATCGTTCTAATATAAACTAACTTTCGACATATAATTCGTTTTTCAAAATCAACAACACTCCCGACATATACTTATTGTTCTTCTTCTATATCTATGAAATTATAAAATTTATGAAGCATAATTTTTGAATTCTGAATATATGAAGCATATTTTTTAGTGAATTATACATGCTAAAGTATAATACAGTACCGGTAATTAATGATTTTGTGTTTAAAATGGCAAATATAAGAAAGATTCGTACAAAATTAACGTATATATTTCAATCTAACAAAATCTAATTAAGTACAATGTTATTTTATGACCTTTCTTATCATAAATAACCTCTGACAGTTCCTAACAATAAATATTAAATCCAACATTACTTTGATTAAATGGCGTGTACTAAGGGGGGCAGGCTGTTCAAAATTTGTCAAAAATAAAATATCTTATGGATTTTTGTCATTACAATTTCCTTGAAACGTGTTTCCTAAGGAGGGTTTGGGAGGGCTCAAATCCTTTCTGCAAAATCTATTTATCTCGTGCGAAGAACGGTCATTTCAGCTAGTTGATGTATTTGATAATACTAATACACTAAGCAAACAGAAGTCCCACAAACTTTCCTTGTCAACCTTCGAAGTATGTTCGTACAACAAATATGTTAATGACATGACAATCATGTGAAATTCAGTTGTAGCATCCACCTAATAATCAAGACCTTGAACCAGTAAGATGTATTATAATGCAACATGCACACGCACACACACACATACACACACTGTATTATGAATGTATTGCATATACAGTAACATTTATTTCATTTTTTGCATAACATGATTCTTACATGAATGTGCGAATCACAAGAAATAAGAAAACTCCCGAGAGTTATTACAAAAATCTCAAGAATATTTCTTTCCATCCCACCATTAAATTTTAATGATCTGTGTGAATAAAACTTCGTATACACCATTAGCACATGCATAAGAATGAAATTTCTATGTGCTATGGATTGAGTCACATCATTGCAAAATACAATGTTACACAATAGTAATGTCAACCTTTACTGTGTGCACTTTCTTCAAATAAGAAGAAATAGTATTTGTTTTTTCTTCTTCAGCATTAAGGTCAAGAAACCCTTTATGAGGTCTTAACAACTAAATTCAAATTAACTACCGTAGGGAGGGACACACTGTTCTGATGAAAGAGATCACAATTAATCTACATCTGTTCCTCGTATCTTCACTATGTTTACTTAAAAATGCTATGACTGTTACTTAAACTTACTCTATCTATCTATCTATCTATCTATCTATCTATCTATCTATCTATCTATCTATCTATCTATCTATCTATCTATCTATCTATCTATCTATATCTATATCTATATCTATATCTATATCTATATCTATATCTATATATATATATATATATATATATATATATATATATATATATCCTTTAGGCTAAGAAAGATTGATGATGGAAGAGTTGGTGGAATGAGATTGTGGAAGGAAAAATCCACAGACACGATGTTATCCACCACACGCGTATTGAACGGTGATCGAACCAGGGACCCCATCCACCAGAGGTAAGCGCTCTATCACTGAGCCGCCGTGCCCTCCCCCTCCCCATTATATGAAATGAGACCACACATTATTCGTTAAGAATGTTAGTTAATCGGTACAAACTAAGGGAACAAAAACATGGTTTGTTGCACAAGATGATACATTAATTTATATTCTAACCTTCAAGAAACGTTGTCACTGAAATACTTGTATATATAATTTGGTTGAATCAAGAAATAAACAAAAGATGTAGGCCACCGTACTAATATTCCCGCTCCCTTATTTTATATGCTGTAGTTATTAGGAAGCATTTATTTACGAAAAATGAACAAAATTATAATAGATGTTCCCGGAAAACCTTGTACCAAGAATATTTATCCCCAAGAGTAAACTAGGTAATTGATTGTAGACTATCTCAACGTGCTGAACAAAGTTCAAATTTTAATAATTAATAGAATTTTTTAATTAAATAAGCACAAGACACAAGTAAGATAGCTATATACCTAAGACAAGTACAATTGAAACTTAAAAGTCGAAACAGAACAAAATTCATGAGCTCCAAGTCTAACATTAACACAGATTTGATTTTGACAAAGAGGTATGCTCTTATGCTTCATTAAAATCATATTTACATAGTATTTCCTAGTGATACGATTATGGTAGTTAGCTTAATTTCTCGTTTTCTTTGTTACTGAAAAATTCACGTTATTAACACACTTTTCTGGCTTTCAATTTGACAAAATCTGTTATTATTGCATCTGTATCCTTTTCAATAAACATGTCATTTTCAATGGCCATCAAAGCTAGTCTATTTGATCGTTCTTGAGATATAGTTAATCTCAAATATTTTTTTAATAATTTTAGATTGTGCAATACACAACAAAATGACAAAAATGTGTACCGTAATTGCTATTTAATTTGTCTTCGATCAAGTGGCGGAACTTCAAAATCAGGTTCCCTCCCGAAAATTCTTTTCAAGGCCCCTTAGGCCTATAAAGCAATTCAGTCCTTTCATGTCTCCTTCCAACATAAGGCAATGACGTTCGAAATAAGGCAATGACTAACACAATGTAAACACAAGCAGTTACGCACCAAAGAGTTCTCTCTTGGGTTCGAAGATTTTTCGGAATAGTCTACAAAATGCAAGTAAGTTTGTGTATTTGGCCCTGAAAATGTGTTAATTTTCTTAAAAATTAAAAGTTCTGGGGATCCAGACTCTCGGACCACTTCGTCGGTGCACCTCTGAACGCAAGCAACTAATAATCAAAACTCTACTTTGCATTAGGACTATTACCAAGTGTTTAAAAATATCGCTCCATCTAAATTTAATACAAAAGAATGGACTGATTAATAATTGCTACACTGTTATAATACAATGAGCATAGGTAAACACTGTTATGATTGACAGTGAGAGTTCTAAAAAAAAAAAAAAAAAAAAAAAGTGTTACTTATATTCCTAATGACCTTTTGATTAGAGTTTCAATTTCGATTCCAGTTACCCTTTCGAGTTATATATGCATATACTGCGTGAAAACTAATTGTATTCAAACAAATTTTGAAATACATTAAATTTAACTCAGACCCGTAACCGAAAATGCCGTATTCATTCCATTCTAAGTTAACAATTAAGTTACTGCAGTCAAGTACGTAAAATAAACTTAGAGTTTCAAAAGTTTGTCGACTTCCAAATGCTTCGTTAACAGTAACTGGTATTGACAACTCCTCCACCTCAACATTTGTATGATTATCACTTTCGAAATTTTGTCCAGAAGTCGAAAGAAACTTTCTGGAGCCTTTACTTGCCTCTCATTCTCTTTCAAGTTTCGTAGCTTTCTTTTCCGATAAAATGCTCACTTCGCTTTTTATCGTTGGCCATTATTATTGCATGAAAAAGAAAATACTATTGAAAAGTGAAAACACACATCATAATTTAAAAAAAAAAAATCGGAACGACTCAGGATGGAAACGGAAATAACAAATGACCAATGGACTAACGGACGTTAACAAAGTGAGGATTAACCCCTTCCACTACTATTTATTTTCTGAATTTCCTGCCCCTCCTTCCGTTGTATCACATTTCTTGAAGTATAAGGTGTAAAAGTATATTATAGATGGTTTATCATTACATAACTTTAAAAACATCAATATAGTAACCCTACGTGATGCTACAATAGCTTAAATTTTATGACGAGTGTAGCTCGTCATTGTGCGATTTGGCACCAAGAGGCCATGACAAGATATACTCGTCATTTCAGTACAAGGGGAAGCATGAGCAGCGACTGTGAAGCAGTGGTATTAGGAACGTGAGGTAAAATTTCCCTTACAAATGATAAAAAAAATTCCATTTGTACCGCCCGTTTCTTACTATTCGTCCCCCTCCCTGGACCATTGGCCACAAAAGCATAGGTTCTAGTTACTTGAAATTCGTAATGTGCATTTCATTTACACTGACATTTCTCAATCCTTAGCTGTGGTCATTGAATTTAAGCACTGTGCGGGGACACTGTTTATAACAAGGCGGAGCACCTCTGAAGACATTTCTTTCAACTGTGATATGATAATATCACTCAATCCGTAGTGGTTGACTTACTTTGTTGATCCATTCTCATTTCAAAGACATATTTGGAATCATATTTTCTACTAAGATCGCAGAAGGGTTGTTGGGAGAAGGATGAAGAGTCAGTTATACGTATTTATATTTTGTGCATATGGTGGGACTGTGGAAAGAATGCCGCTGTCTTTAGACGTATTGCCGCAAGCTTAATACAGAGGTTGTTCAGCCTACCTTTGGCCGATTTCGTTCCTTCCCCATCCCGGACAGAATGGACTCACCCAACCTGGCTCGTGGCGTCCTGCAGTGTTGTGCAGTGGCTTCCTGGGAACGGAGTTGTATTTCCGCGCGGACGACAATAACGCACAAAACAGGACCATTGTTGTGAGTGTTGTGTTAAATTTGTTTCCAAGTGTGTGGGTTTCCACTCTGTGACCAAAATGCCGCCCAAACTAAGCCGGTTTGGGAAGGCTATGTTGCGGCTCTTTATGACGCTCACTTTAGGGTTTCTGTCATTCGAAAACAGTGCAAAAAGAATGGTTGCAACATCAGTTTAAGTGGAATAAATAATATTATTAAAAAGAACAAGGGCAACGAAACTCCACCATTTGGATCACCAACGAAGTTACCTAGGAAGCGGGAAAGCACCAAGGTCACTTCCACCATGGAGAGGAAACTTCGCGAAATGACAATGCAAGAAAATCGGCCAACACAACGGTGTATGGCTAATCGTCTTGACGCGTCTTTGGGGACTGTGAGCCGGACGTTACACCATCAACTCAAGCTGGAAAAAGTCGTGAAAGCTCGCGGCCATCTTCTCACGGATGCCCACCAAAAGGAACGAAAGTGTAACGCCCGGAAGCTGTACGAAGGGCATCTGGCGAAACAAAGGTGGATGTACGTCGTAACGCTCGATGAAGCATGGATTTACCTTTCCGACTGCGGCAAACCAAGAGCCATCATGTATCGAAAGAAAGGCGCCAAGAACTTCAGAAGGTGGGTCCGTGTCTATAAAGAATCCTCCCAAAAAGGGTTCATGGTCGTTACTGGCTACTGTTACCGAGGTAAATTGAAAGTTCGTAGGATGGCGAAGAACTGCAAAATAAATTCACAGTATTTTCAGGAGCAGATCATGCAGCCGATCTACGAGCATGAGATTCCAACAATGTACGGAAATGACGCCAATCTGGTGTGCATTCACATGGACAAGGCCTCATCACATACCTCACGATCGTCCCTCGCATTCTACAGGGAGATGGAGGAGACAAGTGATGTATAGGTGATACCTTTCAATAAGGTACTTGTTAAATCTCCAGATGCAAGTCCTATGGACTATTGTGCATTTGGATTGCTGAAAACTTTGCTGGATGGCTTTGAGAAAACTTCGTGTGACAACTGTGGAAGGACTTTGGAAAGCTGTGCAAAGGGAATGGGACAAGATTCCCCTCCCAGTTCTTCAGAGAAGCCTATTACAGTGGAAATTACGCTGTCGGGCTATTGTTAGGAACCAAGGGAAACACATCGAGCACTTATGGACCTGGCCATGGATTCTTCTAAATTTTTAGGTAAGTCGAAATTGGCCAAATGTAGACTGAACAACCTCTGTATAACATCTATTTAAAAGCTATATTTTCCTACATTTTATCTCACATTCGTAAAGCCTCGCTTTCCCCCCTCTTTAAAATGTTTTTCCTAAATCTCCCTAAGCCGCGGGAAATTTTCCTCAAACTATCATCACTTGTGAGTATGGCATTGCCGCCAATTGATGAACGAGTCCATTTCAATTGTAAACGGATGTTTTACAGCCAACCACGTAAAGATTCGACTTTATTGTCCATTTATCTGTATCTCAGTCTGTACAATATTTATTTGAAGTTATTTGGATTTTTTTTTCATTATAATATTTTTTGCAATAAATATTCGCATTTAAAACACAAAATCCATTTTCCAGTTCGGCGCCCTCTTCACCTGACGCTTCCTGCGAACACGTAGTTCGCAGGATTCAAGATCCGGTCCTGGAAATATCCCATAACTCTAATCATCATTCTCAAAGACGACGCATTTCTCCACTACACCCTTATTTCTTGGAGAGCTGAATTATAATAATTGGATGTAGGCAAAAAGAAATATTGAAAAGTTGACTTACATAACAGCTTGTGTCATATTTACTTTCCAGTGACAATTGAAGGGTTTGGTGCAAGAAGGAGGCAGCTCCACTTTGTGCCGCTATTGAGTTGCACACCCTATCACATACAAAAGAAAAAGGCACTTCGTTTGGTACAAGAATGAGGCAGCTCCACCCGCTAGTTCCAGAGAAATGCGGCAGATGGAGCTGCCTTGGGTGAAAACTGAATTTTTAAAACTTTTTTTTTTTTAATTTGCTACATACTGGAAAAAGTGGAGCTGCCTCCTTCTTGCACCAAACCCTTCAATTGGCGGAAAAGGTATGGTGAAAATCGAATTTGAGATTTTGACAGATTTATATAGTTCATTTGATACTTCGTTTCGGTTCAAAAATTTGTTTTGGATGTCTGTTCGTCTCGTGAGATCCTATCGAAATTTACGCTTCATATAGGAATTGGCAAGTCAAAACAGTTTTAGGTCATTCAACTATGGTGACTATTTTTTGTGATCCGTAAATTAAACAAAATGCGTGGAGCAGTGAGTGCATGAATGGAATTTTGGAAAGAATCGACGAACCTTCTAGTTATCATATGTTCCTTAATTATTTTTTATTTTTCTCAACAGGAACGTATTTTGAAAAGGTGATCAATTGAAAACTTGCAAAAACCAACTTAATGAAATACATTATGTAAAGTTATCAGAGCCCTCCTGATGATCAAGTGACTAACGCGCGCATCTTTGTTGCAAGGAGACTTGAATTCAATTTCCAGTGAGAGAGCTTGAAATTTCAACGGACCCACTGTGGGTCCATATCACATATGGCCTCGATAAGGCACGCTAAACTGCAATCCCAGCAATAAACCAAGCACGTTTATCAGGTGTACTTACTCATCCAAAGGAAACATGAACAAAGAGAACTTGAATTAAATGGGCGAATGTGCGTAACACGGATTTATCTTTTTCCTGTTGTAAACTAGTCGAAATAAATCTTTGACAAAATAATATAGACGTGAGTAGACAAGTTACAATTTACTAACTGTCAAGAGACAAGAAAAGAAGATATGACTGGTGATAATTAGTAATTATAGCTATACTTGTATTTTTCATTTCCTTTCAATTTGTCATTCTTTTTTTTTTAACTCTTGTCCTTCTCTATTTTTATTTAATTTATCATACATCAGAAATAACTTTAAAAACATAGTTTTATGATTTGCTTTCTTTCCCCTTTTTAAAACCTAATATTTCTTCAGAGCTTTTTCAGCACCATTCTTCCTTTAAAAGAAATGAAATTTGATTCTTAATTTAATTTAATTATTACTTGTGTTAAAGTGATTTTTTCTGCTGATTTTACTCTGTAAGCTTCTTAGTTAATATTATTGTTTACTTTCCTCGTAGCACGCATACTTTCGTAAAGGAAATGACCATTAATTGAGGATTATCCCTATCGGAAACCTAAATTATACGAGTAAGTTCTGCGTCAACGCATTATTTCGTTAACTACAAGGATAAGTCAGAAAAATTAACAATATTTCGGTTAGTTATTTTCTTTATGCTTCAAGTTATAACGAAAGCTAGCTAGCACTCAAAGTAGTGACTACTGTGTTGCACAGTCTTAAACCACCTTCTGATCTGTCCTTGGCCTTAGAGGTGAAGAACTCCTGTTTTCAGCTTCCATTTTCTCCTCGTTATTGAAGCATCACGTGCGCAGGTAACTAATAAGTCATGGATCGAAACAAATAATAATCCGAAAGTGCTCTATATACTGGATATCTAGACTATATACTGGATGTTCATTTTTCTCTAGTTCCTGAAATTAATCCCGCGTCGTTCGAGATATATCAGTTTTGTGTTGTCTTGCTGCAGAAAGACTCGCTTTACGTTCATCAAATTTTTGAGGACAATGGAATACATCTGTGATGGTTCGACTGTCCGGAACAAGCTTATAGGGACTTATACTCTCACAATTTCACCAGATACAGTATCATATTGTGTTCGAAATGACTATTTTTGGTGACAAGTTGGCTCGTATTTAATCACTGCTTACGCATATTAGGATATCGGGAAAATAACAGTAATTTTTCTGTATCAGTGATATATCTGTTATTATTATTAAATTATATCTGTTATTATTACAGTTAGTGTTTCTTTTTAATATTATTATAAACTCTTGAGATAATAACAAATTAACCTAAGTTTTACAACCGGCCGTAAGTGCAGGTGGTTGTAAATCGCATAGGTCCTAAGTCGACGACTAATTGTATTAGTGTTATTAACTCTTAATAGTCACATTCTATATTAGTTACATATACTTAATTATTGTATAATTAATCTATTATAATAATGTTATTAATTATTATAATAATGTTATAACTTATCCTTGCAGTAATATGTAACTAACGTCCTTCCAGGAGAGCTTCTTCCTATGTTATTTAATTGTATACTTTGTTGCTTAAAAACATTATTACGTAATTATTTATGTTTGAATGAGTTCATTATATTTAATACTTAAAGCAAAATTGATAAAAATAAACTTGTAGAAAGGAAATAATCTAAAAAAAATCCACAAGCTAAACGAAAAACGAAGTCCTTCCTAAGCATCCGCCATTTTACACAACTCCATTTAGTAGATAGCATTTGCCATATTGTTACTGTTACCATAGAGAAGTTATTTTATTTATTGAGTGCAGTTATAAATAATTATCTAATTTATGTTAAGTATGCTCAATTGTAAACTTGAAACTTGAAAAAAAAATTAGTGTTCATTTCGTTATTAACATTTTAGTTTTCTGAAATTACAAAATATCTTATCATGAAGTTAAATATAAAATTATGTTGGAACGTCTCGCCAACGATGCATGGATTTTCCTAAGTCGGTTCCATCAGTGCCAGCTTAAACATAATCCTCAATGCACAATTTTGATGCTTGAATGAAAAGTAAGTGGGAATATTAAAAATAAAACCTTGAAACGTAATTTACTCTGCCAATATTTTATTTTAAAAACCTTGTAGAACATTACAAGAAAATTGGAAGGCAAACACAGAAATGGAGGAACTGTATAAATTGAAGGTTGCAATTTGAAATTTAATACCTTATTTTTTTAAAAAAAGAAGAATAACTTCTGATTCATATACACCAGCGCTCTTGTCATAATTTTAGCATGAACCACTTGCGTATAATTCTCGATTTCTTTGCTTGGTTATCGTTATACTCTTTCCAACTTAAGGTCGAGCTATTCGCACCAATAACTGCACGTGACACAATTTCGATGTTGTCGCAGACCGTATAGCTGAAATGTACAGTAGACAGAAGCGAAACTCGATATGGAAAAATCAGAAGACTTAAAACTAAAATAGTTCTTTTGTCATAACTTTTATTCAGAACGTACGAACATGGTTTATAATTTACAGTAAAAATCAGATTATCTGAGGTATATAGACCGGATAAAACAAACGTGAATGTCCTTGTTTAAACTTAATCCTTTTCTAATGATTTGGACAAAATTCGAAAGTTATGGCAAACGTTAAAGCGAATGAGTTTAATAACAGAACCATACACTTAATTATTTTCGAGTAAATAATGGCAGGTTCCTGTGCTTATAAGAGGAATAAGAAACGTGTTTTTCAATTTATTACGCGGTTTTTATTTCTAGCATTCAATTACCTCATGAAATAGCCCAGCTTAATGATAAGCAAGTCACTTTATTATTATCATGGTTAATAATAATAATAATAATAATAATAATAATAATAATAATAGTAATAATAATAATAATAATTATTATTATTATTTGAGTTGAGTTGATTTTGAGTTTAACGTCCCGTTCAGCAGCGAGGCTATATGAGACGTGGACCTACTGATTAACGTGAAATCCTAACCACATGAGCTCCCGCCGGGAATCGAACCCGGGTCTCCCACGCCAAAGGATATTATTATTATTATTATTATTATTATTATTATTATTATTATTATTATTATTATTATTATTATTTGAATTACAGAAGTAATAGTAATAGTACACTTAGATCTAAGTGCTTCACATAGATATCAGCTTGTCAGCCGCATGTCGCCCTGAAAAATATTTAAACAATATTTGTGTTACACAAAAGTTTTTCTTAGAATTCGAGTAATCGAAGACCGATCAATCTGAGTTCTTATTCCATTCAAATACTTTTATCTAAATAATACGACACGCAATCTTACTTCCAATGTCTTAACTTGAATGCATGAAAATTAATAATAAATTATTTTTATTTATTAAGATAGGCACATATTAACTACGTATAAAAACTGCACCCTGAGTTAAGACCTTTTCTTCGCACTAATAGATTCATGGGATAAAGTGAAACGTGTCAAGAAACACAGGCAGAACGAGCAGCATAGAAAACAAAACACTTGAACTCGTCTTCTTTCAACAGCTCTTGGTCCATTCCTAAATATGTGACGGTTATATTTTCTGATTGTGTAATAAAAGTAGCTCCAACAAGTAGAGGGCTCATGGTATCGTTGTGTATTGTCATACTTGAGTGAATACTTAAGAGTCCTGTCACTTTCTGTATTTATTTTTAATAACTGTGAGTTGTGATGAACAATACTTAATAACAAACTCGAAAAAGTCATTATTTTTTTTCTTAGAAGTAAGTTGTACTTAGTTTTGTGTTGCAGTGTACCATAGTTTGGTTATTCTTTGAACGAACTAAATGGGTTAGCCGTTATTCTTACTCTCGTTTTTAAAAATTTCATCAATTGGAACACACGCAAAGGAAGTGCATTGAAATACATAAGTAAATTATTAGAAGTAAACTTCCTTCACTTCTGGAAGTGCAGAGAACTTGACCTTTTAGTACTTTTGTATTTTCACTCATTTTGATTTCTTATGTACACAAATGTAATGTGGGTTCCTGTCACCAAGTCATGGCGCGTCCTCATGTTGCGGATCGTGGAGAAGGCCACGAAGCCTTACATGCGTGAAGTTAGCCCAACCACTTTATCCCAATCCAAAAATTTTCTTGCCAGCAATTAGTGCTGAAATAGTGTTGATTAGTGCCCGATTCCTAGAGTTAGTGCTAGTCTCGTTCAACTTCATACTGGCCAACTACTTTCTCCGAATCGAAAAATTTTCGCTCCAGAAATAGTGCTGAATTAATGCTAATTAATGTTCAATTCCAAGAATTAGTGCTGGTCTCGAGGCACGAAAATGTTTGGTTTCAACAAAAGTGGTTTGGCCAAAAGTTCGAGCTCTATGAAAGGTACAGAAGGAAGAATGCAGAATATTGTCCACAGTAGCACCAAACGTAACACGTCAAAATATTGTCCACACTAGTCTACGTGATTTCTTTCATTAACTATGGTACTGTACATCGGAGTGAGTACATGTTAGGCTAATTTCAATAGAGTTACCTGGAATGTGGCGAAGATAATTGTTTTTAGATTACTGATGTATTTGGTGATTACTAAAATGATTGTCTACATTTCAAAGTTCTTGACAAATGAAATTGCGTGGGTGGGTGCTACTATTGCTGGTTATTATTTCATTTATATATTTCAATATAACTTGTAAAGTTCTTCAAAGCACAATAAGCGGAAATTTTGCATTTCTAAGTATTTCTGAGTAAGAATAATGATATTTTTGATATTTTTCCTTATTATCTAGAACTACTTTTTAAAGCATTATATATATTAAAAGATTAGATTTGTTTATTTCAGAGGATCTGGAGTCAAGTTCACGTCATTTTCTTCGGACACGGGAATAGGAAATTCCAAAATACTTCCTCTTTGAGTGTTGGCGGAAGTCTTGCTTTCCGAATCTCTAAAACACTTGCACACATCATATTTGCGGTTAACAATGTGATTGATAAACAGGAACTTGAATATGTTTGAAACCAAATATAAGAAAATAGCTGATACTGCAGCAATCAGAGTTCTGAATGGAAATCGTTGCATTTTTGAGAGTGAATCATACATGGGAAATTTGATGAAACATGGCAATCCTATGCTTTCTTCACCACCTGTAATGGATGAAAAGAACAAAATTATTTCAAAAGGCATTCGATTTATTATTTTATGGCTTTAAATTTAATACGTATTACTAATTTTAACAAGTAGCATTGACACGTGTGCAACATGTGAAGGACTTTGAGTAGAAAATTGAAAGTAACTGACTACAAATGAAGAGTGACCTGTTATTAGGTACAAATGGGTTGCATACTACCAAGGGGCAATTTATTTTTAATAACATCCTATGAGAATGTTATTAAACTGCATATATCGCCTCGATCAACATAATCGATCGCTAACTTTTGATCCTGTACAACCTGGCTAAAACTGATGGTGATCCATCAAGTGTAGTTCTTGAGATTGAGATTTTCAACTCCCGTATAGACGAACACATGAAAGTTTTGGTCAATCAAAACTCCTTTGAGATGATGCGAGAGAGAGCAGCTGTCCACGTTTGAATGTTAAGAGTCTTTACTTCACT
The DNA here is from genome assembly GCF_964235325.1 of Thermobia domestica. Lineage (NCBI taxonomy): Eukaryota > Metazoa > Arthropoda > Insecta > Zygentoma > Lepismatidae > Thermobia > Thermobia domestica. The sequence goes on from NC_137454.1 coordinate 256,737,483, forward strand.
CTCCTCTACTTTTTCCTTTTCTTTCTTTATTTTCAAATAATTACAAGGAACAATACTGTATTTTTGGGAAGTGGATTATTCAATTATCACAGCCATACAAAAAGAAAAGTGCTGTACAGCGGGACCTAAGGGGATGGATTCGATGTATTTTGTTACACAGAATCCAAATTTTGAAACCCCAGGATGTCAATTTTCTTATGAACGAAAAACGTGTGTCCTCCCTATTCAAAATCGCACAAGTTTTTCCCTTATAAAAAAAACGACATGGTCAATCGTCCTGGAGTTTCGAAAATTGGATTCTCAGTAACAAAATTCATCGAATCCATGCTCTAGGGTTCACTACACAGAACTTTTACTTTTGTGTGTGTGACTATGTTATCATACTTAGAAAATTTTAATAAACGAACTACGAGCAAAACCTTTTATATTGTGCAGAGAAGTACACTAAGAAAATTCCGTTCTCCGGACAGCGGTATATTGTACAAATACACGGAATCATCTTGCTTACTACAAAAATCAATACGGATCATACGTTATATGTATGCTACATAGGCACTGCTTTTAGATGTTACATCATTCGGTTGCAAGATGTTTGATGTCTAACAGTCTTCCTTATATTACGTACATATATGTCTGCTATCTTCGTCAGCTATATGTTATATACGTTCATTTGTATGTGAGATCCTGACCGCCTATATTGTTTCATACGGAAAGTACGCACAGATGGAACACTTATACAGAAAGTATTATAAAACATGCATTTTCAGCTATACGTTTGTTGCACGTTAAGTCCAAAAACTACAGGATATTACATACGCCACATACATTTTTTTCTATGTATGTGCCAGACAATTATGACGACATAAACTGCGCATCCAAGTTTGTACTTTACAAGAAAAATTTGGAAACAGTTATTAGGTTATTTAATAGCATTTTGTATGTACCATCTGCCCCAGTTTCTAAAGTTTTATTACTCTTGAAAGTTTTTGACACACAAAGTCCAGGATACCAAATTAGCAATAGGCTTTTATAAATTAATTAACAACATTTGTGAGAATGGAAAAATATCCCCAGACTTTGAGGACAGAAAGTTAGTAGCAATGCCGAAAGAAAGGAGAAAGCTAGCGCTGAGGTATGCGAGAATCACAAATCAATAAGTTTCTGAAAACGCTACCAAAATCTTGACAAAATAATGTGTAGGAAACTGGAAGCCTAAACAGAAGTACTTATCAAGAAGAACCAATTTCGTTTCACTAAGACTACCAAAACTCTAAAATCACCGGTTATATTATTACAGGGATTAGTTGAAAGAATAATTTGAGTTGGAAAATCAACTTATATGGCATTTGTAGGCTTGAAGAAAGTGTTTGCTAATATAAATGAAATGGAACAAAATATTCACAATTCTCAAGAAATCAAGGATTAACTATAAGACCGAATAATAATACAATAGCATAACCAACAAAACACAACAGAAAGTCAAAAAACAGAAAGTTACAGTAAAAGTAGAAAGAAAGAAAGAGAAATAACAATTCAGAAAGTAGTCAGGCAAGGACGTGTATGTATGTTAATATCAGGTCGTCTAGAACCCATACTTTTATATGCCTTCAGATCGCCCCCAGGACCAAGAGGAACAGCCACAACAAAATGATGAATATCCTCGGGATTCCACAGAAGACGACTCGCAATCGGAAGATCACACTTCAGAGATGTTTATCAGTGCCTTTACGGTTGACTCCAAACGCGCAGTGGAGTCTGCAACTCTCCAAAATGTGTCATTCCGGCAACCGGCTGAGTTCTGTTGTGTGCCAGTGGTTACACATCATTCTCTATCGCAAGTCACACGTTGTACTAGACGCACTCATCCTTCAGTGTTACGTGTGATACACGGTCTACATGCCGCATTCATTATTGAACGATCAGGTGACGTGTGTAATATATTTCCTATCTTTACAATCCCCAAAAGTGATAAGGAAATTAGAGTGATTTACAAGTGCTCGAAGTGGACAAAATATTATAGAACTGTGTCTCATGTGACTTTACCATCCCTTACGATATCCAATGCAAGTGTCGCCCAGAGAACTATCTAGTTAAGATCGATCTTCAGCGTTGTTTTTATCACGTAAATCTGGCCTCCACCACACGGCAGTACTTTGGGATTAGATGTGCCGGAGAGACTTTTCGCTTCCGTTGCCTCGCTATGGGTTGGACGTTATCGCCGCTCATAATGCACCGTTTTATGATACAAGTGGTAACTTTACATGTAGAAATTTAGTGCAATTCCTCGTGTACTACGACGATATTCTGTTTATGGTACACCCCAAAATCTTAGTGAAGCAGTACATATTCTCACTCATAATACTTCCATCATTATCAATTATCAAAAAATTATCCTTCAACCTGTGCGTGCGCTCACTTATTCGGGTGTGCAGGTAGATTTGGATGCCAACCAAATGTCTGTTCATGAACCCTACTTGCAGATAGTGAAATCCTGTCCCTGAAATTTGTTGTTTAAAAGTAAACGTGTGCGCCAAGTGCTCGCAGGATACATTGTATGGTGTACACCAATGACAGGGCGTGTTAAACCAAGTGTTTTCCTTCGATATACCATTTTTGCATGAATGTGAAAAGTGTGCCACGAGAAATCTGGCCCCAAATGTTTTCCGAGATTGTAACAGTATACACGGATGCCACACCAAATTCTTTAGCGATAGTGTGTGATAATGGAGAAATTTTGCTACAAGTGCAATTTGACAAATCATACCCTATATTTGTGATGGAATTTCTAGTAGTAGTCACGGCCATTGTTAGTCTATGTTACTCATGCTCAACTCCATGTAATATATTGTGATAATTAAGCACTGGTTTTCTGTCTGAATTGAAAAATATGTAGTGTGCCTATGTTGTTGTTTGTAGCCAACATTGTATATCAATTTCAACATTATGTTGTTCATTTTGTACCAACTTTTGATGCTATTCAACTGGAGGTATTCGAAGATGTTTCTGGAGGTATGTAACCCTAAAATAAGCATATTTCCAGTATTTATTGAATGATCATAGTTGGAGAAAATTTCCCTCAATAAAACTGGATGTCTCCCATATGTTTTGGAATTTCTCATGGTTTTTTTTTCGGATGTGCACTTTTTCTCCCTGTAAATAGTCTTTTGATTGGCACACTGATTGTCCTTTTCTTGAGTCTCTATTTGTTCTCCTTTTTAATTAACAGAACATGTATTAAGTTTAATAAGTTAATTTCGATTTAATTTCTTTTAAACAGCTTCAGGGATGCACAATTGGATGGAGAACTGTATCTAGGGGTACGAAAGAAAAAAGGTCGAATAACACTGGTCTAGAAAGTATTAAACCTTTTGCACACGAAGGCTTTAGTGTCGAATTTCGAAATTTTAATGTCCTTCGCAAATTTCGATGATTTCCAAGATGCTCTTCGCAGTGGGTGACTGATTATAAGAAAAGTGGATGATATGCTGGCAAAAGTAGAGCAAGCTCGACATGTAAGCAGCCATGACATCACCAATCATATAAATTCATTACCAAAGAGTACTAACCATTTGGAGAAAGCTGGCTACGAAAAAAGAAGTTCGATGTTTGATTAATGTGACTCGAAAAGATTTACTCTATTGAATTTCTATCTGCAAATCTCTACTGAAACGTAACAAACTTAAGCCATTTCTAAGGTGGTTGATCACGAGTGATGAAAAGTAGATAATCTACGATAACAATATGTAAAAGAGATCATGGTTGAAGCGTGCAAAACTTTCGAGTTTTGCTAAACGCCCAAACTCATGACTACGAAAATTACGCTGTGGTGGGATTGGTAAAGCATTGTACATCAGTAGTTCTCCTAGATCATTAATTAAGTTAAGTGTCTCTAAAATAGTTTCTTCAATAGAGTAGTTATGTTTAATACTTGTTTCTTTGAGGGTAAAGGAAAGAGTTTTGCATTTTCTCACATTCAATTTAATCTTGTTATTGTCACACCAGTCCTTTATACTATACAAGTCTAGTTGCAGTTTTACATAGTCCTCAAGCAAATTAATTTTGGAGAATATTTTAAGGTTGCCCGCAAATAGAAGAGTGTTACAATAATGAATGTAACACGGTAGATCGTTTATAATCATCATAGGCATTTTGCCGTTATGCCTATGATGATTATAAATGATCCATGATCCACGGTCCACCATGATCCACGGTCTTTTGCTACTTCTTAGTTTCCCCATACGATTTTTCTGTTTTAGCATCGTTCATTAATTGTAGTCTTCTTCGCCCTTTCCCTCTCTTTCCCTCTACCATACCCTCTAGCACGTCCCTCATGATACAGTTTCTTTTTGGCCAATGTTCCATCCAGTTTCTCTTCCTCTTCTTAATAATGTTTAAAATTGTTCTTTTCCCCCTCACCATTTCTAACACTCTCTCATTCGTTTCCGGCTTGAAGCAGCTAAGTCTCTCCATTTTTCTCCACACCCACATTTCCAAAGCTTCCAGTTGTTGTTATTTTATTTATTATTTTTTCGTAGTGTCCATGTTCCTGACCCATACAGAACAATATTCCAATGAAGTATTTTATGAGTGTTTTTCTCAACTCTATATTCAAAGTCTCACAAAATAGACATTTCTTCCTCCTAAAGGCTTCTTTCGCCATTCCTATCCTTGCTTTTATTACACTTACACCTTCATATCATCGTTAGTAACACTATCCAGGCATCGAAAACTACTCATGTATTATATTTTCTCCCTTCCTACTTTTGTAAATGACCTCGACCGTTTCGCTCCCATCAACATGACTTTTGTCTTTCTAACAATTTTCATCTCCTATCCTTTACAACCCCTTCATCAAGCTTTAAACATCTTATTGATTTTCTCTTCAGATGCGGCAACAAGCGCCATATCATCTGCAAAGCGTACACACCTAATCATTCTACCTCCTGCTGAAATGCCGTCTTCATTTTGTAGGTTGTTTTTCACTGCCTCTTCTAGATAGATATTAAATAATGTTGGCGAGAGACAGCCGAACTCCTCTTACAATTGCACCCTCCTGTCATTTCCTCCCCTATTTTAACACTTAATTGTTGGTTCATGTATAAGTTTTTTTTAAAATGTGTCTTCGATCTTTCCATTCCAACCCAATCTTCTTTAGAACTTTTAACAATAATTCCCAATTCACGTGGTCAAAAGCCTTTTCTAGATCAATCAAAACCACATACACATCTTTCCCTTTTTCTATAAACCTTTCACCGATTACCCTTATTAATCCAATTACATCTCTTGTGCCCTTGCCTCTCCTGAACCCGATCTGTTCCTCAACTTTTTCATTTACTCTTCCATACAACCTGTTCAGAATTTGAACCAAAATTTTTGCTGCACGAGATATTAGTTGTATAATCATCACATCTCTTTGGGTTCGATTATTTAGCTATCGGTATCATGATCGTCACCAGGAAATCTTTCGACCACTCTCCTGTTTTATATATTCCATTGCACAGTCGGAACAATTCTTTCTTGCTCTTGTCTGCTACTGTATCTTAATGAATTAGTTTGGTATATTATCTATCCCGGTTGCCTTTACATTCCCAATCTCGGATACAGCTTTTCCAAACTCATCCCGAAGAATACAAAACCCTTTATCATCCTCGCCTACTTCATTTTCTACTTCAACGCCTAGGCCATATGGACTAACCCTACTCTCATATAAGTCCTCAATATATTCCTTTCGTCTTCCTACGACTTCACTTCTCTCGCTGATTACCTTTTCTAATAGAAATAGGTGTGGACCAAGATTTGAGCCTTGAGGGTCTTCAGATAAGGCTGTGAATTCTCTAGGAACATATCCTTTGTACATGACGGCCTTCTTACGATTTTGCAAATAAGAAGCTAAAAACCTTTCATTTACATAGAGAAATTAAAAGCCATTAGTTTTTGTAGCAGTATATCATGGTCTTCCAAATTAAAGGCTCTTGAAAAGTCAGTATAGATCACATCCACTTGACTCTCTATATCCAAATCGTTTACAATAAAATCTGTAATGATGGCTAAATTAGAGAATGTTGATCTGTCCCCCCCATCCCATGTACAATGTAAATGAATTGCTCATATTTTCTTCTAAAGTGCACTCAGTACAAACATTTATGAAAGGAAAACAGAATTTTTAGAGTGTAAATTTGAATTTCAGAACTAACAAGTTTCGCTACACATTTGACAACTTCAACACTCCATCTGCGTAATCCTGCACAGTTGCACAATGAGCGCGGACAGAAGAATGGTGCTTCATGATTGTGGAGTTGAGTTGATTTTAGTTTAGCGTCCCTTTCAGCAGCGAGGCTATATGAGACGTGGACCTACTGATTAACGTGGAATCCGAACCACATGAGCTCCCGCCGGGAATCGAACCCGGGTCTCTTCATGATTGTGGAGTTGAATAAGTGTTGAGTATTGCTTTCCTCACAATATGTCAGACCGGGTCGGCCATGAAATGAACATTCGGAAAGACTGATTTATACTTCATTTAGTTACATTTTATAAAATATTACACGTTGTTTCAGATACTGGTAACTTCTGCAACTTAATTTTCATTATGAATAAAACTTCCTTTAAATTGATGTTTATTTCATTGCATGTTTATACTTACTTACATATGTAGAAGTTTCTTATTAAACTTGAAAAACGCATAAAATTAAATGGAGTTGCTATTAATTTTTACGTAAATGTATATATATATATATATATATATATATATATATATATATATATATATATATATATTAAATACATATACATTGTATGAGCAATGCTGAAAAATACTATTTGACCTTGTACTTGTGCGTAACAAAATGGACTAATTTTTCTTGTTGCAGAGAGAAGATTTAATTAAATCTTCCCAATTTTCTACTATTTGTTTAGTTTACACATAAAAATGTTTCCAATCGTAAAACCAATCACTGTTGGTCTCTGAAGATTTCTCTGGTTGTACCGAAATGAAAACTAACAATCCACTTGTTTATGGAGCACTGAAGCAATGTCGAGGGGGAAAAAAATCCCAATTTATACAGACTGTCACCATCGGATGACATAATCTCTATTTGCTTTTCTCTTACTTTTTCCAAAATTGAAATGACAGTTGTCCTTTCTTCATGGCTGAAAGAGCTAAATTAAACAATTTATTACAAACCAAAGCAAATAAAGGCATGTAAACATGAATACGATAAAATATATGATATCCTGAAGAGAAACTCCTATTTTAAGCCCAGCTTACAGCTTATCTTAACGCGTAGTTATTTGATTTGCTTTTTGCACTTAATTGATGTATTTCAGATGTCTTGTTTATACGAAGTTCTATCCAAAAGTACAAGCTAAAGAGTTTGTAATAATACGTATTGTATTGAAGCACAAATAGACAAGCCGTGGCCTATGGTGTAGTTGTTCTGTAACCTAGCTGTCTGCTGTATATCTTGAGGATTGATTATCTTTAAATGAAACGAAATCTTAACGTGCCACGCTTATGCCCTGTACGCTAAAGGAGATGTATGGTTGATGAAGGTTAACGATCATGAAGAAATCGGTGGATTGAGAATGTAGGAGGAAACAGGAATGTACTAGAAGACCCTGGAGCAATGTTGTCCACCACAAACTCATGATGTGGGACGGGATCAGCAACCCTTCGCCAAGAGGGTGTCACGTCAGAAGGGCCCGGACAAAAGGGCGAGGACAAAAAGGCCCGAGTCAAAACGGCCCCGCGTCAAAAGAGCCCCGGTCATAAGGGCCCGAGTCAAAAGGGCCCCACGTCAAAAGGGCCCCGTGTCAAAAGGGCCCTGCGTCAAAAGGGCCCCGGTCATAAGGGCCCGAGTCAAAAGGGCCCCACGACAAAAGGGCCCGAGTCAAAAGGGCTCGCGTCAAAAGAGCCCCGGTCATAAGGGCCCGAGTCAAAAAGGCCCTGCGTCAAAAGATGCCGGTTCAAAAGGGTACCCCGCAAAAGGGCGCGAGTCAAAAAGGCCCTGAGCCAAAAGGGGCCCGGAGTCAAAAGGACCCCGCGATCAAAGGGCCTCACGTCAAAAAAGCCTGAGATATAGCCTGAAAGGCATGAGAAATATAAAAATGCTTATTAGATTAAAAGTATTCAGTGGACACCACCTGATTTGTGTTGAAAGAACGTACATGTGGATCTGTATACAGTGTTAGTCAAAGTTATTACGACAGCCCAGTTACGATCCATGTGAACAGAGAAAAGTGTTGCAGGTAGGTATTGATCAGTGCCGTGTCATTGTGCGGGTGAGCGGGGCAACGACCCTGGCTGCCGAAGTAAGGTGGCGCAAAATTCGGGAGTAAGAAATAAAAGGAAAGAAGGAAAGAAAAAGAAAGAGGAAAATTACTTGGAATATTTTAGATCAATAGCAGATAGTGTTACTCGTGTTAGGAAAATCTATGTACACCCAACAACAAAAGTCTCTCCACCCTAAGTGCTCTAATTCCATAACTTGGGGTCCAAGTAATTTGCAGTTGTGAGAACGCCTGGACAGATGCAACCCAATTAACACGTAACTTTTCACGGCTCTGACAACAGTTGGTAGCACTGAATCCAGTGTTTATGCAAGTAAAATTGTAAGTATATGACGCACGAAACATTCCTCCATTCTGAGATGAACTTCTCTGGTTCAGAGCGTGTTGTCCAATGAACATCATATGTTAATCTCAATATTGTTGTGTATGTAATGTATTATTTCACTATATACTGTATATTCAAAGAAATAAAAACACTGCTCACACATGAATCAGAAAATGCTTGAAAGTAGACGAAAATATCAAATCTAGAACAACTGCTGGAAATAAGTTAGTAAATGATTGCCTTCATTCAGAGACCTTCTCCAATTCTCCTCATTCCAACATTTTTTTTCTTTCTGGAGGAGAGAAAATCTTGGTTGTCACACTGAGTATGTGTTGAAATTGAAATTAAAACATTTGAAAAAGTTAGAACCTGACCGGGATTTGAACGCGGGTCCGCCGAATATAAGTTCAATGCGCTAAACACTTACCCACCTCGTCACTTCATCTTCCGCCTAAACTATTAGCTAGTTAAAAGCATTGCATGTAAGACTATACACAAAATACTTGTACTAACACTCGTATAAGGAGACGTTCATTATGAGTGTCACAATGATTTATTCGAGGTTTCCTTCTTTAACTCAAAAACAAGTTATATAGACCTTCGTCAATGAGGAAAATATCGCGAAGTGTTCTTCAAGATGAGGCTACCTCATTGTTTTTAACTGGTCCCGATTTATATTACTGCAATTCTTCCTCACCGTAACTTCTAATTTCTAAAGAAGAAAAGCCGGCAGACATTATTTTCGCATTCTTTGAATTGCATCAACACGTGTAGAAATAGTGTGTGCTATGTTTATGTAACATAGCTACTAGTTTATTTTCTTATCTTTGTATCAAGTGTGAAAGCAGAGAACTGCCATTTCAGTGACTCGGGTTCGAATCCCAGCGTGACAGTTATTTTTTCTTTATTCGAAGGTATTGTTTATGTAATTGATATTGTAATTCTGTTATTATTATTTATTATTATTATTATTATTATTATTATTATTATTATTATTATTATTATTATTATTATTATTATTATTATTATTATTATTATTTTGCGTCTAACTGTATGAATTTCGATGGCAACTGTCGCCGAATATTAAAAAGTGAATATGGTAGAACTATGAAATAAAGTAAAGAGATGCGCGTAATTTTATCATAAAATTATATGGCGCAACGAATTTTATCTTATCGCAAACGGTTACCGTCGAATATACACTGTTAAAGGAGCGCGTTATATTCTGTTGATCAAATTAATAGAAGTTGTTAGACAAGTATTGGCCACCAGCAGAAAAAAGTTCAGAGTAACTGCAAGTCGAGTACGTACTATTGTACAGGAGTATGCTCAAAAACCTTTAGAGAACTATCTTCGTGGCTTCGTTCACAATTTTAATTTGCAATCCACGCAAGCAGTTTGAGACAAATCTCAATCGTATTTGGCATTTGGAAAGTTAAGCAAAAATGGTAATAAACTTATGTCCAATATAAGTTGGAAGAATTTCAAAACAGATTAAAGTAGCCAGAATTTTTCAATGTAAGTTCACATACTTTATATATCTGCGACTAAAAGGGCTAATGCCAACACGAAGTAGTTTGGAGCAGAGATGTTCACCCTCGCGAGGGTGGACCTCTCGAGGGTATCCTCACCCTCAAGTTCCCTCGCCCACAGTGACGCGAGGGCGAGAACAAGTTTTGGCCGCGAGGGCGAGGGTGCGCGAGGGCGAGGACAAGCTTCGATGGCGAGGGTGAGGGTGCACGAGGGCGAGGAAAAGCTTCGACGAAGAGGGCGAGGGTGAACGAGGGTGAGGGCCAAGTGTTACTGCGGGAGCGAGGGTGCACGATGGCTAGAGACAACTTCCTTCAGGAGAACGAGGGCACGCGAGGGAGGAACACAAGCTTCCTTAAAAGCAACTGTTTTGGAGTTTGCTGTTTGACCTTTTTTGGAGAGAGGCAAAATTTAAAATATCATCTGCCATGTCCCCTAGATGAAAAGTTAGTGTCATAACAAGGTTATACATTAATCGTATTTTTCCTTTCAATTAATTGCAGTAGACAATCTCTCATGTGTACGTACATAATTATTAAAAATAATAATGCAAATAAGAATAATATTTGATTTTTCCCATGAAAGTTTCCGGGTAGAAATAGCGCTACATTAAGAAGTAAGTGTGCCTCATTGTTGCCCTCCCTGTGCTGGAGACGTTTTAGATAAGAAGTGTCTACTACACTGTCATGTTTAAAGAGTGTTGGTAGACAGACAGACAGTCACTCACGTCATTCAGCAGTAAATGACAAGAGCGCTGATATCTGAACAAATACAATCAATCAGAGAACCATCAGAATGCAGTAGATCAGATGCAAAAAGACTTGATGGAATGACTTTGGTTCATAGATGGCCATTTTGCTCTGGGCTCTCTCGGACTCGGGCTCATATTTTCAACTGGGCTCTCGCTCTTTTATTCCTTTGGAAATCGTGCTCGGGCTCACTTCCCTCAGTTGGACTCGCGCTGACTTATTTCATTGGCGCTCGGAGTAGCGTTTAATTATTGAACCCGAGAACGGTTGAGCGCGAATGCCGAGCTAGCGAGCGTTGGGCTCGTGAGTTTGGATGCCCATGAAATGGGCTGATTAATAGCATACATCCTCCTCCAATGTCCACCACTGATGAAGTTGTTACAATTAATCGGAATTTTTAACTTTTCATAGTTTTGTGACAGCCCAAACTATTATCTGAATCGATATTTGTTAAATTGATGTCAGTCACTATTGTATCGATTTTCATTGTTTCGCCTTTTATAATCTACGTGGGTAGAGCTATCATTTAGTTACAAAATAAATAATATGTTTTTTCTTGTCCTTAAATAGAAATATCTGACACGTTAATACTGAAATTTTGTTAGAAGACCTGCTTTAACAAAATAAATTTAATAAGTTCCACAAGACATAAGTTGTTTATGCAGCCAAAATTTGCAACTGTTGACTGATTGCCGTTTAGCGTCCTCTTTCGTCGGCGAGGCTATATGAGAAGTGGACCTATAGGTTTAACGTGGAATTCGATCCACTGTCGTTCAATGTTCTCCCACTCGGAATTGTCCCCAGGACTCCATGCACCAAAGGTTCGCGTGCAAACCAGTGAGATAAGGTTTGTATGTTGTGTTGTTCAATGATTTTTATTAGGAATAAAATACGTTACAGGATGATATACTGATTGTAAATATTATAGTGCAAGTATTGAACGATTGTGTGGTAAAAGGAGAAATATAAATTTGGACAAATTAAAAAATGGCCTGAAAAAAATAGGATATATGAAACATGTAAAACTTAGGAAAAGCCACTTCAGCAAAACGAGCAGGATTTTGTTGTGGGTAAACAGTTTAATCATATTATTATTAATTTCGCACAAATGTGCCACACATCATAGCATGGGCGGCGATTAGGGAGGCAAAGGGGGACAGTTACCCCCCACTCTTTTGAAATGGCCCATTAATGTCGCTATATAGTTTCATTTGGAAATATAAAGTTTTTGTATGTATTAAGGTTCATAGAATGAAAATGGTGCCAAAAAATATGTTCGAGTTATAATTCAACAATAGTGTTCTGAAGTATTTTATTTGTTTGCTGACGGAGTTTCAAAATTAAGCTCTTTAGATCTTTCCCTTTGAATTTGTTCAAATTCCTCAATTACGCTACATACATCAGGGATGGCCAACGTGTTGACTGTCAAATTCTGGCAGATAGTCCGCGGCAGTCACTCTACCGCCACTCATCAAACCTTGATTTCACCCTCACCCTCATGAGAGCCGCCCTTGTGTGGCTGAATACTTATGCTTGCATCGTAGTTCAAGAAACATTTTGAAGGCATTGGATACTGTTGATAAATGATGTAAACGTCACTATCGACCGAGATCTCCATTGTAACAGTTGTTCCATTTTAGGTGTTCCACAGTAAGTTATACGATGATATGTTTAGTTTCCTTTCTTTAGGGCGTATGTTAAGCAAGGGCGGATCCAGGACGGACTTCTGGTGAGGGTGGGGGGTTGTAATACTGCTACTTAGAGCTACTTTTAAGAGCTCCAAACTCTGTGATGCGTTTTATTTGTATATATAAAATAAAGAAGTTTCCTCTTCTGGGGGGTAGCGATCGCCCCGATCGCCCTCCCTTGGATCCGCCACTGACGATAAGGAAATAATTCAACAAATAGGTTGAATAATTGATGCTCTGATCCTCACGAAGGAGGCCCTCTCGAGGCCTCCTCACCCTCAATTACCCTCGCCCTCAATGATATGAGGGCGAGGGTGCGCGAGGGCGAAGAAAAGTTTTGAGCACGAAGGCGAGGGCGAGCGAGGATAATGGACAAGTCCTATCGCGAGGGCGAGGGTGAGGACAAGCTTCGATGGCGAGGGTGAGGGTGCGCGAGGGCGAGGAAAAGCTTCGACGAAAAGGGCGAGGGTGTGCGAGGGGGAGGAGAAGCTTCGACAGCGAGGGTGAGGGTGCGCGAGGGCGAGGACAAGCTTCGATGGCGAAGGTGAGGGTGCGAGAGGGCGAGGAAAAGCTTCGACGGCGAGGGCGAGGGTGCGCGAGGGCGAGGACAAGTTTCGACAGCGAGGATGAGGGCGCGCGAGGGCGATGGACAATTCCATTCGCGAGGGCGAGGGCGAACTGCTACTGCGAGGGCGAGGGTGAGTGAGGTCGAAGTAAAATGAACATCTATGGTTTGGAGTATATATACTATTCACATTAACATTTGCTTTTCTTGCAAAAGAAAATATCCATTTATAGGCGTTAAAATTTGACGAACATCTCATTTTTTGCCAAAAAGTGACACTGGCCTTTTAGACCCGAATCACATGTTATACATACATACATACATATTATATATATATATATATATATATATAATTTAATCGACAAGATCTGAAGATTTTTCTTTCTAAGGATTCATGTTAAGTAAGTACTTTTCAAATATAATAAATGTAATATGTTTATCTTAAAAATACTTTTTGTTAGTAATGTCTTTTTTCACTCTTTTTATCTTACTGTAAGGCTTTATGCAACATTGGTACTTCTAAAATATAATGATCATAATGTAATGTTAATCAAAGTCAAGTTGTTCAAAAAATATACTGTAATGTAAAATAATTATATGCGTATAAAATCTGATCAGATGTAACAGAAAATACAAACAAATGCTATTTGTTTGTAATGTTTGTCATTTGTCTTTCAGCTGTTTTTAAATTCTTACTATAAGGCTTTGTGTTAGGTTAGCACCGTTAATATATAATAAGAATAATGTAATGTTCACCGAAGTCAAGTTGTTAATAATATATATATATATATATATATATATATATATATATATATATATATATATATATATATATATATATAATTTGATGAGATTTAGTGGAGAAAATATATATAATAGTTTTTAGTAAGGATTTTTTGTTTATAATATACTTCCTGTTTCATTATTTTTTATTTGATTCCATGTCAGTAAGGCCTAGACAAAGAACGACGTGTACAGAAGTGGTCGTCCTCAATGCAATATCGTATATCAGTGACTCCCAATCATGTTTACCTGGCACCCTAAATGCAAGCCCTTAATACTTCACACATTTCTTAGCGCTTGTTGGCCTACACGTACTTTTTCTGATATTTTACCTGATTTCAGATGCACCATTGAATTTTCAATCCGATAATAATAATAATAATAATAATAATAATAATAATAATAAACTCAATATATTTATATTTCCTCTAGCAAGACTTCTGAATACCTTTGTAGTCCATATCATTATTTACCAGCTGTATTCCTAATTAAACCACAGTTCGTATTCAAAAAATATTTTTCATTCCTACTTTTAATTTAACATATCTCTTATATCATTCGTAATATTTCTAATTAAGAATGTAGTTTATTTCTGTCAGTAGATTCTGCACTTCTGTTCTTGGAAATAACATCCCATCAATGTGGGTTTTCATCGCTCCAATTGTGATATTTTTTCGGTTCACCAGACCATATAAGGTAAATATCACTTCATCAAAGAATACCGGAGGGAGGGGTACGGTGGTTCAGTGGTAGAACGCTTAAATCTGGTATGTAGGACTACTGGTTCGATTCCCGGCCAAGTAAGGTTGTGGTGGACAATATTGTATACGTGAGTTTTCCCGGGGTACCCTCGTTTCCTTTTGATTTCACCCGTTCTTTCATCATCATTCACTTACTTTAATCATCGTCATCCTAAAGGGCATAATGTGGGACGTTAAACTGACAGTCTGAAAGTTACCAGAGAATACCATGTCATTTACGACAATATTGCTGTCATCGATATTTCATATCATTACTTCGCAAAACTCAATGCGGTGATCAAAGTCCTCTTCCGTTATTTCATGCACTAAACGCATTCTCCTAGGGTTTCAACTTATACCGCCTTATGCAGAGTCGTTTTGACGTATGATTAGCGTCATACTAAAGGCTTGACTACTGCAATTAACATATGTTAATCGAACTCTTTAGTATGGTACTAATCATACTTCAGAATGACTTTACATAAAGAACATAGTGTACAAAAATTCCTTGCGCTGAGCTCTGGGAAACACCTAGCTTGTTAGCAACTCTGGTTATCAATGAATGCGGAATTTCCACAAAAGATTGTAAATTAAAAGAAACTGCCAAATTGCTAAATTGTTTCGGCCTCCCTGATCGTATGCGGTACCTTTCTGCAAAATATTCAATGGTCTCTTAGGCAGTTGACTTCGAAATTGGGTTACGATCGGAAAATGTAGCATTAAATAACTGTTGTACCTCTGTATATGATCTCTTCCTATCCTATAACCGGTGTCACGTCAGAAGGGCCCGAACAAAAGGGCGAAAACAGAAAGGTCTTAGTCAAAAGGACCCTGGTTAGAAGGGCCCCGGTCAAAAGGGCCCCCTAACAAAAAGGCCCCACGTCAAGAAATCTGAGATATAGCCTGCAAAACTTCAGAAGTATAAAAATACTTATTAGATGAAAATTATTACGTGGACATACCTGTTTATTTGTGTTGAAAGAACATACATGTGGAAAAATATAGGGTTAGTTAAAATGTTATGACAGACCAGTAATAACGATACGCGTGGACGGAGGTAAAGTAAATATTGCAGATGGTGGATTTTGCGATATTTGATATCACACAATATATTTTGAATGGAAAGAGGTGGGTTTGACACATCAATTTAGGCTAGAATGTTCCCACAGATGAGAAGAATAAATCATTTAAAAAAAAAACTATTTTCATTCGTTTGCGAGATAGGGTGCTACGTTTGACATTTGTATCTAGTAGACCAAAGTATCTGGACAGGCAAAGAGACACGTAGACGTAGAAAAGTAAAAGGTTGCAGGTTGATGCGAAAACTGCACTGAGTGAGGTCGTGGACATAATGACAGCCATCCTAGATTCGCCATATTGGATATCACATAATATTTTTAAATGGAAAGGAGTATATTTAGCACATCAATTTAGGATTGAATTTTCCTACAAACGAGAGTATGATTCATTCTTTACCAATCCTCATTCTTTTACGAGGAAAGTGTGCTATGTTTGACATTAGTGTGTAGTAGACAAAAGTATCAGGACAATAAAATAATAATTATTATATTCCCAAAATCATCAAACGATGAAAAGTTTAAAATTATTAAACACTAATATACATCGTGATTTCTCCTTGTGAAAATTCTATCAAGATTAACAATACGATACAACCACGAAAAACAACACGTCCTACGCAAACGGATTTTTCAGTGGCATCAAAACATAAAAACCTTCAAAGTGATAATATCAAGCTTATTCAAGGTGATGGTGTCCAAAACATATTAGTTAAAATCTTCAAGGTGTCTATTTTAAATTGAAAAAAACATATTTTCCAGAATAAACAGTGCCTTGTTAAAACTAAAACAGTTTTTAGTAATACTATAAAACCAGGCATTTTTAAAAATTATCATCATTCGACCTACACCTGCTAAGAGTGTGGTATGGTACATTTATTCTGCGTCCAGAGGAACCACCCAGGACTGACAGCGGTGATGGAAGGCCTGTGTTTGTGAGTATGAGCTTTGCGCTGATGAACTTTTGCATGACATAAATGTCGTGAACGGAGGACTACAAGACATTATAAACACACGAGAGTATCAGGGATTTCTCCTTGATAGACCCTACCATTGTACTACTTATATTACACATCATGATTTTGTAAATATTGTTTGTATCTATATCGTTTACATTTATGGTGTCGGTTTTAATAAATACCACAAATATATGACACTTGTCATTTTATTAAAATTCTGACTACTTAACGTGACAGTTTATTGTTGCTACATTCAGTAACATAATTAGTATCATATTATTAGTAACATTAAACATATTATGGCTCCCCCACGTTAACTCTCCTTTCGCATCTCTTCCTTAAAAAAAAAAAAAAAAAGACAATCTGAAAACTAAATCAAACAACTTTTTGGTACTTACCTCGTACCCTGTCCTCCGCCATTTGCATTCCTCGTTCTAGATATCTTAACAAATCCTCTCATTATGATGTTAATAAAACACAAACCCACCACCACACATTCGCGGACGGCACACATTAATTGCCATTGCTACTCGCGTCTCCATTTTTTTTCTTAACACCCGTATACAAGCTCCTTTTGCTCACGACTGGCAACCTCATGCAGTTTCTCCCGAATCATTTGTCTTCCAGGTCAACTTACGGTACCTTGGCCAGGAATAAACTACGTCTCACTAATATATATATATATATATTCCTTCTGTCCTACTTAATGGCAAATTCACTCTTCATTTCTATACTTCTTCTACTATAACGGAATCTTTCGCTATCCACGACCATACTTCCGTACACAGCTCACACAGTAATAGTAAACATGATCATAAAAAAAAAATCAATAAATAAATAAATAAATAAAAATAAAATAAGGGGCTCGTCTCTTACAATTTTTTTTCTCTCTTTTCTTTTAGCATCCTCTTCTTTCTGGTTATACCCGATGTTGCAGCTGGCGACTTTATTCCCATATCTTTATACATTGCAATCCCCCTCATCTTTCTCTTCTTTATCATTGGTGGCTTCTTTTACATCAAGTTTTTTTTAACTCATAAATTTCGTCGCTCCTTTACCCACCCAACGCCTACCAGCCACACTTACACCGTATCTTACACACCTCCCGCTGCTCCGAACCCAATCTATCTTCCTCTTTTTCATACCAATAACGTCACACACCCCGGAATCTCCGTATCTCCCTAAAGATTGATCAGGTGCCTTCTTCATTACAGTTCGCCATTATACATATTTTTACGTTATCCCTTTTGTTCCTTGTACGTTACTTTTGCAATTATCTCTTCTCCCTCTTTTCTTTCTTTTAGTCCTTTAAAAAAAAATAGGTTTTCACAATGGTCTTTAACAAGTAATTCAGTGCCTCCTGTCATGTAATTTCTTTTCCGCATCCGGCCTATTTTCACAAACGCACCTGGGCTACCCATCATCTTGCTACCCGTTTCCATGGATGATGCCTACCAAGTCGCAGTTTCCTTTTCTGGATGATGGACCTCTCGACTTCCAGACCACAAGATGCTGTCCATTCTGGCTCAAGGATCAAGCCTTCCAGATAGCAGACTTCCAGGAGATAGCCCTTGACTCTCGACGTGCTGCACCACCACGATCAGGATTTCCCGAGTTCCAGCCTTCCCGGATACACTATTGGGATCACGCTCGACATCTACACGGATCCAGCAGTTTTAGTGATTTTTTTTTCTCGTGTGTGTGTTTACTAGTGCCTCCTTCCTCTAGTGTTTTTGTTTCTTTCTTTTGTGCACCAGCCTCATGGTTATAAAAGTCAAACGATGAAAAATTTTAAGGGATTCCATGTCACTGGTTCTCATGAACAGTTGACCATTGTACTTTATTAAAAGGGGGATTATTATATTCCCAAAATCATCAAACGATGAAAAGTTTAAAATTATTAAACACTAATATACATCGTGATTTCTCCTTGTGAAAATTCTATCAAGATTAACAATACGATACAACCACGAAAAACAACACGTCCTACGCAAACGGATTTTTCAGTGGCATCAAAACATAAAAACCTTCAAAGTGATAATATCAAGCTTATTCAAGGTGATGGTGTCCAAAACATATTAGTTAAAATCTTCAAGGTGTCTATTTTAAATTGAAAAAAACATATTTTCCAGAATAAACAGTGCCTTGTTAAAACTAAAACAGTTTTTAGTAATACTATAAAACCAGGCATTTTTAAAAATTATCATCATTCGACCTACACCTGCTAAGAGTGTGGTATGGTACATTTATTCTGCGTCCAGAGGAACCACCCAGGACTGACAGCGGTGATGGAAGGCCTGTGTTTGTGAGTATGAGCTTTGCGCTGATGAACTTTTGCATGACATAAATGTCGTGAACGGAGGACTACAAGACATTATAAACACACGAGAGTATCAGGGATTTCTCCTTGATAGACCCTACCATTGTACTACTTATATTACACATCATGATTTTGTAAATATTGTTTGTATCTATATCGTTTACATTTATGGTGTCGGTTTTAATAAATACCACAAATATATGACACTTGTCATTTTATTAAAATTCTGACTACTTAACGTGACAGTTTATTGTTGCTACATTCAGTAACATAATTAGTATCATATTATTAGTAACATTAAACATATTATAATGTGGCGGAGGAAAAGCAAATGTTGCAAGTGTGTGTTGTTGCAAAAACTACATTGAATGGGGATGTGGACATTGTTGATCACATAAATGTTCAGATATTATTTAAAAAAAACTACTGTAAAATGTCCTCTAAAATTATTTTATCCCTCCAAGTTAATACAGTTAGTATTTAATAGCAAACACACAATGATTTATAACTTTCTTTAAGTATTTCGGCATCGTTGTTACAATTTTCCTGGTGTAGTGTGGGGAAATATTGTTCCAATCTGTAGGTAATGCTTTTCTCAAACCTTTTTTCACCGTAACTCGCATATATTGACCTTACGTTGCAATTCGTTCCAAAGATTCTCAATGGGATTAAAGCCGGTACTGTGTGGTGGGGTTTAGCGAACTTTTGGGCAGTTTTAAAGCAATCTTTACTTTACAACATATACTTTGTTTGGGATCAATATCTTGATAAAATTAGAAGTCCTTCTAAGAACGTTAAGATATATTTCTTCTGTATTTTAAAGCAGGCTGGAAGTTCTTGACATTTATTTCTGTATTTACTTGTCGAAACACTATTATTCTACCATCATATTCATGCAGGTTTAACTTAAATTCGTCGATAGAAACATTCCCACCAGTTTTGGGGTTTAGTTTCAAAAACTCTAGAAAAATCTTATATTTCTTAATTTGGGTAATACATGGTTTCTTTCTAGCAATTCTACCATTATGACCTTCCCGTATTAACTCTACATGGTACAATACACTGACCAGAAGAAACATCGTTATCCTCCACTACTATTTGAACGACGTTGTTGAGCTCTACCAAATATTCGAAGCTGCACATTAAAAGCATTCTATTGCTTTATAGTCGTAAAGTAACAATTAATCACAAATATACTTACTATTAAAATATGTTATACATATGTGGTAACTTCTCAATATTTTACAAACGCAAGCAAACGAACAGAAACGTTAAGAACACAATGAAATATTAGTTATTAGTTACCTGTCTAAATACTTTCTTCTACTAGAAACAAATGTCAAACTTAGCAGACACTATCGCGTAAATGAATAGAGATCGGTCAAAAGTCGTCTCAGTAAGGGATGCGCACGAGTCGAGACAGAATTTTCCTCAGAATATCCGAGTCGAGACAGCTCTTCCAATAGAAAAATGCACATTTTTCGAGTCGAGACATCACATTTACAGTACATTTTTGAGACGAGACAACCTCAAATCTTGTCTCGTGCGCATCCATAATTCAGATTATCGTTTGTAGCAAGATTCTAGCCTAAATTTATGTGACACAAGTACCCTTGTCTATTTGAAAATATTTTATGGTATATAATATGCGGAATTCAAGTTGGGTGCCATCATCACTTAACGCAGTTTTAACACCAATACCAACCTGTAACATTTACTTTTCCTTTGTCCATTTGTCTCTTTGTTACTGCCCAGTCATGATACTTTTTTCTATTAGATACATATGTCAAACACCCTGTGTCATAAACAAATGGTAATGTGTCAAAAATGAGTTCACCTTCACATTTGTGGAAATATAAAGCCTAAACTGAAGTGTAAGATCATAGCCTTTTCCATTAAAAAATGTACGATCCGCAATATAGTGCAATTCAAAATGGCTTCCACGGTGACCACACTCTAAGCCAATGCAGTTTTTGCAATAACACCAATTGCAACATTTGATTTTCCCCCGTCCACGCGTGTCGTTATTATTGTTCTGTCCCAATACTTTTGACTAACCCTGTATGGAGATCCACATGTATGTTCTTACACCAAAATTAAAGAAACGTTTTCAAGATAATATTATTCATATAATACGTATTTTTCTACTTTGATTCAGGGGCAGAAATTGAATTTTAGAACTAAGGGAACAGTCATTAATAGATAGTCTGATTGGGCTAGGTCTCGAGAATATAAACTTAGAGATATGATATGATATGATTTTCACTTTAGCATCCCTTTCAGCAGCGAGGCTGTGAGATGTGGACCTACTGATTAACGTGGAATTCGAACCACATGAGATCCCGCCGGGAATCGAACCCGGGTCTTCCACGTCTACAAACTCAGAGAGACGCGGTTGAAAGCAAACTTTCATCGAGAAACGACTTAAGCGATAGGGATTGTTGCAGAACAAACAGCAACCAAACCTAATTAAGATTACTATTCAAGTTTCCTTTTTGTCTCTAATAACCACTGATATTCTTCCTTCTATTGGACAATCACTTCTACTTACTAAGGTGGCACTATCCCCTCGTGCATCTTTGATTTCCACTTCTGTTTTGATTTCAGGCTTTCTGGCCGTGGGACTATTTCTACCCGGGCTCTTTCCACTCAAGCCCTTTTTCGCGGGACCCTTTTGACATGAGGCTCATTTGACTCAGGTCCTTTTGTTGCTGTGCCCTTTTGACCCGGGCCCTTTTGTCGCAGGGCCCTTTTGACCCGGGCATTTTTAACGCCGGGCCCTTTTGACGCGGGGCCCTTTTGACCCGGGCCCTTTTGACCGGGGCCCTTTTGACGCGGGGCCCTTTTAATGCAGGGCCCTTTTGGTGCGGGGCCCTTTTGACCCGGGCCCTTTTGACGCGGGGCCGTTTTGACCGGGGCCCTTTTGACGCAGGGCCCTTTTGACCGGGGCTCTTTTGACGCGGGGCCCTTTTGACCCGGGCCCTTTTGACGCGGGGCCGTTTTGACTCGGGCCTTTCTGTCCTCGCCCTTTTGTCCGGGCCCTTCTGACATGGAATCCGCCAAGAGATGAGCACTTTACACTGAGGAGTGATCATGCTATGATAATCTACGTACACTACATTCGATTCAAGTCTCGGTCGTCCATCGGAGCCCATGTTAATAACAGGTCCTGTCCTTCATGTTGCATTATGACCAAAAGCACAAAACTCAAGCTTACAAGTAAATAGTTATGGGACCGAAGGTAATAAGCAGATTGGAGTGACATAATCTAAGTTTATGCTCTTTTATTTCCAGTACAGAGTTGTTACTCCTTGCGTAAGGGTAAAGCACAGAAAATATTATGTTGTAATAAAATATCAGTAATATTTTAATGTTACAATGATGTAATAATATATAGTACTAAAAACATATAGGCCCCCATTTACACTACTGTTGTCTCATTGTTCTTTGAAAGTTTCCAGTTATTGGACCCTAAGAATCTAGCAAGAGCGCTCAAAACAAAATAATGTGCTTTGGGTTCCCACGTTAAACTGAAGATCCATGTCTCATGTAGCATTGGTGGTGAACGGCTAAACGGTACATATGCACTTAAGAGAATTGAAGTTTTACACTAAGCACTAATTTGAGAGAAGTGCAATTCAATATTAAGCAGGAATCCTTTTACATACAAGTTTTACTACACATTTTAATTACGGAAGAACTTGTCTAACACTGTAAGTTCAACTTTTACAATTTCTGTGAAAATTGTTCAACTTACAGAGTTGTTCCAGGTTGAGGGCTAGGACTTATATAATAATGCGTGCATGGTGTTTATTTCGTATACGCGCGACAAAATCTAAGGACGTAAACCTTGAATTTGAACTTAAAACAACTATGCAAATTGCAGTATCTAACATAAGGGTTAATGTATGCATATTAGAGTGAACCATTTGTGCTTTGTCGTTTATTAGAATTAACATATCTCATTCTCAAGTATATGGACTACAAATGTTAAATTGTAATACTTACTGAGTGTCCTCATAGTGATAGCAAAAACTAATGCTGTCAGACAGCCATATGTGTTCAGTTTATCTTTGAAGAAGAGAACTCCTGTTAACTGTGGGAACAGGATGACATACGCAAAGTCATAACACACAATCCTGTAATGAAGAAGATAATATTTTTTGTTTATTTGTCTTCAAAGGTTGTTTTCATTCTTATATAGAAGAGTAATTCAAGATCATTTCAAAATAAATTTTCCGTCTCCGTTAGACTAAAAGCATAACCATAGGACGTAAAAGTTAAAGAATTTATTTCATTTTTTATTTTTTATTTTCAGATTTCTCTCACACTGACAAACAAATTTATATCCAAAACTTGAATCGTACTCTAATCTATTAGCTAAGTACTGTATAAAATCCTAGACTATAATTTAAAATCTACAGAACAATCAATGACATTCCATTTATTAGTATGCAAATTGTTACACAACAAACTTGATAGTATAGAATTTCTTCATGTAAATAAAATTAAACTGGGACTACCCGGAACCTTATTGTCCAATATGAGATTTTGCCCTTTCTTTAACAGAATGGTGAAAAATAATACGAGTATTAATATATTCGTCACAGCAAAGGGATTTAAAACGAAATGTACCATTATTAATTACGTAAGTGCTTTAATGTTAATTCTGTAATGTTTTCAAGTACTGTAATTGAGTGTAATGACTGCAGTGTACCTTTCAATAAATAAATAAATAAAGTTTAAAACAAAACAGTAACTTCAGAATTTATTTCCTTCTTGAGCTGTAAAATTCTGAAGGATTCTTTTACTCTTACGAAAATAAGGTTCAAGTTTGTGCGAAAATTAATTTTACGATACGAATATTTCATAACGATATACCTGAATGAGTTAATATCAAAACAGAATGAAAGGAGTTAAATGTTTGGTTTTCTTCCGTTTGCTGCTCTTATGATTTTACGGTCAAGCAGCAAGACCACATGCTGTATGCAAACATTAATAGATTAATCGGATATTGTTAATATTGTGTAAACAAAAGGGTCTAACATAAGAATATACGGAAAACTAATCTATTTTAATGCATAGTACACCATATAGCCTACAGCTGCACAGTCAGAACTTCCCAGTCAACTTCTTTGAAGCAACACAAAATGGAAGAAATACCAGTTACTTATAAGATGTTGAGTAGAAATGAACTTTACAAAATAAAAGGGAGGAAAAGGGGTAGCCAACTTCAACTCGTTCACCCTTGGCACGTAGCTAGAGTAGCAAGTGGGGCTCAGTTACTTTGAAATTTTCATTTGTTTGATTATATAAATATGAATTCTAAACTAAGCAGTCAAAAATATAAGGTAAACATCATGTTAAAAGAATCTTTGACCCCCCTGTCTTAATGTTCTGGCTACGAATGTGATTCGTCTACTCTTTGCACTTTCGGAATGGATCTAGGAAATTTAGTTTTGAAATAATGAGAAATAATACCAGTTTACTAGTTACAACTTTCTTTCAGCGAATTTGGCATCTAATATAGTCAGGAGCGGTTCTATAATATAATAACAAAGTCGCATGCCTTCCAAATTAATGTAAAGAAAAATAATTATTAAAAATATGGATATGTATTTCTCTATTTGAATAAGGAACGGCCGAACATTTTTTTAGTTATTTTAATATGGATTCTGCAACCCGTATTGATGTATATGAGTGATCTGGCAACATAGCATAAGTCACGATACAGGATTCGATTCAGATTATAAACATTTGTGATTCAGATTCTACATTAAACCGTAGGCCCACAACTTGGTGCTAAAAATAAATGAACAAGTGAATTATTCATTTTCTTCAGAGACGATCAATATCAAATGCATTCTTAAATTTCAATTCATTATAAAAATATTATTTTGTTCCTACTTTAGAAGTTAATAAGCATTATAAATATAAGTGAAAAATAGCCAGTTAATTTTTCATTATTACTTAGCTTTTTTTTGCATCCGTTTTCTATTAGATTATTAATAGTATGGATGTTAGTAGGTATGTAGCCAAATGATTTTTACAGAACAATGATGGAATGGGTCATGGGTTACCGAGTCACTTGAGTCATGACTTTTGTTTGGGCCTGGATCTCGCTTCTCAGACCTAGTAAGCGCTTTCGTATTGGGACTCCAGCATAGGTTAACCGGAGTCCGTACAATTTCGTCAGTGTGAAATCACCAATGCTTAGTCATGCTCAATCAGACTTACGGTGTATGCTTGCCTATTCGTGCCGTATTCGACCCATGTATGTATGTGCTAACCCGTACAGATGTTCACTATTTGAACTCAAACATTTACTTGTTTGATTCTCGGTGTGATGTTTCATAATCAAGATTTCATCTTGAAAATTCCAAAGATAACTTCATGTTTATTTGTTTTCAAATACTAAAAAATTATGCAGTGGTGTTTCAACATAAACTATACAAAAAGGATTTTAAAAATACACTGAGAGCTCATCAGTATTTTTATATTCAAGATGATAAGTTTTACAGGTTTGTTCGTTTAAACTTCGACGATTCCTCATATGAAAAGATGTAGCTTATCTTTTCTGTATATTCTGATAAAACTTGTAGTTATATTTCAGTGCAATGCTTTGACATACATAGTCACAGATAACAAACTAGAAAGAAAATTATAAATATAGTGAGGAGAGAGATAAAGAAAGAGGAGAGAATCGTGTTTGTTAGGATTAAATTAACAGCCTCACGATACTCCCCATATGTGTGACGAAGTTTCATCGCCTCCGAATCATACCGGGTCACAGGAATACCCCAGGTCATGTGGATCTTCAGAATCACGTATTACAAACCCAAAGATACTACAGTATTTACTTTATCAAACTTTTTGTTTTACTACAATATTGTTTAAAGATGAGACGGGTATGGAAGGATAGATCACATTGAGCTGACGAAATTAGACGATGTTTAAGTGTAAGTCCTCATGCGTAGTTTCCGAGAAAAACTGATTTTTGTACTGCTTAAAGGTGTTGACTTCTTTACCAACAACTGTTGAAAGGTTTTATTTTACGGGAACAAATTGCTCATTCATTTATTTACTTTTATATATATATATATATATATATATATATATATATATATATATATATATATATATATATATATATATATATATATACACCACGTGAGAGAGTTGGGTTTATATAGCATGGTATTTTCTCAATTAATATTCAAAACGGAAGTGGCAGTTGATTTCTATAACTTATGGGTTTATTAAAAAGTTAAGGATGGATTTTGCATGTATTCTTGGAACGCTTAATCCGCTGTAGTAAAATGCTTCTCGCTATTACGCCCTTCCTCTATATTAATCAACGTTAAAAGTGAAAATGGTTGATTTCTACCATTTCCAGTAGATGGATCATCTTCATCAACGATCTCGATTCCTGATGTTTGACCCTCTACATTCTCGCCAAAATTGATAATGATTTATCAATCAGTAGTTGAAATTTTTTTTGTCTTTTAGGACCGACGGACGCCAATTTGTAGACTCTTGGACAAGACCGCAGATAGACAGGATAAATACCGGTATATAAAGGAATTTTGGTAAACCACACGGGAGCATGGTCGCTCAGTGATAGAGCGCTTACTTCTGGTGCGTGGAGTTCCTGGTTCGAATCCTTCCCAAATAAGTTTGTGGTGGACAACATCGTGTCTGTGGGTTTTCTCGGGGTAATCCCGTTTCTTCCCACATTCTCTTTCCGCCAATTATTCCATCATGGCTCCCCTAGCGTTAATCATCGTCTCCCTTCGCCCGAAGGACGTAATCGTGAGACGTTAAACGCAAATATTTCATTTCGAGATTTTTCTGGTAAACTACACTCCTTAAAAACACTCGGTAGCCATGTTCTCCCCATAAGGTCCAATATAAAAATTTTTGTGCCGAGAAAAGGTAGATCATCCCGTTAAATAGCAGATTGTACCTTCTGTTGTTTGTTTCCGCCTAACGGTAACACATATAATGTTAATAGTAATACACGTATTCCTAATAGTGATGCATATGCTACACAGAGAAAAATCCGTTCTCCGGACAAACATACGGTATCCTCTTGCTTACTATAGAAATCAGTGCGGAGTATACGTTATCCGTATGCTACATAGGCACTGCCCTCAGATGTTACATCATGCCATTACAGGATGTCTGGCATCTAACAGTTTTCCGTATATCACATGCATATACTTATGTTACCTTCGTCAGCTATATGTTATATACGTCCATTTGTATGTGAGATCCTGACCGCCTACATTGTTTCATACGGAAAGTACGTATAGATGGAACACTTATACAGAAAGTAGTACAAAACATGCGTTTTCAGTTATACGTCTGCTGTACGTTAAGTCTAAAAGCTACAGGAATTATACATGTAACTTATCTTTTTAAGTACGCCAGTTACATTTTTTTTCTCAGTGTACTTGTAAATATTGGGATAGTTATAACTAAGTCCGACAACAAAGCTTCGTAAAATTGTTCGCCACTAAATATTAGCAGATAACTATACTTTGTACGATTTTTATATATATAAAATTTAATTACATATTTGTAGAATAGAAAGATAATTGATGAAATCACTCAAAGAAGCAAAAGAAGTAACTGTTTCTAATTAAAACGTTAAAAAAAATCTCACTTGTAGACCTATATTTTGAAATTCAACCATGAAGGTTGAGGAAGTAAAAGAGAATATGCAAATTACATTTAAGAAGTGGAAGGACTTATTTTCATGTGAGGAAAAATACTTAATACGGCTAACAAATAGTATTACATATATAAAAGAATAAGAGGCTATTATTTCGCTTGCATTATATAGAAGTAGTGTGAGAGAGATTGTGCCAATTAGTTTGTAGTGTTTAACCTTTTGTACTTGTGGCGAGAGTGAATGCAAACCGTTTTAATTAGGGAAGGTCACAGTTTTACTTTCGTACAACTAGCTAGCAAGATAAAAGAAAGAAAGAAATCCTACTAATTAACTTAGTAAGGTAATTTCATTTTTATTCTCGTGACATATAAACTTTGCAATAGAACTGTTTAATCTCACATATATGTGTGTAATCTATACAGTCACAACACACAAATAAAACAATACAAGAAAAAATAATGAGCTGAAATATGGTCACTGAACAATAATTTTAATACTAATATCATTGTTTGAATTCTCCATTAAGCAGTAGTTGACTGGAACGGTACCCAGAGAGGGATAATTGTAATCCTTCCTCTCCCCTCTAAATTCTCAGTTTTATCTCTTTATAGAAAAATAAGTCCAGAGTAATAAATCAATGTCTAGGTCAAACTGCTTACGCTAGAAAATTGAAATTTGGACAGTAAATAGGGATTTTGGAAATATGTGAGAAAAAGTGTGTGTGGCAGTTATTATAATAAAATGTCCATATCTTAAGAATGTCTCAAGGTTAGAGACATGAAATTCTCATTTAAGATGGTTTTAAAAGTTGTTTAAGCGAATTTCCGTATTAACTCCGTTTGCTTAAAACGTGTTTAAGCGTTTCTCTGAATGCTTAGCGTTCAAGTCTAATTCACAAACAGATAAGATTTGACAGCTATGATAAGATAGTCCTGTTTGCAACCAAATGGTGACTGGTTCTTTGAATGAAAGTTTTGGGAAGCAGAAATCACTGAAATAATTGTGAGATTTTAATCGTTAATGACAAAATTTAATCGTGGTACTAAAAGTGAAAAAACATGAAACTTTGCATCACGTCTTATAAAGTGAGATTCGCTCTTGATTTTTCTCTGATTTTACTTTTTTTTCTTTCTTTCTTGAGCTATCTCGTGTCTAAACGGTAAGCGCAAGGGCCTTTGGCCAACCGAGTTCATTTTCTGGCGGAGGCATGCATATATATTGACTCCTACTTCAGAGAATTGCTCATTTTGTAATCAGCGTATTTATGGAAGTAAATAACTATCAAATGTAACAACTATTTAATTAGATGTCATTTCAGCTGTGATGAATCTCACACTAAAATGGGGACATGGCTCCAGTATAATGACAGTTCTTTCCAACTGTCTAAATTTTTATGTGATTCTTGTATAAGTGGAGAGCTTTTGAATCTATTAGGTCAGATGATAGAAATATTACACCTTTGCATGGCGGAAATTGTAGTGATGTTCTAATTTGATTGGTTGAGACCTTTTGAGAAATGTTGAGAAGAGTAAATCAAATGATCTGAAAAGTTCGTTCTCAAATGAACTTGAAAAGTTCAAAAGAAAAATTGCTCAATTAAAGTCGAATAAAGATCTTAAGAAAATAATTGTGAAAAAAGATCACTAAGTGCTTAAAAAACGGAAATATTAGTTGATTCTCATAAGAATCCAGATATTTTAGATGTGAATGATCCTGTTACTTAAATTGAATGTTATCGGAAAATATTCATTTTAATTAAAATAATCAAGAAGATATTTTGTATGATAAAAACACGGAGCAATGGGTCCAAGATATTTCAAGAAACAAAAAGAGAATACAAAATATATTTTTTTAAAAAAACTAAGAGAGTAGTTAACAATAGAAATCTTAGTATTAGTTCAAATGCAAATAAAAGTCAATGTAATTGATTTCAGGTTGTGATATGGAGAAAGTTAATTTAGTAGTGAGAAGTATAAAAAGAGCTCTTTTTGTAACGATATTTGATTCAACTGTTAAAGAAAGTGATACTGAAAATACTAAAAATGAAGGGAATTTCACCTATGTGAAATGCACGGGATTAAAAACTTAATATGATACTTTATATATCTTTTTATGTAAGCGTTTAATATGAATTTTGAAATTATAAATGACACTTCGATTTGGGCTATAGGCATTCTAATTAGTCCTTTCTGTGGGACACTTGTAACAACTAATACTGAAAAGCAGGTTAACATTGAGAAGAGAAATAGTTAGCAAAGAACGTAATTGTACATGTGGTATCAAAATGTTCGAGGCCTGAGAGCCAAAAGTATTTTTTACTGCTATTCTGAACTGTTCATTTGATATTATAGCTGTAACAGAATCTTGGATTAGTGATAATCAAAACTCTTATGATTCTTTTCTTAAAGTATATGGATGTTTTCGTTCTGGCAGAGAGAGATTACTTTTCAAATCAGTGTAATCGTGGTGGTGGTATCACACTTGCGGTTAAAGAGATTCAAACTTTCAACTGAAATTTGATTTAGAAATTGAGACTGAATATAAATAGATTTAGGCGGATACTGCAAGTGAAAGAATTTACTACTTGCAAGTTCTTAATTCCATCTAAAGGGGGGTACTCTATAACAACTGTAAACACTATTGGATTTTTTTTGTTTCTAAAGTGAATTGTTTTGAACTATGATTGTTGGTAAATAGTGATTATTAGTGACTGTAACATATTTAAAGTTGGCTGGATTACAATAAACTTTTCAGATTGTATAAATTATTGTTTGAAATCTAGACCTAGAATTTTATTAATTTTTTTAAATGATACTAGCTGAACCTGCGCTCTCTACACAGCGCATCATTCGCATATGAGCATAAATCTCCTTCTCATTCCTCACAACATATGTACATGTCCCTTTACAGACACAAGTGAAAGACGTCTTGATTTTTTTTAAAAAAAATCGGCAAGGGGTATCATAAAAGGGAGATTTTTTCGATTATTTTTTCTCAATATCTCGCACCGTTTGCAAGATTTAAGCCTACTTCCGGTTGGAGTTTCTAATTCATGTATGACCAGTGTTTTCTTTCTTCTTGCATGCAGTATGTAATAAGCAAATACATTACATATACAATTAATTATAATGTCAGTTGTATATGGTGTTCATTGGGCAAAACACTCAAAAAATAAAGATTTATCTTAAGACTCGAGAAATGGTTATCCTTCCTTTTTCACTATTATTTGGCCATGGAACAAACGCCTGAGACATATACAACCCCAATACACAACATTGTGGTGTTGGAATGTATAATACATAGGATATGATGCTTTTTTTTTTCTTGCAACGCTTCCAGTGTACCCTAAAAAATGGTAATAAAGAAATAATGACCATGGTTTTTTTAAATATTCAATAAGAACTGGACATCTACTCAAAATTTCCAATCGATCAGTGAAAACGTCATCTTTCTAGAGCCTGTAGTTTCCGAGATCTCATTGTCGAAAGGAAAGCCACAAACATATAAACATAGTTTAAAAGAACTCGGACGATGGAAGCACAACTCACATGCATTGATTTTAGAGAAGGCTCATTAAAATACAAAGGCTTTGAACAATAATTTTATATCATAAACTTTATGAAAAAGATATAGTTAATTAATTTAGACTATTTAAAGTACAAATACTTAAAATGTTTGTGTCTGTTAAACGTGAAATCACACATAACCGTAAATGAAAGATTTGAAAGCTAATCTTGAAAATCTAGACTAGGATCGAGAAACACATGACCGATATGTATTTCGTCGGCTGAAATTTGACTCCATTTTCATGATGCATGTCTTTGCTAGTATGCTCATAAAAGGCGTTCATTTACTTAAGCAATTTGTGAGTATAATGACACGGAAATGGGACCCAAACTTGAGAAAACTAGAAAAAAAACTTGCGAACAATTAGGAAATAAAATTAATATTTATGATGTATATTACAGATATCCAAGAAATTATACGATATAGTTACTTTCCAGTGAAGAACATCTGCATAATAAAAGAACATTACTTAAGGTGAATCAATCCCTTAGGCTGAGATATTAGGAAATTATTTACAGATATTATTTCGTAAGATATCGAAGCACGAAGTTCAAGGATTATACATCGTTTTCTCACAACTTTGCTAGTTGAACTTTAATCCCTTGTGCTCTAAACAACCCATATGTTATTGCGAGAGGCATGTCTTTGTCACCGAGATCGATGACAACTTTAGGCAGTGTCTTATCTTGAATGAGAAATAATCATACCGTAGCATTTTAATATATATATGAATGTAAATATAGATTGTAGAGTATTAGGAGAGACCGGGGTATTCACGAACACTTAAGCTTTGATTATAAATAACTCTTTTGTTTTTATAGATAAAATTAAGATTTCTTGTGTATAGAAAGCTTCGAGTTTTTCCTGTTTACTGAAGTGCAGAGGAAAATCAAAATTAACATTTTGCAACAATCAGTGAGATGTTTTAAAAATGTACCTATGTTCGGGATTGCCTCAGTGATCGGGGTAATCCCGAACATACTGTTTAAACTTTCCTTTACAAAAGAAGCGAAATGCATTAAAATAAGTTAAAATTATACCGTAATTTAGTATCTCAATCTTTAATAAGAATTATAATTACAAACATAACTCAAGTTAATAAGAAACATGACCAAACTTCATCATTTTAAAAATTATTACAAATGAAAGCTAATAGGTAATAGGCTAAACAAAATGGACTCGTATGAATCAAATTCAGAAATAACAGTGCATTAAATAAAATATTCATTAAAATGAAAACATTTGGAATTGAAGAAATCACAGATATGCACATTAATGTTTTGTTTACAAGGACAATATTCTTTATTAGTCCAATGTTCAAATGCGGTTAATAGGCTGAACAAAATTGGCTAACTGCTAATGGACGCTACTAGGCTAAATAAATTTGTAAAACACTCTGTGAATCACACACAGAGAAAAAATTGCAGCCTATGAAGAAGAATCATATCTAAAATAGAGTTGTTGAATATAGAATAGTGAAGTAGGCTACTAATGGCCTAAAATAATAAATATAGCAAACTATTTTAATTAATAAAGCTAATAACGCTTATTACCAAGAAATGATCTATTTCCCAAACCAATTTCATTAACTTATTTTTTACTTTTCAATAAAAAAAGCAATTCATTTTTTTTATAATTTATTTCACACCATGGGGCAATCCCGAACACTCCGGGGTAATGGCAAACATTCTGTCTGGCATTTCCCCATCAGACGCCATTTTATTGTTAAAGTTGAAACTAATTCTTGACTGCGTAGAGGGTAGTAAGATGACGAAGAACTAATGCTCAAATATATGGGAATATGTAGTCTTATCTGTAACAATATAGATAAGAGCCAACTTATCTTGCACAGGTTATTGAATCAATGTTATAAATGAATCGGCAAAAACAACAAAACGTCTTCTTCCTGGCAATCCACTCAACTGACTGTCATCAAATTTATGCTACACTTTTCCAGATCTCTCCGCTAGCGTGCAGCAAAATCGTATGTTTTCTAACAAGCTTCCTTGGGCATAAACTTGGGTGTTTGGCATTACCTTTGTGTTCCCAAATACCCCGGTTTTCCCTAAGTCTCGATGTAATTTTCCATAATACATACATTGAATCTAAAAAAATGTTCCATCCATGGTCCTACCTGATCGATATCATGATCTTATTGCTATCCGTGTTAAATGTTCATTTAAAATTTTATATATATCAATAAATCAGTGTTTGTTATACCATAAAGGTGGTTAGTTTTCTTTATATATAAAAATTTGAGGAATTTCTGGGACTAATACTTTGATGAATAACGATATTAATTTTGTTGTACAAAAGATTAATGATAGTAGTAGATGCGATTAATAATAATGTTTTTGTTAATACAAAATAACGGACATGATAACGGAAGAAAGATGAAAGATATAAAGTGGGATTGGATATCTTGAAAATTTAGACTAGGATCGAGAAACACACACATGACCGGTATGTATTTCGTCGGCTGAAATTTGACTGCATTTTCATGATGCATGTCTTTGCTTGCATGCTCATAAATGGCGTTCCTTTACTTAAACAATTTGTGAGTATAATGACACGGAAATGGGATCCAAACTTGAGAAAACGAGAAAAAACTTGCGAACAATTAGGAAATAAAATTAATATTTATGATGTATATTATAGATATCCAAGAAATTATACGATATGATTACTTTTCAGTGAAGAACATCTGCATAATAAAAGAACATTACTTAATGTGAATCAATCCCTTAGGTTGAGATATTAGGAAATTATTTACAGATATTATTTTGTAAGATATCGAAGCACGAACTTCAAGGATATACATAGTTTTCTCGCAACTTTGCTAGTTGAACTTTAATCCCTTGTGCTGTAAACGACTTATATGCTATTGCGAGAGGCATGTCTTTGTCACCGAGATCGATGACAACTTTAGGCAGTGTCTTATCTTGAATGAAAAATAATCATACCGTAACAGCGATCGATATTTGTCGTCTACAGAGCGTATTATCATCTAGTTACTGGAGGAATTGAAATAGTGTTATTAGGGTGTGGAGATCTAGGGTACTCCGTGAAGTCAACGAAAGATTGTTAATTAAGACAGTTCATAGTTATCATTCATTCGATCACTTCTACTCATCTCAATTAATAAGACGCTGTCTATTGGTATTGATAGTACATGTTTTTCGATATATAAGTCAATATAAGTATGAACCTATACATTGTTCAGTAAAATATGGAACATTTCAATATATCACACATTTCGGTAGAGTCACTATGTACGAATTATTTATTTATTTATTTAATTTACTTCTTTTGTTATTTAGTAACCACCCGTTTATATTTGATATCGTCCTTGCAGATATGACACCATCTGTGTACTAAATTTCAGCTCGATCGGTTGAGTACTTGCTCGATTAGTTGACTGCTGCAGCGAAATACAATTATTTCATTCATCATACTCTGGAAAGATTCTTCCTTCAGTCGAATCAAAAATTTCATCTTGATCGGGTTACATCTAACAACATGTTATTTATTTGGTAGGCTAAGGAGAACTGTCGGAAATCTAGTTTCTAATTATCCTCAATCATACTGTGTTGTTGCTGTACTCATAAATCTAATTGCACTATCAGATCTATGTCTTACACAGTAAGCATAAACAGTATTGGCATAATCCTATTCTTTAACTTATTTTAGTGCCTCTTACACTATTTTCTGATCATAGCTTACCACTATCCTTCGACTAATTAAAGCAATATCTTTCCAAATCACAATGTCGCAAATCACATTTCTTGATTATCTTATTAATCGGCATGTTCTCTTTTATTAAACTTTTTTGCTCAAACTCGAATGCACAATACATTTTGCTGCAGCGAAGTGCAATTGCTACATTCGTGATTCACTAGGAAGATTTTTCCTGCAGTCAAACCAATAACGACGAACAACGGCTTCGCAATTGCTCCTCTTATTTCCCTTGGCCAACTGTCATTCCTGTTTTTGCTTAAACTTAACTTATCATCGAAGTTGTCACCAATCGACTTAGCGACCTCAAAAATCATGCATTTGACACTAATGTAGGTCATTTTGAATATTTTAATTTTCACCTCTTCTCATCTCCATGCCGATGAGGGCTAAACTTGAGCTTAAACTGCATCAAGATTGTCACTTTTCTTCTCAACGACGTCAGGCACTATTGATTCGACATTAACATAGATTAAAAAAAAAAAAAAAAACTTTTCACATGTCACCCCTTCCCAGCCCTTACGGGTGCTAGCAGTATCTTACCCCTATTGTATTTCTTTTCAGATAGAAGTCATATGTGTATCGTTTGTTTTTTCACTTTATAGATTAGTATAGATATGCTCATGCATCGTTTGGTTTATTGAAGTTGAAATGGCTTTTAAAGAACAGTGAGTCCATTGTTACTTGAGTCAGATACTACGTTTTAACCTAGTAGTACGTGAATTAATGCGTATTAATAAGTGGAGAAACATTATATTTTGTTATATCGCATGGACACTGTTCCCCGCGATACACATAACACAGTGGTCACCTTAGATATACATACACCAATTAATCGCACACACAAATGTGGACCCATAGGTCTCCCATTTTGTATCACCATCATCTGTCCGCTTCAACATGCCTCTGCACACTACCCTGCCTGACGCACTACAGACGATCACCTAACATATCACCAGCAACTACTAAATGTTAGAGATGCATCTACTTCACATATCTTAAATGTTGCAAAGTGTTGCAAACTATATCTTTTTCAATTATTTTGTCAATTACATTTATGTACACAAAGTAATTTACATTTTTTGAAAATGCAAGCAATATAGAAAACTACTGCCAAGACATTAAAAAAATAAAGAGAACGTTTCTTTATAGATAGATTTTACTGTGTTTTGTCTCTAATTTTTGGTTAATCACTATACATTTCCAGAAAATTAAAATCACAACAAAGGAATACAAAATTTTTTATTTAGTAGGAAATGAAATTTCTCGGCCACCCCTTAATGCTGGGAATTTTCCTAGACTAAATATTGATATAAAGAATGCATTAAAAACTGCATGGAAAGTGGTGGTTGTTTTTCTTGTTTATTGTTCAGAAGAATCCTTGTATTCAGAAAAGGATTATATGAAGTGTCTTTTAGGGAAGTGAAGATTAACAACCCTTCCTCATTATGCTTAAAACCTTGAAAATTTCACAATGTCAGTCAGCCGTTTCCTTTATAACAGACTTGACATTGCTAATTTTAAAAATCGCCTTATGCTTATACTTTATTATTTTTAATTAATATTAAATGTTCATATTATTTCTAGATTCTCTTTATTTAATGTGAACTTAAATTGTAAATAAAGGTAAAATGTTCCACTGCTATTGTCATTTGGCAGTGACGCTTCAATGAAACAAGGAAGAGAAACGTGACGTAAATACTATTATCACTTTACTTTCTTTTCATGACAATTAAAACCAAAATTTTTCACATTATGTTGGAAATAAAAAGGACACAACCTTGACAATGGCAAAGCAAGTGTGTAAAGCTGAAATAAATAAAGCCTTCGTTTGATCGTCAACAAGGCCTAGATTATATTATACATTTTCCCTCAGTTTGTGCTTAATTAATTTCTTTAGAACATTTTTGGCAGAACATTAACTATATCTTTTGGAGGAAGTGGAAGCAGCTCTTACTTGTTTCACCTTAATATATCTACTGAGCAAGTTTGTTTTAAGGTTTCCTGACGATGAGATTTTAGACAAGCATGAAGAATACTTCAGTGCAAACTTTGGAACTAATTTTATTAGCAAATGAGGACGAAGCTGAACTATTCATAAAGAAGGTTAAGTAGATTCTCTTGGACGAGTTTTCAATTTAATTATTGCAAATTTAATTCCTTCCTTTAGAAGTTCACATTGTTACTGTTAACTACTTATACATTGTCCATGGCTCTTTTCCTTCCGTAATTGAACCAAAGAGACTCAAAAGAGTAGACCAAGTGTTTTAGGCTTGTTCTGATAAAGTTAGCAACAGAAGTTGAATGTAGTTGCTGTACTGAGACAAAGACATAAACCCACAATCTTTAATGGAACGGAAGTGGGGGTCTCAACAGCTGATGATATCAATATGAAGAAAGACAGAGATAGTTCTGTGGCCTTTTACACATGTTCTCAAGCATCCCTAGTCACAGACCAACATTTCGTTAAACCATTCGCAAAAATCATTTACAAAAGACTTCACATAACTGTAGGGCCGTCTTAAAGCATAGGTCCGATGGGCACTTGTCTCTTGGTTACCTATGTATGCCAAGCGACATATTATAAATAAATACTACTACACTAGTCTAAGCAGCTTTTCTCAGTTTATTTCATATCATAACCTCCTTTTATTACATTCTTTTGTCTTCGATCCAATAAGGAATTTCTGGTTTTAATAAGATTTTGATTGTAGAAGCCCAACTTTTACATTGTAAGTTGTATTGTATTTTTCTTGTTCCAATATGGAGACTTTCACCGGATTCATTCATCTTTAGTTTTAATTGATTTTTAAACAATTCTATGTTTAATATTCTTTGCTACATTTAACAAGTATGAAAATAATGTTTCAAAATAAATTGAAAATAATCTTTAAAAATATATTTTCCACTATAGCTACTCTATTAGGTACTAATTACATACGAGATGAAATGATAACATTTCATCTCCCTTTGCGTTCCCTAGATTAAGAAACTCTGGTATAGA
Source organism: Thermobia domestica (assembly GCF_964235325.1). Classification (NCBI taxonomy): domain Eukaryota; kingdom Metazoa; phylum Arthropoda; class Insecta; order Zygentoma; family Lepismatidae; genus Thermobia; species Thermobia domestica. The sequence continues at coordinate 256,775,490 of NC_137454.1, forward strand.
CTATCTTCTGCCATATTGGAAATATTTGGAACGATGGAAATATTTTAAAGTCTATTTTTCCCCTTAAAATTCGCACTTCACTAAATTCGTCTTATTTATAGCCAAGGATTTGAGGAGAATAATAGTTCATATGCAAATTATTTCGGAAATCCAGTGATAAGTGAATATTTTGAACATATTTCGGACTGTATTTCTTACATTTTGTCAGTTTAAAAGGCATAGAAACCCTGATCCTATATGCTATGAATGTTCCATAAAAAGATGCCGAGAAACCGATGATTTTAACTCTTTTTAAAACAATTTTACTTTCAGTGTGAAAAAAAGAAGCAGTGAAAATGTAGAACTGTAAACCTTTAATGTGCATGAAGTGAACAAAAGTCTAAGTTACTTGAATTCTTGAATATAATACTATAAAAAATATTACACCTAGGTGCATTTTGAATGTAACTTTGAAAACAACTTTCCTTGAGAAATGTGAATATTACCTTATGAGTTTCTAATCCCACCAAAATAATAAATCTGAAAAATAAAGCCAAGTTCCCACACATTTATCTTTTTGTTCGGTCAGAGAAAGAATAGAGGTCTGAAACGATTTTGATCAGAAAAACGTTCTGTTGAAAGCAGACAATCGGACAATGAAATTACATCTATAGTGCTGAGAACAACTTGGATAGCAAAATCCTTTTGAGGCAATAATGTATGGAACTTTTTCCCAGCACTAAAGTTGCAAATTTCATTTTCCAATTCTCAGATTTCAATAGAACTTAGTATCGTTACAGATTTTCGAACTCCTACTTTGAAGTTCACTATATGTTAAATCCTCCTTTATATTATTTTTAACCGAAAGGAAAGCTTCTACGTGAGTATTCTGAAAAGATGCCAAGTGTTATTGAAATCCGAAAATTGGGGAATGAAATTTGCTAATTTAGTGCTGTGAACAAGTTCTATACAGTATTGCCTTGGAAAGATTTTGCTTGCCAAGTTGTTCTTAGCATTGAAGTAGCAAATTTCACTTCCTAAATTTTCGAATTTCAATAGAACTTGCGGCATCGTTTCAGATCTCTATTCTTTTTCTGGCCGAACGAAGTGATAAATGTATGAGAACTTCGCTTTATTTTTCCCGTTTATGTTTTGGTGGAATATCAATATTTTTGAAAAGGCTTTAGAATGATGTTTCTATTGCCAAAAGCAGCAGATAGACTATTATTGCGCTCGTGTTTTAAATAGTGATGAATATTCAGTCCATATTTTTCCTTTGCCCTCCAGTTTTTTTCCTTGAATGGGAAAATTTCAAGTTTCTGATAAAAAAAATCATTTTTTTTTATTTGTACCACAAAACCTACATGTAGGTTTTCAAATGTTGTTATAAGTGACATAATGATACCTAATTATTTTTAATGATCTACTACTTTTCAGCATTTGAAGTAGGAATTTCTAGTTTTGTGATTTTCCTTGATTACTTGTATTATGATTACTTTATTGATTTTATGATTACTTGTATTGCAAATTCTATGTTTGTGCAAAATTTCAAGTTCCCATGCTTAGAGAAATACCCTATACGTCTTCAATCTTTCTCATAAGTGTCTGTAACAATATCTATGCAATTTTACTGTTGCCCCTTAGTTCTCCCTTGGAGCATAAAATTACAGTTTTCGGATTTTTAAATTTACCTCTCCTATAACAAATACTATATCTGTGCCAATTTTCAAGTTTTCCTATATAGAGTTGAATCGTTGTCTTAAATGACGTAACAATATGTAATGTTGCTATTGCTCACTTATTTTTTTTTTTCTTAGAAGGGAGAAATTTCCAGTTTCGGATTTTCCCCCCTTTACTTGTATTACAAATCCTAAATCATACAAATTTTCAATCAAGTGGCATAACAATGTGTAATTTTGTTCTTATCCTCTAATTATCCTCCTTGGAGGGAGAAATTTCAAACTTTCAGATTTTCGTCTTTACTTGTATTACAAATCTTATATTCGTGTCAAATTTCAAGTTTCCATGCTTACAGGATACTACAGGCTTTCATGACTGAGTAAATGCCAAAATTCGAGTTTTGTAAGATTTTCAGAATCCTTTACCTAGTATTAAACATTAAAATTATGTATAGGCCTTGACCTGGTGTAGGTTAGTGACGCAGCTAATATTGATTACACTATCTTCATGGGGAGCGAAATTCTGGACGTTCGAAAAGGACCTAAGTTAATTCGTGTAAATAGGCACACGAAGTGCTCCAGTTTCGAGCAGGTGTGTGCGTTGATACCTCCAAGTAATACTCGTTAGGCGAATTTCAGATAATGTGAGCTGAAACAGACAAATTAAATTATAGTTCCTTGTATATTATCTATATTATGAAATTGAAAGTAACTATGTTTGTGACTCTTAATCTCTTGAACCACCCGACTGATCTTGATCAAATTTTCATCATAGATGAGGTTTGGGCCTGGGAAGTTTTTTTTTTATCATTTCACTTTGATGGTAGAACTTAGGGGAGGGAAGGAGAGGAAAGGGGATATATATAAAAATAAATAAAACTTAATAACTCTTGAACTTCCCGACCGACCTCACTCAAATTTTTAACATAGATGAGATTCGGGCATGTAATGGTTTTTATCATATCACTTTGACGGTGCAACTTAGGGGAGAGGGAGGGGGAGATATATAAAAACGATCAAAAATGACCGATATTAGTGTCGAATCCATAGTTTTCGGGGTCGCTGAGATGAGCAGTGATACTTTCGATGCCGTTTAAATCCATGCCACTAAAAACAAAAGCAGCATATTTAAAATTTTTATTTTAACCCTGCGAAGCAGGTAATCGATGCTAGTATTAAATAAAATATTTAATTTAAATGTTCACATTAAAGTAGTTAATAGTTAACAGTGAATGAGATACTTTGATTCACAATTGATTAGTTTATAATTAAATTAACAAACATATAATTGTTTAAATACTCACGACAGATAATGATTATTGGAAGCGTACATAGCAACGATAACAGAGAGGCAAGCAACAAGGATCACTGCATTCTTTGTAGACCAGTTCATTTCAGTCTCAGAAGCCTATAAATAGAACACTCTTGCTAGTCTCGTTTAAATTAGTTTAATTTTATGTCAATTATTGTTACTATAAATATGTCTATATTTATTAATTAGAAATACTAATGTGAAAAATGTGGAAATGTATTAGTCTTGTTATTTCTCTCTTGTTGATTTCTTTTTCTTTTTCAGGTGTTTCATGTTCCAGTGAAAATGTCTAATATGCTGTATCTTGAACTACACTTATACGCAAATAAAAATACTTCCTTACTGGCACTTTTATTGTAATTGTGGAAGTTTCATGATTATAACAATAACCATATGTTTCTTCGAGCTTCTCAAATCTGTTGTAGTGTTCCTAGATTGAAGGGAATTTGATGATATTTAGGAAATGGGGGAAAGGGAATTCTTAGGGGAAAATAACCAAACCCAGGGAAATAATCGGATTGGATTACAAATTTTGTGCCCTATTTTCATTCTACCTTCTATCGAGAACACTCGATGAACACAAATTCCTTTCCTTTCCTTTCGAAGTCTGGCCTTTTTTCCATTTCAGTAAGTGTCGCATCTTGTGTCTCCATTCTCTTCTCACTACTCTGCAGAAGAATGACAGCATTAAGAGGAAGATGGATCACACTTTCTTCCTTCTTTCTTCCTTTCTCTCTTCCAATCAAGAAACATTCAAGTAAACTATTGTCATAAGTTCAGAAAGACCACTGCACTCACTGGTGTCTCACTGGTCAAGCACTCACCTCCGGTCCGTGAGGTTCCTTGTTCGACTGCAGCTCGCACAAGTGAACTTTGTGGTAGACAAACACCGTGTGCGGGATTTTCTCGGGTTTCCTTCTATTTTTTACATCTCATCATCATTGTCTCCTTTAGTCTTTTAGCCTTGGAGCATAATTGTGGAACGTTCAAATAATAAGAAGAAAAGATCGCATTTACAAGCTAAGGAAAATTTAACTTATAAAACGGGAAACTTTGGTGTCGTTTGTGGGAAATTTGTCTCAGAAAATCTAGTAATACTGATTTGCCAAATATTCAGATCAGTGTTACTTGACATACTGGCAAGCACCTAAAGTGTTACTACACAGTGTTTCTTGAACAAGTAAAGTGTAGTTTCGTTTTATTATTTTCCTTTCAATAATTAAGGCTTGAAACACTGTAACTGGTTTGGGTACAAAATCTCGCAGCCAGAACCTTGCGGCGACAACCTCGCCGACCAAAACCTCGCCTGGCCAAAACCTTGCCGCCAAAAATCCTTGCGGGCCAAAATCTCGCCGGGTCAAAACCTCGCCTGTCTAAACCTCGTGAGTCAAAATCTCGCCGGGCCGAAACCTCGCGGTCCTGATTTCGGGACACAGAATCTCGCCTGGTCTAAACTACGCAGGACGTAATCTCGCCTGGGAAGAAATGTCGTCAATATAAAACCTCGTCACGACGATTTATTCGATGTAGAATGCACTATATATTGCTATATGCATATATTTTGTTATAACATATAATTGCATTAAAATAATAACAAAAAAATATTCTAACGCATGCTTTGAAAACCTGTATATATAAAAATGAAAATGACTATGTTTGTGACATCATACCTCTTGAGCCACCCGACCGATCTCGATCAAATTTTCAACGTAGATGAGGTTCGGATCTTGGATGTCTTTTGTACTTTCGCCTTGACGGCACAACGAAGAGGAGGGACAAAAATAAATAAAACTTAAGGGGGCAGACTACTAATTATTTTTCAAAAGCTAACAATTTTTCTTTTGCCCGTTTTTCGTAAGTGAAAAGAGATACTGAAATGTAACTTACCACAATAATAGATAATGTTATTCTACACTCGAAAATACGAATCGAAAGAATTTTCAGTGATGCCATCCATAGAAATCACAGTGTGGCCAGAATTTGAATTACCCAAAAATCTAGGTTGAGGCAGCGACTAGAAAAATGAACTCAATGGTAATTGATGACTTACCATATTTTCTTGGTTCCTTGTTAACTACATTTTAAATAATATTTGTATTTATTTTGTAATAACTTATTTATTTTATAATAACTTAGTCTATATAATAACCTTGCCATGCGCGAGGGCCCACAGGCTCCGGGGCCCCATAAAGAGCAAGAGAAAGAAGGAGAAGAGGGCCCAAGAATTAGAAAAATAACTTTTTCTAAGGGGCCTAAATACACATATTAAAGCTTGCCCCTTCAGAGAGAAATCTAAGTTACGACGCTGCCCATACCATATTACCAAGCTATACTCGCTGACTCATTTCAAACTCATTTTAATCCTAAGTACAACAGATTACGGGGAAGAGTCAATGAAAATATACATAGGATTGTATCATAACCGAATGAGTTTTATATAAGTTTCGTGGGACTCTAAAACGGAAAGAGGGTGCTAGGAGGGTTAATCCATAAATGATTCTTTACTGAATCTTAACTCCTTATAGAAGGGATGATTGGGAAGCCTCAAAGAAAATGTTCTACATATTACGCCAAATCGAACATTTTAAGACGAAATTAACGTGAAACATATTTTTCAAATTGAGGGAGGTGTGAATTCATACTTTCATTTTTGCTCGATTTTAACCCTAAGTAGTAGAGTTATTCTAATACCATAAAGAAAATGTGCATTAAGTTTTGTCATAATCTAAATCTTTGGAAAACTAAGATGCTGTGTTTCGAGATGTTGGAGCATCCTGTATACAGTCCCGATCTCGCCCCGTCGGATTATCATCTGTTTGGTCCACTTAAAGATGCTCTTAGAGGCCATTGATTCAGTTCCGATCAATAGGTGAAGAAAGAGGTGCATTTGTGGCTTGGTGCACAATCAAAAACCTTTTTTTGGAGAGGGTATCCGAAAGCTTGTGCAATGGTGGACCAGGCGCATTGAAAAGCAGGGTAACTGTATTGAAAAATGATATGAATAAAAACATCGTACTCTTGTGGTAATAAATAATAAAAGTTGATTGCAGATACTTATTGATTTACCCTTTTATTTAGATTTTGCTTTAGATTTTTTAAAGAAAACGCTTTTAGATTACCTGTATTTTTTACTCTCTTTTTTAAAAATATTGTTTTTTCCGTAGCAAACTGCGGAACAAAATTTAATTTGCATCAGAATTTATATTTTGTATCGCATTTTCGGAAGCTAAAGAAAATATCTATTTATTTATTTACAAGTATTTACTTGATTATTTTTTATTATCTTGACATGAAATAGTACCTAATAATAATTTTTGTGTATCACAAACCAATATGATAATGAAAGGAAAAGTAGAGAAAAAGTAATAACAATTGAAGGGTACACGGGAATAGCGATCTAAGTCCAAATTTTTGCGAATTTGAGTTGTTATTACCGTTTTATACAACGAATAGTGGTCTTATATATAGCAAACTGTGTATTTCGAAAACCTGACCAATGTCCCTGGAATTTAGCTTTGGTAGGATCTTGTACTTTGGAGAAACGATCGAAGTCCATAGGTCCATCGGAAAAACGATCAAAGTCCTCAGTGCCATAGTCTCATAGATTCAATGCAAAGACGAGTTGAGTTCATAAATGTCTGTACGTTTCATTGCCTGTTTTCATGTTTGTGCGCATAACACAATATCAGTGCATAACACTGGTGCACCTTTGTTTTGTCAGTTGACTCTGCTCCAGTATCGAGTGCTGTGCTTTGCAATGGACAACTCTAGTTCGGATGAACAGTCTGCACCGAAAGCTGGGCCTTGTGGGAGTGGGAAGGAAAGAAAACCATCTGAGCAAGTTTCCGATGCATCAAAAGAGATTCGAGCCGTGAGTCACATCATTGGAGATGTTTGCATGAAGTTTGATGATGAAGTCTGGATGAAGTTTGATCCATATCGTGGCATTACTGCACGCAAGTTGTATGAAACACTGTTAGTAACTTGCACCTATTCTGCGATTCCTGCTTAGAGCAGAGTAAGAACTACACAATATTCCGATTTTTTTCACTTTCTGGTCCACCGAACGGGATAGTTTCAGAACATTCAAATTACATTTCCAGTAAGCAACCATTCATACTTAGAATGTGACAAAAAGATGGACATAATAAATACCCGCCCGATCCAAATGTGAAACACCTAATGACTGGCGTGAGGTCATTGAACACGCACGAAAAAAAAAAAAAAAAACTTTTCATTGTGATAGATTGTAAGCCGGAATATTTCCGGCAATGGACAACATTTCTTGGCAAGAGATACAAGAAAAAATGTCCTTTCCCACAAAGGACAATCTGACAATTCCTTGTGAAGAAAATGGATACACTGGTTCACCTTCGAAAGTCATACTTTGGTCCATATGAAACATAAAATCGTGGAAACCTCTCAACTTCGAGAACTGAAATCCTCCAATAAAGGAGGGACAGCCGATTGGAATTTCCCGTACAAAATTTGAAGACTTGTAATTCTTGAAGCAATTCTGTGGGGCAGAAGCGCAACAGCACTTCAGTTCATTGAGGATACGCGAAGATGAGGTGAACGAAGACAATGAGTAAGTTTCAGTAAAGACACCTCTTACAAACAAGAGACAAGGTTAAATATTATATCTATGCATGTATTGTTTATTCAAAAAAGGTTCTGTATTTTTATTCTGTAACTGTATTTTTTATTTGTAACAGTTAATCATTGTAATCTAAATGACTGTAGAGTTCAATTAAAATGTGTATTACGTAAGAACAGAAAAACAGACTTAAAAATTGTCGCGAATAAACTGAAAATGGTCCTTACACCTTTAAATCGTTTTATCTCACAAAGCTTAAACATGGACTTAGATCGTTATTCCGCGTATCCTTCAATTATATTTTTAAAATGTTGAGACTGATTTCAACAAACGGGAAATTGCAATTACGCAATCCACGAAGTGAACCCTTAATCTCATAATAAAAACAAATAGTTTAATTTTACAAAAATGTTCACTTACTAACTCATATTATATCTAATTGTTACTCGGATGTAGTTAGGTTCTTCATTTTTTTTAACGTTGTAAACCGAACACTAATTTTCGTTCGTCATATAATGAGGGACGTTTTAGAGGATACGGTCACAGGAAAGAGAGGGAGGGGGCGAAGGAGCCAATTAATGGAGGATATCAAAACAAAAATCGTACTTGAAAACGAAGTGGTTAGCAGAAGACCGTTTAGCATTGAAACTTCTCAGTTGCAGCAAGTGACCTGCCAATAATGGCACAATACCAATGATGATGAGTTCAATCCACGACAAGAGAAAGGAGCACAGCGAATTATGTTTTTGGATAAATGTTATGAAACAACTATTAAAAGATAGGACGGCAGAAGAGTGTCCCATGTTTTAGTTTGTAAATAAGTTTCTGAAAAAAAAAATAGACTCGGATATTGGATTTCGAGACCCCATCGAAACGCTTTCTTTACAGAAGGATAAACTGTTGAAGCGGATATAGTCCCGGTCACGAGTTCTACAGACAGTTTCCAGTAATTTTGTTTGTAGTTCGTAGTAGAATATGTTATTCAAAACCTAACATACATTTAAAGGGAAACCTCAGGTTTTCAAAGGGATTTACCACTAACCTTTAACTGTGTGTACGATCGAAAGAGAATCGTTCGTCATGAAGGAATGACAATGGTATATTGTTTTGTGTTGCTTCATTTGCTTTGCTTTACAGTTTAGCATCTCTTTCAGTAGTGAGGTTATAAGACGTGGAACTGCATCCTAACGTGGGATCCGAACCACATACGCTCCCGCTAGGAATCGAACCCGGGCCACTCACGCCAAATGCCCGTATGCTAACCGCTTAGCCTGGAGGGACTTCTGTTTTCTCTTGCAAAAATAGCCTACTTCGGTAATGAACTACGATCATAGATGCATCGAATTTTGCGATACAATATTTCATTTGTATCGCATTTATAGGATTTTGTGCGATGCGATAGCGCTTAAATAAAAAACATATATCTTATTGAAAGGGAAGAGACAGTATCGTTCGCTTCAAGAATGCACAGCGCCACCAGTAAATTTTACTTAACAAATAATTTCCTAATAGTATTAAAAGCTTCAACTCACTTACTTTCGGACGTATGAACACTCTGTAGATATTTCTTGTGAAAATTGTTCCTGATCCAAAAATTGTAGCCTGTGCAGCAGCCATTGCTGGTGATATAATTGCAATGAAAGCAATTAGTGACACCCACTGAAAAGTAAATAGTGACAACTATGAACTAATTTCAGTATCTTTATTATTGTGTATTTATAAACAGATGGCTATATCATATCATTTGATAATGATAATCAGAGCGGATTTAGGTTTGATTGGGCCCTGAGCTATCGAAGGTAATGGAGCCCTTTATGTGTCTAGTTTTCATTTTCTGCGACAAAATGTCGCCGTTTTTTGAGTTTGAATACATGCTATATGATAATTCATGGGCCTAATAGGTACCTAAATACGTTTACACTTATAATATGTACAATTATTAACTTACATATTGATTACTTCATAACAGTTTATAATCTGACAATAACGTTGCGAAGTTCTTTAGAAACATAACATATTGACTCATAATCCAGTCTCTGGAAGCTTGTTATAACATGAAATGATACGAAGTGCCAATATATTACGCAAACTACTAATAATTATATATAGCATTATTAATATGAGATTATGTTATAACCTGCATACAACGCAATTGTAGTTAATGCATAGTAGAATGCATTTATATATCAATTTCACCATAGTAGTCTACACTGTCCATTGGGACAGCAGTTTCACTGACTTAATTGATGTAAAAGAGGGTATTTGTAGTAATATGTCGTATTCATATACAATATCAATGACAAAAATATTTAATGAGACTAATTATATTAATTCTTCTACCCAATACTCATTCAACTCTATAAGTTTATCATGATTCGTTATACTCGTATATTGGGTATACAAACGATAAACAAACATTATCTACATTCAAATACTTTCCTTCCTGCCTTTGCCAAAGCAAAGTCATTGATGATACCATCAAAATGATAAACTGCGTAGCTTGTCATATATTTCTTGAATAATTCCAAAAAACGTTTACTACATCTAAGTAACAGTTAACTGCTGCTCTACCAAAAGACTTAAGGAATGTCTTGCACATGCAATATACATAGCATCCTAATCTTCAATATTATTTCTTGCATATCCTTATATTTGCCTGACATCTCGGCAGCATTATCATATGACTAGCCTCGACACTTACTAAAATCAATTTTACATTCATTTGTAAGATAATTATGCACCATCTTAGCTATACTTTCTCCTGAGTAGCTATACTTTCAATAGAAGTAAATCATCTGGTGAGACATACCTTACAATAACAGTAAGTTGATCAACTTGGGATAGGTCAGGAGTGAAATCTACAGATAAACTGAAGTATATAAAAGTAACTTTTTAAATAATCAAAAATTGATTCTCTTACTTTCAACGCCAGCATTGGGATAAATTCACCACATATTGTTTTAGAAAGATAAGGTGTGACGCCCGATCCTCTATTTCCAAATTCGTTTATATGGTTTGCTAGAAAAGGATCAAATTTTGCGATAAGTTCAAATAGTCCAAGATAATTGCCATTGTGTGGAGAACCAAATACTTTCTCATCTCCTCTGAAAGGGAAACCACACTATACCAGTGGAATTACAATGCCACAACTCATTCATGAACTTGTTTTCAGTATTGTCATTCGCTAGTTTGCAGTCAATTGTTGAGCCACGTTTCTTTGTAAGATATGCTACCAAAGCTGTTCTTGGTCTTTAGTTTTCATGACTTTAAATTAAATAGGTATTACCACAATGAGAAAATCCATCTGATGATAGCAATATGGAAGTTGCTAAATGTAATTGATGGCTGGAAAACGGGGTTCCCATTATAAGCGAGGCTCTGAAACAGGGTCTCCATTACAAGCCGGGCTGGAAAACAGGGGCCCCATTACAAACAGGGTTGGGAAAAGAGGACCCCGTTATAAGCGGGGCAGGGTACGAGAGCTCCCATTACAAGCGGGCTGCTAAACAAGGCCCCATTACTTGCTTCATAAGAGCCACAATACAAAACACCGTTATTGTATGTATGTTTTGTCTTATTTACTTTTTCTTATTGTTTGGAAACGACATTACAACCAGTTTTTGTTTAATTTTTCTGGGCCCCCAAGAGAGTGGGGCCCTAAGCTATTGCTTGTTTAGCTTATACGTAAATCCGGAACTGGCGATAATATGTTCACTGGTTAGTGCAATAGAATTGTCCATGCACAAATGTACATACCTTAGAGCAGCGTTTCCCAACCTTTTTCAACTTGCGGCACACTACGGGTGTAACTTAAATTCCCGCGGCACACTTATAAATATCATTATTATTGTTTATAAATATAAAATACTGAGTTTTTTCTGTGATTACTGATCTTCTCCAAGAGAAGAAAGCTTGATCACTAGTTTTCCCCCGTGGTAAATCATTATGCTTATTTTTCGTCCTAATTTAAAAACAGAAAACAATTGCAATGAATTATACGACTCAGAGTTTTAAAAATACACTTTCTTTTTCGAAAACTGTATCCAACCTTTCATTAAGAAGGTCAGAAGGGAGATCATTAAATAATGAACAAACAAACAAATCTCTTGTACTTTTAAAAATCAAATGTAGGTAATTTGTATGCATGTTTGCTTCGTAGAAAAGATTGAATGATATTTTAAGATTTCAAGTTACGACATAGTCTGCAACAATAAAGAAGCAATAATGGTCATAATAATAACAAATATTTTTTCAACATTAAAAATATTCAGAAAAGTAACACAGTATGAAACTTATAATTTATTAACATAGTTAATATACGTTACAATTTTTTTTGTATTACAAGAAGATTAGAATTGTTCAATAATATTAGTAATGTAATATTAGTAATTTTCTCAATAATATCTATTGAAGGTTACAATTGTTTAATAATAATATATGAAGGTTACAATTTTTTCAAAATAAGTAAAACAAGTTAGTGCACAAAGCAAAATTAATGTGCAACTTGAACTTGATGTCCTTTCGTAATCTTCTTCAATTGTGGACGAATAGTTGATCAACACACCCTTATATCGTGTTCCGGAGTTAACAGTTGTGACCTGTTCTTACACTTAATTGTGTTCATTGCAGAAAATCCTGCTTTACTTACTGTAAGTAGAATGTAGAAAAGGGAATGAGAACTTTCACAGCCTTTGTAGAAATAGCTGGATATTCTCTCCGGAGAGAAATCCAGAATTATACCATGTTTTACTGTGAGTAGCTACTTGACGGCCATTCCTCACATCGGCTATTTCTCACATCGACCGATTCACTTTCTTCCTGGACATTTAATTCTGCTGACTGTAGGACAGAAGGCGCAAAGGGGTCCCTCACCCAGTCAAAATAAGTCAACTGAAGCATAGGAAAATACTTCTCAACATTGGTGTATATAAGGCTCCGACAAATAAAATTCTGTTTGCGAAACACTATCTGCTACACAGTAATGGTATGTACAATAATATATTACAATTACATTATTTTTTCCGTTATGGAAGTTCATAGCAATGTGAAATACAAATATATATTTCTCCTGTTTTGCAATTTGGTTACTATAGAATTAATAATTTTGTTTCGATTTCCTCGCAACACGCCAGCGGCTCATTAGCGGCACACCGGTTGGGAAACGCTGCCGTAGAGACATTATGATATTATTGTGAGGTTAGAAATGCCAATTTAAAAGAAGTATTGACTAAGACTATTAAAGTATCAAATAAAATTGTTCTTGATACCCGTGCCTAATATCACTTGATTTGTAGAAGTGGTGAACTGAGACATACAAGAAACAGGCAGAATTCGTGACTACTTACAGGTGAAGTGTTGGTACCACTATCACCAACCATCTTTTCGTGTACAACTTTGGATCAGATCCTCGGTATTTTTAAAGACATAAGAATACTAAATCGAAATTCACAGATCTGGTCGAGACTTGGTATACAAGAAAAACGTGATGATGGGTGATGGCGTTTCCAACATTTCGCTTTTAAAATATCATGGGCATGCTATTAAGAATATTCAAAAAATGGTCATTTTAGTACAACGTATAACAACCTCAAACATCACAACAGCTGTCCGGGCACGAAGCCAACCTGTCGTATACAGCAAAAATTGATGGTGATTTAAGTACAAGTGAGTTTGGTTTCACAGTGTGAAACTATAGTAGATTTCCAGACTATGGCAACTCAATATTCAAACTTCAAGTAGTACTGGTTGCAATACTATGATCTATAACTACTGGTTGCAACAGATTAATAAGAAAAAAATAGAACATCTCCATCAGACGCTGAATCTATATCAAAAAGTCATTACTCGTTATGCCACTCTTCTATGGTGGTAAAGGTTGAAAGCAGAAATCGTTAATGTGAACCAACTCCGGATTGAATAGTTGGTTAAGTGAGGGAATAGAACCTACTTTTGTGAAGCTGAATTTATTTCAAATAACTGCCTTTTGATATATCTTACTGTTTTTGGTCTACGAAAATCAATATTGAAAATGAAAGTAATAGTAAATTTTAACCAATTCTGATTTTGGTATAAAGGTTGTAGTGGTATGTTCTCTTGAAATCCTGAATCGTTTGCAGAAAACAGCTTGTTGATATCTAATACAACTTTTTCCATAGCGGTAAATGTTGAAACAGGAAGTGGCTAATTTGAACCACTTCCGGTTTGAATAGAGGATTAACTGAGAAGATGGAACCTATTCTCAGGACGCAAATCAACTGGAAAACTGTGCATCGATATTTCTTTCTGTTTTTGCTATATGAAAATCAGTATTGAAGCCGGAAGTAGTATTAAATTTCAACCATTTCCGGTTTAGGTATAGTGTTGCATGTTGTGAAGGCATGCTTTCTTGAGACACTGAATCGACTGCAGAAAACCGCTTGTCGCTATCGAATATCACTTTTGTTCTATAGCGATAAATGTTGAAACTAAAAATGGCTAATTTGAACCACTTCACGGTTGAATAGAGTTAACAAAGAAAATGGAACTTACTCTTGGCACAATGAAGCTATTGCAGGAAATGGCATCTCAATATCTCTTACCGTTTCTGCTCTATGGAAATCATTATTTAAACTGGAATTAATATTAAATTTGAACCATTTCCGGGTTTGATAGTTTCTAAAGTAATTTTGGTAACTTTTAGGGCAAAATGTATGTAGACATCTCCCTTGGGATGCAATTCATAGCTACGATAGAAGCTTCTGTTCAAAAACATAATTTATGTACGAATGTTATATACATCCATTTCTCAGGAAGCCAGCAGTTCATGGTGGTTGCGGAACTTCATACAGGTAATACATTTACGGAAAATCTTCTAGAATAATACTTTTCAGATGAGTTTGCAAAGTGGATTGTAGACGCCGGGTTGCAATAAAATGATCATACGATAGCCGAGACACTTTAGATTCTGTATTTGAAACTTTTATGTGTTGTTACTTCTTGATCTATTTCCCAATGAACAGTCACATAGACTCGAATTATGTACCCCTGCCATGACGGATAATAATGAGGAAAGAATTTTGCATATATTTTGTATATTTCTTAGTGATCTTGTACGTACATCACCACAACTATAATGAACTGCTGCTCCTATGCTGCCTGTGGCGCTACTTATTCACTCTCAAAAGCACTGTCTGTATTTAAGAGGTTATTTTGCTTGAATTGAATCACTCTAATAAACCATTAGATTTTCTTCACAGAAAGTGGAATTGAAATTTTTAAGATTCTTACCTTCCATTCGATTCCCGAGGGGAGTAACTGAAGTTCGGATCTCTCATTTAAGCTATATACATGCATTTTAAGTGAATGGGCTTAACTTATTCATTAACACAATATAAGTGCAGATACGTATGTTTACCAAGGGATGCCTCCTCCAATCTTTTATTGGACTTTAGTAATAAACTTCTGATGGTAAATTATATTTTATGCTGGGCTGGATTACATTATTTTTTTGGATTTCCAGAAAATTCTTACCCGAGGAGTGAGATAACGCATTACAACTGGGAATATGAGACCTCTTTCCACTTCACTCATATTGTACTTCATACTATGAATGTGCGACCATTCTGAAATAGGAGCATAATATGAGCATGAATACTGTAAGTGCTTATTGATAACTTCACTCTTACACTACCTGTATCTTTAAAACTTAAAGAAAAAATAACAGTGACCAATATACAATTTAATGATTTTCTTTGCTTCTAATGTTGCAAGAAAAGTCAAACTTGTTGTTACCTTGAAATTATAAATAATTAGAAGCCGTGAAACGTGCATGTGCTTAATTATTATTGGAAGAATTTCAAATGCTTTAAAACGAGTTTTCATGTTGATAATACACTTGTCTTGGGCGTCATCAACCGTCACTAAGCTTCCTTGGAATATATTCAGGAGAGAGTTAATCCTTAAATTTTAGAAGTTCATACGACGTAACAAATTCAATAAGTGGTCAGTTGCATGAAGCCAGTGGCGTACCCAAAAGGGAGTTGTTAAGAGCGGAAAAACTCCTTTCAACGCTCCTTTAACCCCTTCAACAAGATACTGTATTATGAAAAAATAAGCTTCTAGCATATTAACATATACATGCAAAAATGGCATGTATCTTGAAACGGTACGAGTTTGGGTGCCTGCATTCCCCTTGATAAAATTCTGTATACGCCACTGCAGAAACAATATTAGAAAGTGATTTTTCTTTGATTCTTTCAGCTGGTGTATAAGATCTAATATATTAAAATAGAATTCTTAACTGAAGTGCCCTTTTAACAATATGGAAAGTTCTTAACACGTAGAGTACCACATGAGTGAAGTGTGACCGACACAAGATTTTTCTCCACACAGACCAACGGTTCCTACAGCAGTTATTTTATATTTGATTTGATTAGCATGCCGTAGAATATTATGCATCATCAGTTGTATGCTTCTTGAGACTGGAAATTAAAAAGTGAATTTATGTAGGCCTATTCATATATAATAAATCAAGGCAACGGCGCCGACTTTACAAAATTTATGTGGGTGTATATCAATGTCGGGACGTGTTAGTATATATGTTTTCAAGGAACTCTCGATGTTTGATTAATTTATTTTTAGTTAAAATCTTTTATGAACAGTCATAAAGGCATGTGTTGTGATAAAGTAAAATATACCGGTACTATAATGGTAAGTTGGGGCTGCCTTAGCTCAGTGGGTAACACAGCTGACTTAAACACAAGAGAAACGGGTTCAAACTAAAAATCTTGTGGTTGCCGGAGCATCCAAGTAGTCGGCGCGCATGAATCAAGGCGATATTAATCATGTCCTGATCACCCAAACTTCAAATATCCGCTGGTAGTTAATGTGTTAAAATACGCCAATATTATTTTTTAAACATTAATTCAGTACAGGCATGTTGAAGGGCATCTATTAATTTAATAGTGGAAAGGTTAAATCGATCTTATGTTGTATACTTGAGTACCAATAATATAAAAGTTTCAATAAAATTTCACTTTACATATCTTGGGAATATTGCTTCGCGGTATGTGTAGTTTAAATTACGTTCGTATCGTGATATTAGTGTACAAAATCATAAGTTTTTGCTTCGTAATTCCAAAATTCTATGAATTTAAAAGACCGGAAACCAGAAATAATAACGTTGACTTCTATACTCAATGTTCAACTAAATCCAATTGAATGTTTCTCATTTGATTGGCCAGTCCTTTATAGGCTAAGGTGTCGGGGAGTTTGGTTTGGTGTATTTACTTAATAGCTTAGAATATCTAAGATTATGTTTGGAAGAGGGAAAACGAACGCTTATTTTAATATATATAGCTATCATTGTAGAAATTTAGTTTTGGGAAGTGCGGACGGAAATGGTAACGTGGTATCTCGACTAACATAGTGGCAATTACATTTTCCCTTTCCTTTCTGTTCTCAGCCTAATGTTCATCAGGGAATACCACACGAGCTTGACTAGATAATTTTTTATAACATTTATTTCAGCTACTTGATTCATTGTTGTTACTAATTTCAAATTTAGTAGTTTAATA
Source organism: Thermobia domestica (assembly GCF_964235325.1). Taxonomy (NCBI): domain Eukaryota; kingdom Metazoa; phylum Arthropoda; class Insecta; order Zygentoma; family Lepismatidae; genus Thermobia; species Thermobia domestica. The sequence goes on from NC_137454.1 coordinate 256,792,611, forward strand.
AATTGGTACTCAGCCGTTTGTTTCTGTTAGAAACTGTTTCTTACAACACTAACACTGCAATGTCGATAAATTTAAACCAGAAGGGTAGAAACTTTTGGCTGAAGTACTCGCATATTTTGAAGACTGCATATCTTCAGCTATTCTATGAACTGAATTGTTCATTGATAAATTAATAAATAATCAGGGAATTGGATCGATTTTAAACTTCAATAAAACATCTTCACTGGGTTAGAAAAAAAAAAGAAAAAAACATTTTGGGTAAGAATTGACCAAAATAGGTTTATACTTGGGTTCCATTTCTGTTCAAAAACTATATGCAAGGTAGAAACAACTGTCTTTGATGTTAAAGCAAGGCCAAACGGTTTGGGCGGCAGCATGCATGGCTATGTTTAAGTCAATAAAATCTTTGTAGCGGTTGAAAAATTGCAATATTCTACAAGGTCTCACTCTATATCGGAATATACTATTGCAATCACTATTGCAATATTCTATTGGATTTCAACAAAACAAGAAAACTATGCACATTATTCTATCAACTGAAGCACCCTAGCCAGCCAGTAAGGTTCGAATACAGAGCCTCAGAAGCTCTAAGCAGAGACCGTAACTAATTATGTATATATGGGGACATCAAATTTTTTGAAGCATTAGATGCCCCCAGATAGATGTACTTTAAAACATAAACAATAATAAAAAAACATTAAATCAAATTTTATTTTTCGAAATTAAACAAAACTCACAATAAGATGGAAAATAATGTTTATTTTTGTATACTTCCATCTTATTTATATTTGATATTATATATATTATTTATATATAATATATATCTTATTTATATATCTTATTTATATATTTTTTTTAAATTGCGAAGTTTTTGATCAGATTATCAGTCATCACCTCTATTATTACTCTTGTTACTATTTTCACTCTCGCCAAGGAGGTTGTGCTTTTGACGAAATGCGTGTGTTTTCCACTGACGTTAAAAAATACAAATTGCACCAAGTTAATTGAAAGTTTCCCCTGCTTTTATTTAGGTTGTATAGGCGGAATTCTCCCCGTTTGATTTCATCACCCATGGCGATTTTTCTTTTTAAAAAATCTAGATTTACTTTAATTTTTTTTACAAATACTAAATAAAGACTCGATAATTGGACTCTGTTCTGCCTCAAGGTAAATGATTGACGTCACAGCTACAAGCTCGTGAATCGCGAGCGTTTGTATGCAATAGCTGAAAGACGTAGAGAAGTACAGTTACGTTAATGCTGAATTGTTTGATTTATTCTTGTTCCCTAGACCTCTACTTCATAACCGTGACTCCATGTGTTTTCTCTCAAAAATCTTCAGAATTACATGTGAAATATCCAAATAGCCTAGAATAATACGTATTCTATTCTTAAAATTCTATTCGTATGTCTTATGTTTATTCTTAACTTCCTAATATCCTTTTTTTTTAAAAAAAATCCGGTTTATACCCTTATTGCATTAACCGCTTCCCGGTTTAACCCGAGTTATTTCGTTTTACTAAGAAGGTCAGTTTTGGTCGAATTTTTTTCCAAACGTGACTATGTTGTACAGGAAATATCTCGGAATAAATCACGAAAGAACGGTCGACAAAACAAAGTGCAAATTTACTCGTCCTGGTCCAAATTGAAATAAATGCGGAAAACTTCATAACTCTGGTTGCTTCGCCAGGACCTGGTTACTTCGGATAAAGTGGACCGGGAAGTGGTTAAACTAGCAAAGTACGAAATATAAAATATGCTAAAAATTCCTATGGATGCTCCAAATTCAAAATATTTAACAAAAGAGCAAAACTAACTGTAAGTACAAAATTACCTGTTGTTAGTCCAACAATTCCTATTATAATAGCGACGATAGCAAAAATTAAAGTACAAGGCACTGCCCAATAAGAAATTATCTTTGCTGTTGTAGTGTTTTTCATCGATAGCAGTCTTTGGAAATAGCTCTGTTGAAATTAGACAATCACATTAGTATTATTAAATATGCTTAAAACTAGACTTACACTTAGTAGGATATGGTTCATATTAATGTAACAAAGAGGATTCGAAAGTCTTATGTAAATACACTATATTAGAATTAGATTAAAATCCTTCTTTACGAATTATTTACGGTAAAAGACTAGAACATGTTAAAACCGAAGTTTCAGAAGACGTAACATTCCACAACGCTCTTCTCGAATCCATTACCTATCTTTGTTGAAAGAATATTCAGCAATCTCTGATAGCTACGTAATACTTCCGCTCTAGATGATGAAAAATAAAATAAAATAAAATAAAATAAAATAAAATAAAATAAAATAAAATAAAAGGGAAATGAAATCTTTGAGTTTTACTTATAAATAAAAGGGATCTACATACAGAACTAGTTTCAACTGCAACTTTATTCTCCATAAGTAAATTTCAAAGACATGGATATTAAAAGCACAATTCGTGTACATAAGTTTCCAGAATGATATATATATTTTTAGTTAAATATAATTTTGAATATTTATGAATATGACAGGGGGTGCAAATCAAAATTAAAAGATTTATTGATTGGTACATTTGTTATTAGTTTTCTCATGTTCTGTGTTAAAAGATAAAATTTGTTAATATTCTTGTAAGATATAAATATACTCACGTATTATATAAATCATATAAAAACAAAAAAAATTAAATATAAAATAGTGCTTCCATATATTATTTATTTTTAATGGTTAACATTTATATATTAACATGAGTGATCAATGTTATTTATGATTGTTAAACAGTTGATAAAAATTCAACTGATGAAAATGGAGATTGATAAAAAAAAAAAAAGGTTTTAGATTGAATGTTGTATATGGAAAACCAATCTCTCTTTTAAAAAAATCTTGAAAATCGTATGCCACCATATTCCATTAGATCTTCTATCTTGATAAGAAATTACATTTGCTTTTCATTTATTATAATAATGTTGGTATACAATACAGTGAATTTAATTATGTAGACTACTTTTTGGTGTGAGGTAAAAATTAATATTTTTTCAAATAAAAGCAAACTGAAAAACATTAAGTTACTTGGTTGAAAGGTCAAGTGGAAAGTTACCCATTTTTTCATTTTTATTTGGTTCCACCAGCCAGTTCTGGAACCCTTCTTCCCCCTCCCGATTAATCATCACTAAAACGCTTTAAGAAAATACTTATTTTTCTGATTACAGCAAAAAAGCTTCTCTAAGAAATAGAAGAAAAAAGGATTTATTACACACTTAGCTTGTAGATACGTAGTTCATTTCAACGCCTTTGCGTTTCTATCTCTCCTTCTCCCTTCCAGAAATTTCCAAGTGTTACTGTCAGTGCACTGTTGAACATACGGTACAACTTAATCTGCAATAGTAGCGCTTGAACATGAAAGTTGAGTTGAGTTTAACGTCCTTTTCAGCATCGGGGCTATATGAGACGGGACCTACTGATTAACGTGGAATCTGAACCACAGTAGCGCCCGGCGGTAATCGAACCCGGGTCTCACACGCCAAAGGCGCGTACGCTAACTGCTTAGCCACGAAGGAGCTCAACATGAAAGTTGTTCTTGTTATAATTAATCTGAATTATTGAAGATAGTTTAGTTTAGAATTTCTTTGCCATGCCAGTAAACATACAGCCGTTGAAGTGTATTTTTTAATGTTAAATGTTCAGTGGAGAGATGAGAGAAACAACTCGGATATTAACATTGTAAAATTGGTATTAGTATGTTTGTATAACATGAAACGCATAACATGTAAAGACTACTATCATATGATAGTATCATATCTAAGACATATTTCCTGAAGGAAGTTAGAGGTAGGAAAAAAGCATTCAACCAGATGATGAGGTTAAAAGGACTGAGTTTGAACTGACATGATACAGAGGATAGAAGAAAATGAAGCATTACTTAAATGTATAATGTTCTCTAACGAAGTTTGTTTCCATACTTCAGGTACAGTGAATAGCCAGAAATGTGTACATTTGGGGATCCAAGAACTCACATAACTATCGTGAGTGGAAACAAACTCTCCGAAAGTCAATGTGTAGTGCAGTACTATACACGATCGAGTCATTGGTCCTTTTTCACGGAATTGACAGTCACAGCAGTTAATTGATAGACACAGCGTTTTGTATTCCAAAAAATTAATTAGGTTCAACGCTACATTATTCTACAACAGGAAGGTGCATCACCTCACTGAGGTATAATAATTCGTTGAGCTTTGAATGGATGTTTTCCAGGAAAATGATTGAGTTGAGTTGATTTTAGTTTAGCGTCCCTTTCAGCAGCGAAGCTATATGAGACGTGGACCTACTGATTAACGTGGAATCCGAACCACATGATCCAGGAAAATGGATACGACACGAAGGTCCAATTCCGTGGGTTTCGACATCAATCAACATGACCGGATTAGAATTTTCTCTGAGGATAGAGTAAAGTAAAGATATTTCACGCAAAATTCAAAAAAACGTGCATAAAATAGCCAATATTGAAGCAATATTCTTAAGAATGATACAGTGCGTAGTAGGGTACCATATGTACAATATCAGACTTTTAATCATTGTTGAAAGTGATTGTGTTATTGGTGGACGCCATTTCTCAAAACCTCTGTTTTTCGCGATCTATCCCATAGGATCGGCAAGATGGCGCACGGGGTAGGTTAGATCTCGCACGACGGTGATACTGCAAAAACAACTTAGGATAATGAAAAAATATAAAATATGTTCTAGAAATATGACGAAAGTGAAAGCGAACGTTTGTATTCTGCTCTACGATACATCATTTAATATCAGTACTATTAGAACACCATTATAAATTGCCACCAAAATAGCAAACAACCTTGAAATAAACATTTACTTAACTTACAAAATCGCATTGAAATATTTACCTCAAGCCCTAATCAGAATACTAAAATAGAGCCGAGGGAATTGAGTTCACCCCTCATCCGTAGGTGCTGCATTCCAAGAAACAATTGAAAGTTTCAGGGGGCTGATGTACCTACAGAAGAAACAAGCTGTAGTTATCATATTATTCTCTCATCATGCTGTTTCGTATGACGTTCACGAACAATACCGTATGTTACTTATCCCACATGCGCGATATATTATGTTGCATTCATTGCATCTCTATGCAATCACTCATACTTCATGATTGTGCTATCTGCCCTATTTGGGTAGGGCATAACAAAGCCGCATAGCTTAGATGGAATTTTTTAGACTGGTGGTAAACTAGTACAACGCTTAGTTTGACGATAAATAACTCAAATATGCTTGACACTACAATCATCCTATGGCTTTATAATGAGCATTTGGGAAAGTTAAGCACTTACTTTCCATCATTCATGCAAAACGTGGAGTGTATTTCTCAGCGAACAGCTTCTTTCGACACATGAATTTAACTGACGAATGTATTTACGACGTTGCCATTTTTTCGTTTGTGACAATTTGCCAGCCCCTTTTCTTCCTCTATCTGCCACCGCCCCAGGGCCGTAACTTGTGGGGGGACAGGAGGGGCAACTACCCCTCAGGGAAGCTCCCACTTTACGTTCTAGTGGGGCCCACTTTAAGACAAAATTTTCTTACTTCATATACGATACGAATATGAAATTATAAATGAAGCATGAAAGAAGTTCACTAAATTACATAAACAAAACAGCACACAAAAGGTAAATAAAACAAAAATGAGTCATGGGCCCATTTCAGTAAAATATATCTACCCTAAGGGGCCCTAGAAATAATATTTATTCGTATAGCTTTGAGATTTGTCAATATTGTCCCCTTAATTAATTTGCCATGTACGGAACGGGCCCTGGGGTGTAACTAAAGGCCCCGCAGACCTTGCCATGCGGAAGGGCCCACAGGCTCCGGGAGGATCATAAAGAGTAAGAGAAAGGATAGAAAGAGGGGGCCTAAGAATTAGAAGAACAGCTTTTCTAGGGGGGCCCAAATACGCGTATTAATGCGTGACCTTCCCAGAAAAGAATCTAAGTTACGGCGCTGCACCGAACCCTGCGCGAACTACTCTAACGCGATCTCTTCTGACTTTTTTCCTATGTGAAAGACATTGTTTATAAAGCAAAAGTAAGGAATATTGATGAACTGAAAGCCAGAATAACTAACATGATAACCACTGTGAAAGTCGACGTACTTCCGTACGTGGAAAGAACTTGAATATCGTCTTGACATTCTCTGTGCGACGAAAGGAGAAAATATAGATGTGTACTGAATTAGGATTTTTTTTAAAAAAAAAACCTTTATCTTGAGATAACTGCTTCCAATTTATTTATATATTCATTAGTATCTGATTTATTGAATATTAATAATTAAAATGTGACAGAGACTTTGTGTATATCCTGTATGTTAAAAGTACGCCATAAAAATAAATTGTTTGAATTTGCTCCATTTCTTAAATTCGAAAATATGAAAATCCTATTTAACTACAAATTCATGGAATTCCCATCCAACTCAATTAAATATAGACGAAATGATACTCACTACTTTAAATCACATTTTAAACATTTTCAGGATTTATATATCACTTTTAAGTGTTCATGTGTCTATTATGCTATTATGTGCAATACAATTTCACTTTTTCTAAATCCTTTCGGTATTTAGCTTTTACAATCAAGAAGAATCTAATAGTGTGGAGACTGAAAAGGAGTCAGACAAGAGTGTAGTATGTCGTCCTAATTATTGAACAGCGAATGTTTAATGAAGGAAGCATTAATGGGAATTGGAAATTTCAAGACTCGGGGGCAGATCATTCACAAGGTCAGGTATGCAGATGATTATTATAGTTCAACCGAAGAAGGACTACAGGAGATGATGGACAAAATAGTTGACACTGGGAAGCAATACGGAATGGAAATCAACATCGAAAGTCACGAGAATATCCCGTGGAAACACGCCCTTATGGGTCAGAGTACTCGTAAACCAAAGAGAACGCTAAGAATCACGAATTTTACTGCATGCTTGTTTTCCTCAGCTCCAAGAAACAGGTATCTGTTACAATTTTTGATGGTTGTGTACAGCTAATTTTAACCCCTTTCTATTTCTTCTTTTCCCTCCCTTCTTTCTCTATTCCCGACAGAAACGCCTGCAAGATTTTTTTCAAGGGAGAAAGAGAACACCGATATACAAGTGAAGTCGCGAATATACACACCTTGATGCACATAATACTTGATGGAAAACAATTACTATTGATGCACATTGTCGTAGATATATTAAATAGTCTACTGTAGTGGATTAGTAAGCAAATCTAATATGTTTTGGCAAGTATTTCAAAGAGCTGAACCCCTTTCGAAAATCCATGGAGGGCAATTGCTCTTCCTTGGCTTCCGCTGCGGGCACACATGCTTCCAGGCATTGCCAAATGTGATGGTAAGGCATTGTTCATAAATACACAATATTCTCTAATTTGCTGCTTGATATATATTTACGTGAATAGTAATTACTTCAGTTCTTCAACACACTTGTAGTTATGAAATCTAACGAGTATATAACGTTTAGTATTAATAGAACGAAACTGCGTTTCTTGTACTCAAGGGCGCCGATTTCTCTAAATTTGGGGAGGTCCATTCAGATGCAGAAGGCATATATGAGGATTTTAAGACAATTTTCATTCAAATTATGTCAAATATTGTATATTCTTAAATACAATAAGGGGGCCTACACGAGCTTTGGGGGGCCCGGGCACCCTCGGCTCCCCGCAGGATCGGCGCCCTTGCTTGTACGCAAGGGCGCCCATGTTGTGGTTTCCAAGGGAGGGCAAGAAAAAGCGACATTTCAAATTTTTCTGTAACTATTCTAAAAATTCTATTGGGTTTTCGATATTCCGAAGTAAAATTTCCTCTAGGGGGGGCGATTGCCCCACCCGGCCCCTCCTGATGGGCGCCCTTGCTTGTACCTATATTAAGATAATTCTTTTAGCATTCGTGCTGGAATATTAAAATCATAAATATGATTATAAACGCAATTCAATTATACTTACAGAACAGTTAAATATTAAATGTTTAGTGGATAAGTTAGAGAAGTAACTAGAATGTTAATACAGGTCTGTGAAGTTGGCCTACAGAAATTAGCTTACCCACTTTTATCTACATGAGCCGTTAGTTCCTCGTTCACAGACCAGTTCACAGACCAACTTCACAGACCTTGTTAATACTACTTATATGTTGGAGTAACTTTAAACACGTAGCATGTACAGATTACTATGATCGCATAGTGTCGGATAGATATCCAAGAGGCAGTTGGAAGTAGTGAATATATGTGAAAACTATGCGTAGTCAAGAAGTAGTACTTAACGAAGTTTTATTTGTTATTCAGACACTATCACTATGATTTCAATGAAACTTGGAGGTTATATAGTGTGTATTATGGTGTATTTAATCTAAGTTTAGTTACTACTCTCAGAGGACGCGAAAGAAGGAAAAGTTTGGGAATTTTTAAAAAATACCTCCGTTACTTCCCCCATGTGTGTAGTTGACTGGTAAATGTCTGTAAGCGTAGTCCTTTGTCATTCGAATGAATTAAAAGCAGTGGCGGCTAATGTTAGTGTTGCAGCGTTGCGCAACGACCAAAGTATTTCCAGAAAAAAATATTATTAGCAATAGTAGTAAAGAACAGAAAAATACTTCCTAATACTCCTATATATACTTGAAATAACATATTTTTTTTTACTTCTGTAACTGTCCGTTTCATTAATCCGTTTTAAAAAGCGAAAAATAATCAGTTACAGAGTCTCTAATATACATTGTGTTGCAGCGAGCATGCAACGACCAGATTCCTTCAGCGCGTGAATTGGAGCAAATGTTAAGTCTCCTTTCCCCTATCTCAGAAGTTAAAGAGTCTGGTCGTTGCAGTGCTTCTGCAACACAGCACGGTTTCCAGTGAATGAGAAGGTTTTTCGCCCTAAATAAGCTTTCTGAATTTTATTTCACTAGCAATTAACAAATGGAATTTGTTTTTATGCATTCATATTTTTAAATTACGGGACCATACTGAAGCAAATCAATATAATGACAATTAAAAAAGTGATAGCAGAATTACAAAATAAGAAAGAATCTATGTAGTAGAGGAAAAATCAAATGAAAGTAGATCCGTATTTACAAGTTAATTCTTAGCTTATATAGATAATGAAGGTTTCTTCTACAGTAATTTGTGAACCAAATATTAATAAGTCAATATGCAGAGTCCCCTTCCCTCCCCTGTGAATAGTATTTTAGTATATACATATTTCTTTTATAAAATAAGTATATTTTATACTCTTGACAGAAATGTATGGTGGGGAACGCCACATTGAATTTGGGACCAGTTAGCAATGCTCAGAGGCGTAGCCACGAGGGGGGTCCACCGGGTCCGGACCTCCCCAAAATTTCGAAACTTGACCAACATTTGTAGACTTCCCTAACAAACTATACTTGTTTAACAGAGAAATGATTGATGTACGCTAAATATTTTATTTTACGCCTCACCATGTACTCTTTCTTTTCTTATAGAAATAATCGTTCTATCATTTTTTCTAAAAATATAGGTGACAGTAATTAAGAATTGCTTATCTTTTTGGGTACAGTATAAGACAGGTTCGTTATTACGTAGACGTATTGGACCTTCCTCAAATACTTTGGACCCCTCCCAGCTAACAGTTGTTCCTATATCTGGCAGGTTTCAAGGTTGCTTTCCAAAACGTTGATAAACATTGTTTCGCCTCATGTGGAAGTATATTGTGTTCATCGTGCATTGCGTAACAACCAAGACGGATGATTTAGAATGTATTTTTTTCTGTTACGCTCATGTGTGTTTGTGTGTGTGTGTGTTGACATATGAATAGGGTTGCCAACTCTAAAATAAAAAAAAAGGCACTTCCTCAAACTTCTCTATGATATAGGTCTCAGCGTGAAGTATCTCTGTTCGGACCTATCCATGGAAACGAAATGTACTATCGTGAGCAAAAGTGCATTAACACATATATTCTGTATGTCCTTAGAACATTCACTAATAAGCTTAATAGATACATTGTGCTATAAATGAGAAACTGAAATTGATCAATCGGCATTGATCAATTTATTGTATTTACCAGTAACTACCATTTCTTTAAAATTATCGAAACAGATGAACAAAAGTATAATAATATTTATGTGACAATTTTGGATTTGGAAAATGAAATTCACTCTTTAAACATATAGTCTCTACTTCAACTATAGGAAATTGCTTTAAGAAGTCCTTTTCCACTGTCAATAAATGTATAAAACTCCTTGAAAGTAAATTTCAAATTTTCTCTGATACAGTCCCTGTCATCTCTCTAAAATTTTCTAAACAGGTGAACAAAATATATTAATCGTTGATAGATGGTGAAAGGTAACAGTTTTGAGTTTACAGAAAGACAGCTACTTTTCAATATCTATACTTCGAACTAGATACAAATAAAAAAAAACTGTTATAAAGAGGCTGGTGAGAAGTTTTTACCCGTCACCGGCTTTAATCAAAATAACAGCAATTTTTCCGGTCAGGCCAATGAAAAGCCGGCCAGTTGACAGTCCTATGTATGAATATGTTACATTCGCAATTCATATACCAACTGTTCGGATATTCAGTATCTCTTTTGTATCAGCTGTTTTGGTTATTAGTTATTAGATTTAATTTTATTGTGTGTGCTTTAATTCTGTACATAACCTACAAATTCTGAATGAATTGCACACCATGACTTCTGTAAATAACTTACAAAAAAATGCCCAGCTTTCAACCGAGGAAAAATTTACAGAAAGACTTATGGCTTAGACAAAATAAGCAAAGTGCAATTCAGGAGAGTGTTCGAAAAAAAAAGGTTTAAATTTACATGACATCTTATGGCAGTAATGTTGTATACACTAGATACATTTTCACAATATATTTTCAATTTTCCTAGATAAATTGTGAATAAAGCGTGTTCAATGTACATTTTTTATAACATTTATCTCTGCTACGAACTCTCTTCAGTATACACTGAAGAGAATCACTGTCAGGGACTGAGTTTGCTAGAATGAATTGTTCACAATAATCTAGGAAAAAAATATTTAGTGAATCTACAAAGCTTCTGAAATTAATATTAACTGTACCTATGGCGTCAGTAAAAGAAGAAAAGTTTTTTCACATCAAAAAGAATTGACAATTTGAAGAAATTGAATGTCCCAAGAAAGGTTATCACCATTGGTTATGCTTTACATCGAAAAAGACCTGACAATAAGAATACTAGAGTTCAACCAGCATGTATTAGGCAGATTTGTTCCAATCAAAGAGAGAAGAATGAACTTACTAATTAATTAAGG